>NC_041406.2:36291578-36891578 GCF_900747795.2 Erpetoichthys calabaricus
GGAGGTAAGAGGTAAGACGTAAGACTGGAGGTAAGAGGTAAGACGTAAGACTGGAGGTAAGAGGTAAGACGTAAGACTGGAGGTAAGACGTAAGAGGTAAGAGGTAAGAGGTAAGAGGTAGGATGGAGGTAAGAGGTAAGACGTAAGACTGGAGGTAAGAGGTAAGAGGTAAGACGTAAGACTGGAGGTAAGAGGTAAGACGTAAGACTGGAGGTAAGAGGTAAGACGTAAGACTGGAGGTAAGACGTAAGACTGGAGGTAAGAGGTAAGAGGTAAGACGTAAGACAGGAGGTAAGAGGTAAGAGGTAAGACGTAAGACTGGAGGTAAGAGGTAAGACGTAAGACTGGAGGTAAGACGTAAGACTGGAGGTAAGAGGTAAGAGGTAAGAGGTAAGACTGGAGGTAAGAGGTAAGACGTAAGACTGGAGGGAAGAGGTAAGAGGTAAGACGTAAGACTGGAGGTAAGACGTAAGACTGGAGGTAAGAGGTAAGACGTAAGACTGGAGGTAAGAGGTAAGACGTAAGACTGGAGGTAAGACGTAAGACTGGAGGTAAGAGGTAAGAGGTAAGAGGTAAGACTGGAGGTAAGAGGTAAGACGTAAGACTGGAGGTAAGACGTAAGACTGGAGGTAAGAGGTAAGAGGTAAGAGGTAAGACTGGAGGTAAGAGGTAAGACGTAAGACTGGAGGTAAGAGGTAAGACGTAAGACTGGAGGTAAGACGTAAGACTGGAGGTAAGAGGTAAGAGGTAAGAGGTAAGACTGGAGGTAAGAGGTAAGACGTAAGACTGGAGGTAAGAGGTAAGACTATTCTTGTGACCAATTTCAAGCTGTACTTCGGCCCTCCCTTGTCCATTGTTGGGGGGAGGGGGGGGGTTATAGGGTAGGAGAATGTGGCGGGCTACATAGTAGTAATAGTGTTGTCAATGTTTGTGCTGAGTGTGTTTTGTTTCCATTGTCCCGTTTGCTGTTTATGTGTGTGTTAGTGAATGTTGTCCCTGTAAATACAGTGATCCCTCGCTATATCGCGCTTCGCCTTTCGCAGCTTCACTCCATCGCGGATTTTATATGTAAGCATATTTAAATATATATCGCGGATTTTTTGCTGGTTCGCGGATTTCTGCAGACAATGGGTCTTTTAATTTCTGGTACATGCTTCCTCAGTTGGTTTGCCCAGTTGTTTTCATACAAGGGACGCTATTGGCAGATGGCTGAGAAGCTACCCAACTTACTTTTCTTTCTGTCTCTCTTGCGCTGACTTTCTCTGATCCTGACGTAGGGAGTGTAAGCAGGGGGGTTGTTCGCACACCTAGACGCTACAGACGCTCGTCTAAAAATGCTGAAAGATTATCTTCACGTTGCTACCTTCTGTGCAAGCTGCTTCCTGAAGCGACATGCTGCACGGTGCTTCGCATACTTAAAAGCTCAAAGGGCACGTATTGATTTTTCACTGTTTGTTTTTCTCTGTGTCTCTCTCTCTCTCTCTTCCTGCTCCTGACAGAGGGGGTGTGAGCTGCCGCCTTCAACAGCTTTGTGCCGCGGTGCTTCGCATACTTAAAAGCCAAACAGCCCTATTGATTTGTTTGGTTTTCTCTCACTTTCTGACATTCAATGCTCCTGACAGGCACTCCTTTGAAGAGATATGTTTGCATTCTTTTAATTGTGAGACAGAACTGTCATCTCTGTCTTGTCATGGAGCACAGTTTAAACTTTTGAAAGAGAGACAAATGTTTGTTTGCAGTGTTTGAATAACGTTCCTGTCTCTCTACAACCTCCTGTGTTTCTGCGCAAATCTGTGACCCAAGCATGACAATATAAAAATAACCATATAAACATATTGTTTCTACTTCACGGATTTTCTTATTTCGCGGGTGGCTCTGGAACGCAACCCCCGCGATGGAGGAGGGATTACTGTACAGGGGGGACGGATGATGGGAACAGACTGCAGCCCCAAGATGGAAAGCACCTGTTTTCAATCACAATCAGTTACATCCAACTCTCAACTATTTAAACAATCAGGAGGGAACAGAGAGAGAGAGGAGAGGAGAAAGACGGAGATTTCACTTTACAAGTACGAACCAAGTTTACCTGCTGTTTTCCACATCATGCTTTGTATCCAGTTTGTTTTCATTCCACCTGACTTACTTCAATTCTCTCATCACCAGAGACCCCAGGGTCATCCACCACACGCCGAGGATTCACGGTGAGGTTGTTCCATTTGTTCCGGGAAATACACACACATCACATATCTGTTGACCAGTCATCCGCTTTCAGGACAGTTGCATACTCGGACTCAAGTTCACGAACATTCATTCCGTATTCATTCATTGTTGTTATTCGTGCTGTTTGTTATATGTTACAGGGGCAAGGGAGGGTTTGTTATTGTATATATATATATATATATATATATATATATATATATATATATATATATATATGGTGTTGTCATGTTGCTGCTTTGGTGGAGGGATATACACATATATTTTTTCTAAGTTGGGAATGTGCAGTAGTGTTTTGTTTTCCATTTAAAATATTCACTTATTTGACATACCTGATTTTCCGTGTCAACCGTCAATTGAGGGGAAAATTTCATTTGGTAGCGGTACGGCTTGATATAAGATTCATCTCAGTAATTTATCCAGGCCACAGGTCTTGGTAGTGTAACTGCCGGCTGGGTAAGGGGTCGGCCGTTACAAGGTAAGAGGTAAGCATTTTGACATTAAAGTAATGTTATGGATTAAATGAGATGTCTTTCCGTGAGAAGAAACTTGTAATGAGAAGTCCTTCCGTGACAAGAATTTCTTTCTTCAGAGTACGCCGTATTCTTGATTTCCTGCAGCTCAGTGAAATGTTACCAGTAAGGAGATGCTTTCCATTTGTTTCAGCCATCAGAGAAGACAGCAGAAACGATGGCTTTTTTCAGGGCTATTGATTGTTCTGAATTGTGATACAGATTTGTCAGAACGTGAAATTACAAGCTCCTGTGTGCGTGCTTTATTTCAAAATCCAATGTGTTTTTACTGTACCGTCTGTTTTAAAAGCTTCCCTTTCACTCTAGCACAATTCAGTCTCCCATTATCAAGGTCATTGACTGTATATATTTTAAACATACAGCATTGCTAGTTCTCTGGCAGCAGCATGAGTCAGTGCTACTCAAAGGAATTATACTAAATATTATGTGTCATACTGTGATATTTTACTTTACAGCAGTAAGTACAAATAATTTCTTGTAAGTCAGGAAGTAAGTGGTTACCTGGTTGTGAAAATTTGAAAGAAGGTAAATGATGTCTTGCACTTTATAGGCTATCAAGAGAAAATAGGACAAAAATCAATGTAAAACCTAAAGTAAAATACTGTAGGGTTCCTGTACACCATGCTTGTATTGAAATCAATCTCTTTTCAGTTATATGTTAATATGCTTATCCATTTCAAGGTCCCAGGGGCGATAGTTTTATAGTATAGTAAGGTAGGGGAGTTTTCTGGAACGGATGCCTGTGCACCAACGACACGTGTACTGAAACTTCATCTTTTCAGTAAGGAGGAGCACAATCTGCAGCAAAATTAATAACAAGGTGCTTAACAAAGTGGGCAGGAGCAGAAAGCGGCCGAGCTCACAAGATTACAGGTCAGAGAGAGACAAGAAAGCAAAGCAGTAAAGCAACAATGAACACAAGCACACAGGCACTTTATTTATATATTTATATATATTGCTATGGTCTGCCTATAAGCAATCATCTCGCAAATGAACATACAGTGAGGAACATAAGTATTTGAACACCCTGCGACTTTGCAAGTTCTCCCACTTAGAAATCATGGAGGGGTCTGAAATTCACACTGTAGGTGCATTCCCACTGTGAGAGACAGAATGTAAAAGAAAAAATTCAGGACATCAAATTGTATGATTTGTACAGAATTTATTTCTATTGCACTGCTGCGCATAAGTATTTTGAACACCTGAGAAAATCACTGTTAATATTTGGTACAGAAGCCTTTGTTTGCAATTACAGAGGTCAAACGTTTCCCGTAGTTCTTGACCAGGTTTGCACACACTGCAACAGGGATTTTGGCCCACTCCTCCACACAGATCTCCTCCAGATCTGTCAGGTTCCGGGGCTGGCGCTGAGCAACATGGAGTTTCAGCTCCCTCCAAAGATTTTCAATTGGATTTAGGTCTGGAGACTGGCTAGGCCACTCCAGAACCTTGATATGCTTCTTATGGAGCCACTCCTTGGTTATCCTGGCTGTGTGCTTTGGGTCATTGTCATGTTGGAAGACCCAGCCACAACCCATCTTCAGTGCTCAGATTGAGGGAAGGAGGTTGTTGCTCAAAATCTCACAATACATGGCCCCATTCATCCTCTCCTTAATACAGTGCAGTCATCCTGTCCCCTTCGCAGAAAAGCACCCCCAAAGCATGATGTTTCCACCCCCATGCTTCACAGTAGGGATGGTGTTCTTGGGATGCAACTCCCCCTTCTTTTTCCTCCAAACACGGCGAGTGAAGTTTAGACCAAAAAGTTCTATTTTGGTCTTATCTGACCACATGACTTTCTCCCATGCCTCCTCTGGATCATCCAGATGGTCATTGGCAAACTTCAGACGGGCCTGGACATGTGAAGACTTGAGCAGGGGAACCTTCCTTGCAATGCATGATTTGAAACCATGACGGCATAGTGTTCTACCGACAGTGACCTTTAAAACTGTGGTCCCAGCTCTCTTCATGTCATTGACCAGCTCCTCCCGTGTAGTTCTGGGCCGATTCCTCACCTTTCTTATCATCTGTGATACCCCACGAGGTGAGATCTTGCATGGAGCCCCAGTCTGAGGGAGACTGACAGTCGTCTTTAGCCTCTTCCATTTTCTGACAATTGCTCCAACAGTTGATCTATTTTTACCAAGCTGCTTGGCAATTGCCCCGTAGCCCTTTCCAGCCTTGTGGAGGTCCACAATTTTGTGTCTGGTGTCTTTTGACAGCTCTGTGGTCTTGCTCATGGTAGTAGTTAGAGTCTGACTGACTGTGGGGTGGACAGGTGTCTTTAAAGAGCTCAGACAGGTGCTACTAATTAAGATTACTAAGTGGAGTAGAGGTGGACTTCTTAAAGGCAGGTCTTTCAGAGCCAGAATTCTTGCTGATTGCCAGGTGTTCAAATACTTATGTGCAGCAGTGCAATACAAATAAATTCTGTACAAATCATACAATGTATATGTCCTGAATTTTTTTTTTACATTCTGTCTCTCACAGTGGGAATGCACCTACAGTGTGAATTTCAGACCCCTCCATGATTTCTAAGTGGGAGAACTTGCAAAATCGCAGGGTGTTCAAATACTTATGTTCCTCACTGTAGTGTTAAAGTTCTTTTTTAGTGTCGGCCTTACATTTGCTCAGTTTTAATTTAATGACAAGACAACTGTCACCGGTTCTGAAGACTGTTACTTTCAGCTGTAAACTGTGCATCAACGTGACACGGGTGAATCTTAATGAATTTCTTGCTTCTTCTATGCTATGAACGTGCTATCCGGCTTGCACTGATAGTTTTGAAAGCGCGTAAAGCACACAGGAATCGGATTTTCACGGGACTCTCAATGTGTCACTACACAGTCTGTTCATGGAGTTTGCCACCAGTGCACTCATGCCCAGTGTAGGCAAAGGTCCTATGGAGTTTGATTACTGACAAAAGTATGTGTCCGAGTACCACAAAATTCGTAAGTGCAAGTTACATTTTGAGAACATTTTAAAAGAACGAGTTACACTTTGAGCGCATTTAGCAAGTGCGTGTTGTATTTTGTGTGTGAGTGATGCACTTTGTGTTTTGCAGTCTGGTGATGTCTGTTAGTGATGAACACACGCATACACTTGCCATTGATCAGATTTGAATTCAGGACATCACTTGTTAATCGCTAGCAGTCGTCTGTACTTGGGAAGATGCATGCTATATGCCTGAGAACAAAGCCACCAAAATAAAAAAAAATGTTCTAGAAAAAGCTGCAAAATGAGCTAAATTTTATACAACAAAAAGACACATCTGCATGATTCTTCGATCATATTCTGATCTCTGCACCTTAAAAGAATTGAGCATTGGGCATGCATTTGTCCTGGGTATGATGTTAAACTGCATCCATCCCTCCAAATGGTCCTCCAACTCACAGGGAAAACTTGGAGGTTGCTGGCAGGACTGGCACTCCAGCCACTGTAAAAATGTCAACGCATCTCTGAAACAGCAGATAGGACTCCTTTCTGCTCTCCACGAGAGTAGAGGCGGAGTGGTGGCTCTGAGGCTAGGGATCTGCACTGGCAATCGGAAAGTTACCGGTTTGAATCCAGTAAATGCCAATAGAGACTCTGCTCTGTTGGGCCCTTGAGCAAGGCCCTTAACCTGCAATTGCTGAGCGCTTTGAGTAGTGAGAAAAGCCCTTTGGGCTGGCTACGTTGAGCAGCTGTTTAAAGCTGTTCCTCTGGCTAGGATGTTGGACATCTCTGGGTGCACAGTTTTTGAGGCTGATCCTCCAATTAGCTGTGAACCACCTAACCTCACTGAGATTGCACAGGTGGTGAACCATCTGAGTATCTGGTTTTGCGCCTAAGAAGTTTATCATCGACCTCACCCTGGCACTGAGGGTTCTCATTGAGCACAAATGAGAAAATTGGCAGAGTTTCTTTGAAGCCTTTGTCGATTTTTGTAAAACATACAAATCAAGCTGCTGTGTGGGACATCCTGAGACTTTGTGGGATCCCTCAAAGTTGCTGGATGTCATGGCCAGCCTGTAAACTGGTACTGTGAGTGCTGTGCAGAGTAAAGGCAGAACCTCTGCGTTTTTCTCAGTTGACTCTGGGGTTCATCAGGAGTGTGTTCTTGCTTCTACTCTGTTCAATGCTTGCATGGACTGAGTGATGGGCAGGGTTGTGGGGTCCAGTGGCTGTGGGGCATCTGTTGGTGAAGAAAGATTTACTGATCTTGACTTTGCTGACGATGCTGTGATCTTCGCAAAGTCAAGATTCCAATACCCAAATGTGATGAGCTGTGCGCTCCCATTTTATATAGGAAAGACAAGATCACTTCACATTCACGTGACCAGTCATGGGCAGATAAACCGGCATTGAAGAAATGTAAAAGGCTCGGGTAAAGAGTCTAATACTGTACTTACCTGACTGAGAGAGAGAGAGAGACAAACTTGTAGATGGACATGCGCGTGAGAACAGGGGAATATAAATACAGAACAGTACAGAGTTCTGGGAGGAGGGAACATGATGTGGGGCCTACGTCGCAACATGAGCCTACAGTAGAGGAAACTGGCACAACAGTGGATGAGATTAGTTGTGACAATCCCGCAGTCATATAAAGGAGGAAGTAGGAGATAAAAGGTTGCCTTTTGCCAATCATCTGAGAGAGAGAAACAAATAGAAAGAGAGAGAGAATCTTTGGAGTGGAGAAGGAAGCAAAGGAATCCATGTAGGAAAACCAAAGCCCTCGAGCAGTATAGCAGGGAGCTGAATTGGTGGGAGGTGCACTTATCGATCATGTAAATAGATATAGTGATCCTTTTTCTTATTCTTGATTTTTATGGTGGAGAGAAGGAAGAAAGAAGGATTTTTTTGTAAATGTGTTTTTGGATCACTGTAAATAAAGACTCACTATTTTTTGTTATTGTGATTTGGTCTGTGTCTCATCTCTCTCCACCACTGATAGCCTTGGCTCATGGACTGAGGACGCTGGACATCACAGGTTTATTGGCATTTACTTAGAAAGCTTACTGATTATACATGGATTGGTCAGACTGTGGGACTGTAGGATTCTGGAGCAGCTATTGTTGTCTCTCCCTTTAGCACCTGTAAGAGCTATGGTCCCAGATCACCTACTATAGAAGGGCAGAAGAACCTAGCATCTTTCCAAGCCAAAATGTCAATCAAAGAGTTTGTCGTTGTGGTTTTATTTCAAGCAAAATAAGCAATACACATAGAGAGTAACTAATAAAAGAGAATAAAACAAGCAGAAAACTGAAAATAAAACACCCGAATATGTCAGGATCCTTGACATTTGTTCATTTTTTTTATGGGAATTCTAGTGACCCCTGTTTTGACTTTCTTATATATTTGGGGGTATTGTACACCAAGAATTCTGGTGGTTACATCTGTTTTTTTTTTATCTTTTTTGTGGCTTAGTTTTGTTTTTTTATCAGTGGCACTATTTTTGAGCTCCCATTTTTAAGGCTGCCCACATTGCTAGGAGTGTGTCCTCTAAGGTCATAAACTGTCAGTCACAACACTATGGGATAAAAGTGCATCTCAAAGTTGCTTCCTTATCCGAGTACACTGATTTCCCAAAAGCCACTTGTTGGTTTGATTAAACACTCTTTTTAATTCCCCAGTTTAGAAGGTCTTTTGACCTTATCGCAGATGGCCGGTGTCCTTACCTAGCCGGGGCACCTGTGTACTGGAAGGACCCGGGAAGACTGCATGCATAGGGCATTATCTCCCCTGGAACACTAGATGGCAGGCCCCCTGGGTTGCTCCAGCCCTACCGGTTCCCTTAGGGCTTCATGGGAGATGGAGTCCTGCTACTCAGCCCTGTTGGGTTCTGTGGGTGACGCCAGGGGGTGCTGCAGGGACTGTGGAGCCCTACTTTGTCAGGCTCCAGTCTCACCCTTCAGTGCTTCTGGACCACACTAACAGGCTAACAGAAGTAGTTCCAGGTGTCACATAAGGGCTCCTGCAGTTCTAGGGGCCATAGTAGGAAGGAAGAGGGACGAAGCTTGCTGGAGGAAGGAGGAGGCAGTTGAGGGGGAAAGAGAGAAAGAAGTTAAAGAAAGAGCTGCTTTGGGCTTATTAGCGTGATTTTTGTACTTTGTACTGTGCTGTGGGAAATGATTCTCTGTTGTGCTTATACTTGTGCCCTGTGTTGGGGAGCAGGAGTGCCTTTTAAGAGGCACTTAAAAATTTTTGTCCAAAATGATGTTAGTTTGGTGCAGGCCCAAAACATGTGACCCAGTGAGGCAGGAGCTTGGTTGCAGCGTTCGCAGGTTGGATCCTGCCCTGGAAACATTTTGGACAGTTTTAAGTGAGACAGATGGGCTCGATATATAATTTTTAGTTGAATAATTCTATGCTTTGCGCATATAGAACTCGAGTGAATTCTCTGCTTTGCTACCTTCCACTCCTTTTCTGATATATTGATTAAGAGATCTTCTTCCCAATGTCCTCTTGGATCTTTGAAAGGTAGGGACTCTAATAAGATTTTATATATTGCGGAAATAGTGTTTGTTTCCTCGAAATTGAGCAGTATTTTTTCCAACATTGTGGAGGGTGCAAGGTGGGGGAAATCGGGCAATTTCTGTTTAACAAAATTTCTAATTTGAAGATAGTAAAAGAAATGTGTAGCTGGGAGGTTGAATTTTGAACGTAATTGTTCAAAAGATGTAAATATGTTGTCTATATAAAGATCTCTGAGCATTTTAATCCCAAAACTTTTCCAGGTATTAAAAACTGGATATACTTGCGAAGGTTGAAAGAGGTAAAGCGTGAGTAAAGCACAATTGGGTTATTAGTATATTTGCGATAACTTTCATTTATTGGAGAGCAGCGCAGGGAATATAAAGAAGTACTACAGGATTTTACTTCTATTGCGGACCAAGCCTGTGTTTGTTCATTTATTTGTGTCCAGGTTTTTATGGCTTGTATGTTTGCTGCCCAGTAATAAAACTGAAAATTAGGTAAAGCCATGCCACCTTCTGCCTGAGGTCTTTGTAGTGTCGCTCTTCGGATACGTGGGTGTTTTGAGTTCCAAATGAATGAGGTTATTATTGAATCTAACTGTTTAAAAAATGATTTATTGATATATATTGGAATGTTTTGAAATAAAAAGAGAAGTTTAGGAAGGATATTCATCTTAACAATGTTAATTCTTCCGGCTAGAGTGAGATGAAGGGTTGACCATCTATGCAAGTCTTGCTTAATTTTTTCCATACAGACGCCAAAATTTTGTTGATAAAGAGCTTTATGTTTACTTGTGATATTTACCCCTAGGTATTTAAACTGATCTGCTATGGTAAAAGGTAGGGTGTCCAATCTAATATTATATGCTTGTGAATTCACTGGAAACAGTATACTTTTATTCAGATTAATTCTAAGACCAGATATCTTTTGAAATTCTGTTAGTGCTGTTAAAACAGCAGGGACAGTGTTTTCTGGGTCTGATATATATAAGACCATATCATCTGCATATAGAGAAATTTTCTGTTCCAGTCCTTCTCTGACAATCCCCTTTATCTGATAAGAATTTCGGCAGTGAACCGCCAGTGGTTCAATAGCGATTGCAAACAACAGTGGCGACAAGGGACATCCTTGTCTGGTACCGCATTCTAGTTTAAAGTAGTCTGAGCAAATGTTATTAATACAAACTGAAGCTTCTGGATTGGTATACAGTAGTTTGATCCAAGCACAAATATTCGGGCCAAACCCAAATTTCTCCAATGCAGTGAAAAGGTAATTCCATTCAATCATATCAAAAGCTTTTTCTGCGTCTAATGATAGTAATATCTCTGGGGTGTTTGATTTTGCTGGTGAATATATAACATTAAACAAGCATCGGAGATTTGAAGATAGGTGTCGGCCTTTAATAAATCCAGTTTGATCTTGTGATATTCACTTTGTTTTTGACTTTGCCTCTTTTCTATCAAAGTATTTGTTTTGTTTAAGCATGATAGTATTCAGCTAATTAACCATTAGCTGGAGAACAAAATGATTTTGAAAATGATTAACATTTATTTATTTTGTTTTTATTTTTTTATTGAATTTATTAAAAGCTTACAACAAACTTAAGAAAACTAAAATCAAATCAACCCCCACCTATGAGAAAGAGTGAAAGGCCAACAACCAGAGCAAAACTGTTATGAGTAGTAAAGAGAGAAAGAAGTCTTTTCCTCCAATATAAAAGCTTATTCTAAAATGTTATTGATGAGGTCCTGCCAGGTTTTAAAAAAGTATTGAACAGATCCTCTAAGTGAGAAGTTGTTTGATATTTTCCAATTTCAAATAGTATATAACATCAGTTACCCGTTGACTTATCGGAGGTGGGTTAGGATTCTTCCAGTTGAGCAAAATAAGTCTATGCGCTAGTAATGAAGTAAAGGCAATTACAGTTTGTTTGTCCTTCTCCACTTTATGCCCATCTGGGAGTACACTTTCTTAATATTTACATTTGTTATCATGTTTTGTTATATTTTATACTGTTATTGGATGGTCATCTTCATGGTGGCAGTCATATTGTTTAGGGTCTTCATGTCTATTGCCAGTCTCATGACACAGAGGTCATGTCACAAATTGTGTTGTCATGGTGTGCCAATGTAAAATGGTGGAGCTCAATTGCTTGCTTCCAAGCTTTCATATTTCTTCTTAAAAATGATTGTTAGTTTGAGGAAATTTGCATTCATAATTTGGCCAGGACTTCTGTGTTCTGGTACTGATGTTTAGTTTTGATTGTTTTTTTGGTATTTGGGCCCCAGCCCGTTTAAGGATGCCATTTTTTCCCAAACTCCTTTCTGTCTTCTGCCACTGGTCAGTTCCATTTGAACACAATCTCCTTGTAAGGTAGGTGTCTGTAACAATATTAAATGATTAACAGTTATCTGACAAACTTAAACAAAGCAAACTAAAGCTTAATAAGGAAAATAAAATACATTAATATAAAAAGGCACCAAACAGTATGAAGCTAATAAGAAAAAAACTCCTGTAAATTGAAGTCATTTCTTCACTCTTCATATGTTGTGATTTTGAGACACAGTTAGATAACATTGTAGAGCTGCTGAGTGGAAACAAAAAAACAAAAAACAGCAAAAATCACTTTTCTCCTCCATTTCAGTTCCTCATTCATTTAGTGTTTGTACGGATTAGGAGTATAGCATGTTGCAATGTACATGAGTACTTGAGAAAAGAGGGCAATGTTGTAGGAGTAAAATGTGATCTCTTGTTATCTACCGCATCTATAGACCAATTGTTGCAGAGAGATGATAAAAATAACTAATTCTTTGAAGATGGATGTTTAGTTCATTGCCGTCTATGCCATTATTATTTAAGAGCTAACTGAAAGTTGACAGTATACTATGAGATGCAAGTGTGGCAGCTGTCATGGTTGATGGTACCAGCATATCAGCATACATACATTAGATGCCAAATGTTCTGAGGATTAGTTATAGCATGAGCATACCTCATGAAGTTGAGGAGTGGAAGTGGTTAGTTTTTCCACATCTGTGCATTAAAAGAGATGATGAGAGGACGAGAGGATGATAAGAGGATGAACACCTTTTATGCTGGTATCTTGGGAAGGAACAAAAAGAGAAGGTGTAGTGGTTTTACACTTCCCGTCCTGTGAGTCTGTTAGGCTAAATTCAAAGGCTATTATCAGGTCAGGTCAGGTTGGGGAGTATGCACTGGTACAGCACGTTGCCACACCCACCACAAAAGGCAATTATAAGAACATTATAATGGTCTTACTTCAGCCTTCAAAAGGGAAATGCTATCAGGGTTTGCTCATGACAACAGTGTGAGGCAACAAATACATATTTATCACTATGTATCATGCTGTTCTATTGCTTCATATAGCTGTTGTGTTCTGCCACAAACGAAAACTGGCAGAACCAAAGGGCAGTTTTACAAACAGAACCAGGAAATGGAAACGAACTGAAAGACTAGCTAAAGTCAAATTCTTTTATGGAATCAAAACACACACACCCAATATGTCAACCATTTGACAAAGTTAAGACTCCTGAAGTTCAAACTAAATGGAAAGTAAGAGATATGTTTAGAGAGGTTATCCGCAAACTCGGGTAAGGAAGGGAGACTATGATGCTGGTTTAAATAGAGTTGTGTCTATAATGTCATACGTCGCAACTTTTGTGATACGTCCCACAGGAACAAGTGCCCACATTACAGCAACAGAAGAAACAAAACTGCATTGAGGGTATTTCAAAATATAAGTGGATGTAAGATATGCCCCGAGGCTGGCGCGTAAGTGAGGAGGGCCCCACCCCCCTCAGCCTGCTTTGTGTTTCTAGGATCCGCGCAAATAAATCAGTACCACAAGCGAACTATGATACTTAGCGTGATGAGAGAGGTCACAAAATCAACCGGAATGTTCAAGCAAATTCTAGTGTAACGGGCCAGCCGGGACACCCCTGCTGCATATGTTCTGGGGGAGCAGCCATGGGCTCCTCAGTACCTCCCCCAGGACGCTTGGTGGCAGCCTCCCTGGGTGACGGTGCCTCAGTTTCCCGCAGGGCTCCATGGGAGATGGAGTTCTCCACAACCCTGTGGGGATCTGGGGTGGCTGCCAGGGGTTGCTGCATGGATCCCAGAGCCTTTGTGGACACCTCTACTATCCGTAAGTGCAATTAGCAACAGGTGATCAAGCACCTGGAGCACTTCCGGGTGGGCTATAAGAAGGGCCAGCATCCACCACTCAGGAGCCAGAATCGGAAGGAAGAGAACGAGGTTGCCTGGTAGGAGTGGTGGTGCCAGAGGAGAAGTGTTTTGTGTTGCCTTTAGTGCTTTTGGGACTGTGTTGTGGCTGGAGAGATTACGGGGAAGACGTGCCCTCCAGCTGAAGAAAAACAGAAGTGCCTGTGTGCTTTTACACGTGCCTCAGCGTCAGTCTGTGCCGGGTCGGGCGCAATACAGTATAGCACATTTTACACTAGAAAAAACCCAATCTAAATCCATTAAGTAGTTCTCTCGTGAAAGCGGACAACATACAGATGCTGGATTTTATATATAAAGAGATAAATAAAAACGTTGGCATGAAAAGGTCCATTCAGTACATCCATGTAAATTTCACTTTAGTGATACTGCAGAAAGTCACTCAGTGGAAGGTTTTACAATACAACACAACTGATTGTATTGTACAATAATACAGAATCAAGTACATTAGCTTGTATAGTTTTGTGTGGTTCCCTATTTACCCGATGATGTAAGAAGGCCGTATCGTGGCAGCAGAGCCGGTGCCAAGCTAAAGGCTAAGTGGCTAACGAGGAAGTTGTGATACAAGCCTTTGGTGCCTTCTGTGATCCTGGGAAATGTGAACTCACTACCAAATAAGATCGATGAACTTGCTGTGCTGGTGAAAACTGTCAGGACCTACAGAGAATGCAGTTTGTTGTGTTTTTGTGAAACATGGCTAACAACCAGCATCCCAGATGCTAATGTGGAGCTACCCGGGTTTAGCACAGTTATAGCAGACAGAGACGCAAATACCTGCGGAAAGCGGAAAGGAGGAGGTCTAGCTCTGTATGTGAACACAAGGTGGTACAACCCTGGACATGTAAATGTCAAAATCTCCACTTGCTGCAGGGACATCGAACTGTTGGCTGTAAGTCTGTGTCCCTATTCCTTGCCCAGAGAGTTTGGACACGTCATTGTTGTTATTGTTTACATCCCTCCTCACGCGAAGGTGGAGTGGAGATAGTGGGTGACATCATCCACTCCGCTGTTGCTAAACTACAAACACAGCACCCCGAGATGCTTGTGCTAATCGCTGGAGATTTTAACCATGTGACGCTGGACAAAACATTACCTGCCTTCTCCCAGTATGTGGATTGTAACACCCTGGGAAATAGGATTATTGACCTACTGTATACAAACATTAAGGACGCATACAGCGCCACCCCGCTGCCTGCGCTTGGGAAAGCAGATCATAACCTGGTTCTGCTTCAGCCTCACTGCAAACCAAGAGTGAGGGTCCTACCTACAACCACACGCTCATTCCGGAAGTGGTCCCCTGAGGCAGAGCAGGCTCTGAGAGACTGCTTTGGAACTACGGACTGGGATATCCTGCAGGGATCATATAGTGAGAACATTGAGGAGGTTGTTGACTGCACTACTGACTACATCAAATTTTGTATGGACATTGTAGTTCCAGTAAGAACAGTACACTGCTATGCTAACAACAAGCCATGGATTACAAGTGAAATCAAGGGCCTTTTGAACCAGAAGAAAAGGGCTTTTAAAGACGGTGATCAGCATGAGCTCAAGCGCATGCAGAAGGAACTCCCAAGTCCAACTCAGGGTGGCGAAGGAGCAGTACAGGAGAAAGCTGGAGCAGAAGTTGCAGAATAACAGCATGAAGGAAGTGTGGGATGGGATGAACATCATCACTGGCTGCAGCTCGAAGCGGGGTGCCACCATGAAGAGAGACGTGGAGAGAGCAAACCAGATGAACAAGTTCTTTAACAGGTTTGACCACCATAACCCACACTCCTCGGAGTACTGCACCCTCCATCCATCCTTCTGCTGATACCAGCATAGGAGAGGAGTTTCCCCCCACCCACAATTACAGCAGCTCAGGTAAGCAGAGAGCTGAGGAGACTTCGTGCCAGCAAAGCAGTGGGTCCAGATGGAGTATCGCCATGACTGCTGAAGGCCTGTGCGCTGGAGCTGGGGAGTCCTCTACAGTGCATCTTCAACCTGAGCCTGGAACAGGGGAGAGTCCCGAGGCTTTGGAAAACATCTTGCATCTGTAAGAATTATGTTTCTGGACTTCTCTAGTGCCTTCAACACCATCCAACCTCTGCTCCTTAGGGACAAGCTGACAGAGATGGGAGTAGATTCATACCTGGTGGCATGGACCGTGGACTATCATACAGACAGACCTCAGTATGTACGTCTCAGGAACTGCAGGTCTGACATTGTGGTCAACAGCACAGGAGCGCCGCAGGGGACTGTACTTTTTCTGGTCCTGTTCAGCCTATATACATCGGACTTCCAATACAACTTGGAGTCCTGCCACGTGCAAAAGTTCGCTGACGACACTGCTATCGTGGGCTGCATCAGGAGTGGGCAGGAGGAGGAGTATAGGAACCTAATCAAGGACTTTGTTAAATGGTGCGACTCAAACCATCTACACCTGAACACCAGCAAAACCAAAGAGCTGGTGGTGGATTTTAGGAGGCCCAGGCCCCTCACGGACCCCATCATTATCAGAGGTGACTGTGTGCAGAGGGTACAGACCTATAAATACCTGGGAGTGCAGCTGGATGATAAACTGGACTGGACTGCCAATACTGATGTTCTGTGCAAGAGAGGACAGAGCCGGCTATACTTCCTTAGAAGACTGGCGTCTTTCAACATCTGTAAAATGATGCTGCAGATGTTCTATTAAACAGTTATGGCGAGTGCCCTCTTCTACGTGGTGGTGTGCTGGGGAGGCAGTATAAAGAAGAGGGACGCCTCACACCTGGACAAACTGGTGAGGAAGGCAGGCTCTATTGTAGGCACGGAGCTGGACAGTTTAACATCCGTGGCAGAGCGACGGGCGCTGAGCAGGCTCCTGTCAATCATGGAGAATCCACTGCATCCACTAAACAGTATCATCTCCAGACAGAGGAGCAGCTTCAGCGACAGACTGCTGTCACTGTCCTGCTCCACTGACAGACTGAGGAAATCGTTCCTCCCCCCACACTATGCGACTCTTCAATTCCACCGGAGGGAGTTCACTGTTATACCTGCCTCGCTCTCTCCACCTTGCATTTTTTTAACTTGCACTGCATTTTTATCACTCTTTAATTAATATTGTTTTTATCAGTATCTATCTATCTATCTATCTATCTATCTATCTATCTATCTATCTATCTATCTATCTATCTATCTATCTATCTATCTATCTATCTATCTATCTATCTATCTATCTATCTATCTATCTATCTATCTAAAACATTCCAGAATATCTCTGAAAAATGTAACTAAAAAATAAAAAGCAGTGGTGCATTTGCTAGCACAAAGGATATTAAAAGATATGTGTTTTATCCTCTGGTGGTATTAAATGCCGTTTTCTATTAGTTCCTCACCTTAATGCTAATTAGGTTGTATGCACCCCTATAGTTTAATTTTTTAAAGACAGTCTGATCAGTGATTTCATTTAGTAAAGACAAAATTAACATCAGAGAGTAGATATTCTCACCTTTTTTTTTTTTTTACAATTCCCCTAAAATCAATTGTTTGTTGTAAAGTTGAATCTTTTTTTTCAACAAACAGCAACCTCAATAGGATTACAAGATGGACTAATAAACTCATTCTCCAAATTTCAATATAATCATCCATTGCCGTAGTCTCGGGATGTGACAACACATAAATTCTCCCCCTAGGCAAAGGTGCACCTGGGAGGAATTCAATTGCACAGCCATAATCCCTGTGTGGCAGGAAAGTAAGCGCTGTTTCTTTACTAAACACATTCTCCTATCTTTATACTAATCTCAAAGTGTGTTTTAGTTAAAACAGGAAAAGGATTTTTTTTCTACGTTTCCTAAATATTTGTTGGAACAGTAATCACTACAAAAGACTAATTATTTATTTTTCCAGTTCAATTTGGGTTTGTGCTTTGCAAGCCATGGTTAGCTGAGAAAACCAGCTATTAAAACAAGTAACTTTAAATAGTGGTGAAATGAATTCTATGAGGCCTCTACGAAAAGAACCACTATCTGTAGACTTAAGTCTTATTTTACGCTCTGCAAGGATTGGCTCCATCCCCACTTGTTTTAAAAACACAAGAAGACATAAAATTTCTGCAGCACCAAAGTCAGGAATTGCTGAAACTTAGAATGACTCAATTCAAGCAAGCAGACAAAAATGCATTGGAGTGAAGTGTCTGACCACAATTGCCCACTTTTATCTGTAGTTTGGGGTAACCTGCATACAAATGTCCTAAACCAGGGGTCGCCAACTCGGGTCCTGGAGGACCACCGTGGCTGCAGGTTTTCATTCTAACCCTTTTCTGAATGAGTGACCTGTTTTTGCTGCTAATTAACTTCTTTTGTACTATTTTTAATTGACTTGTTCTTGAAAACTCAGACCCCTTAATTGTTTCTTTTTCCATAATTAGCAGCCAAACAATAATGAGATAGAAAATGAGCCAAAACAACTGGTGTCCAAAGTACAATATTTGAAAATAAAGAAAGATAAAGGTCTCAGGAATGTCGATCTGCTCAGGTCCCCAAAACATTTTAACAGAGCTCTTAGAAAGAGAAAATTCACAATCTCAGACATGTCTGCTAATGCACCATGAGAGCAGCAACAAGCCACGAAATTAAAGATTGGGTTTAATTAACAACAAGAATCAGCACATCATTAAGCAGCTGGTTGGAGTGAAATTGGTTGGAGTTTGAGGCCTTAACTTAGTTGGTCTTCTGTTGGCTCCCTCACTTCACATTTCATTTCTGTTTGGGTGCCATTTAAAGAAAGAAATGAAGCAATTCAGAGGAACGATGAAGAAATTCAAGGTAACAAATCTTAAAAAAACAATTGAATTAAAATGAATTCACAAGTTAATGACCAGCACAAACAGGGCACTCATTTAAAAAAGGGTTAGAATAAAAACCTGCAGCCACAGTGGTCCTCCAGGACCAGACTTGGCAACCCCTGTCCTAAACTACCACCATAGAAACATTTCACCTCTCTTACACTTTGATCTTTTCCCACGTGCCATGAATTGTAGTTGTTCAATGATTGTTCAGTGTGGTTCTGAGCTCTTTTTAGCAATATTTACTTACCATTATAGGTTTTTTGGGTTGATGACTTACAAATCTTGCAATTATTTTTTTGTTAGCACATACAGTAATTTTAATGTAGCTGATAATATTTTGCCTATGCTCCAGTGCCATCTTGTTTTTCCTGGAGTGATGCCTTCTAGAGGCTCCTTTGTCAATATGCTATGCCCAGTTGCGAGACAGCATGCACCCGGAAGTCCTGTGTCACAGGTGTCTGGTCACACTTATAGGTAATCTAACTTAGACACCATTAAAATATCCGACTACGCCACCCAGTTTTATTAAGAGACTAGGAACTCCTGAAATTTACCAATAATAGCACACAGGTTTCTTTAAATTGGGCGGTGAGTAAACACACAAGTTAACAAAATGTATGGTTACCAAACATTAATAAGTACAGATATGCTGATTAGGAACCAATATTTCCAAGCCAGGTAAATACAGGCATCTTCCAAGGCCAGACTTCAAAACAGTGACTCCCTTGCAAGACAGCAAATACCATTAATAAGTACAGACAGCCTTTTAACTTCTCACCCTCCCAGTCCCAACAGTGGGTGCCTAATGGAACCACCCCGTGCGCAAAAAAAATGTAAAAGTGTCCCCCTCTGACGCCTGCATTATGGCGTCATTAATGAAGCACATTAAAAGTCGATTCTATGGGTCCATCTGTACCCAAGTTTACTGATAAAAGTCAAGAAAACCTTTGTGTATGTTTGTAGTTACCTATTCCTCAATATTTCACAACTTTCAGATTTAGGGCGGTGACACAGCATACAACTTTGGTTGTGAAATGATTTTCCTACTTCAACACAGAACAGCAGAAACAGATGTCCAGTTGGTTTTAGAAGGATATGCTCTTCAAACCTGTTCGAACTCATTCTTATAGAATGTGTTTAAAGCATCTGAGCTAAATCTACTGCTCTGTAAATCGTTTTCAGTAATCAATGAAAATGTTTTCTCATAATGCACATGAAAAATGCGGTGTTGGCAAAATTTGACCCTATGGGCTGGAAAATAAAAAGTATTAGAGCTCTGTCCACTACCCATTGGAATTAACTGTTTGAAGGTTTTAGTCTTTCAAGTAAGATTTAAATTGGTTGGGTAGCTGGCACCACATTTTAGGTGTAGGGTTTCTATATTATATTCAAATATGAAAAAAGAAAGAGCAGAAGGTTACATTTAAATAAGTATATTTTTATTGTGCTTTCTATGTAGTAAACCAGTTCACAGTATAATTAATTTTCCAGCATTAAGCCTTTTCAGAATATGCAGGTTAAAATAAGGTTTATGCAGGCAGTGTGGGGTAGTGGTTAAGACTTTGGATTTGAGTCCCTGAGGTTGTGGGTTCCAATTCCACTACTGACACTCTGTGGCCCTGAGCAAGTCACTTGACCTGCCTGTGCTCTGATTAGAAAACCAAAAGAAATGTAACTAATTGTATTATAAATGTTGTAAGTCGCCTTGGATAAAGGCTCAGCCAAGTAAGTAAATGTAAATGTAGTTAGGAGCACACAGGGACTATCAGGTGAGAATTGAACCTGCAGCCTTGTATTTTACAGTCCATTCACATACCACAGTCTGCTAATTTCTTACAGAAGGTAACACTCCTTTCATCCTGGTGCTTTGTATTCATGGTTACCCACAGCAACACTGCTATGCAATGGCAGAAAGGCAGCAACAGGAGTCAGTTATGATAAAGGTGTTACATAAACAGATTGAATCACACTGGGGAAGCAGAAAAGATTAACATTCAAGATCTGTCAAGTGCTGTTACCAGACCCCGGCACTGGCTGTCAATATCGGTGCCCACTCATTCATCCACTCTATTCTCAATTAGCAACTTTTCCTGGAGTTGGCAATGGTAATATCAGTGTCACTGTTGACATTATTGATTTTTTTTTTTAACATTTGTAATGTTTGCATTGGTTAATTGATTTTTAAATATCCCAGCAACAGAAAGTTTATGTAAATGTTGTACCAAAGTTTATCTGTCAGCTACTGCTAAAATATCTAACAGGCAATAAACCCTTAGCAGACATAATGTGTTGTAAAAATCCATCATCTATGTTTTCTGTGAACCTTCCTCATTTCTTATAGGGCTATAAAATGCATAAATACCATTCTGTCTTCCATTTCCATGCCTCAGGTACAGAGTACATGAAAATGCTGTGTTAAACATTTTAAAATGGAAAGGAAATCCATGGGGCAGATATTTCAACGAGGGGAAGGTCTGATGTGGCATAGTCAAGAAACAGGGCATTGGAATCCTAAGAATTATTTAATTCTTGTGTCTGGCCTTTTGTTTATTTACACAAAGTTTAAGTGTCAGTTGATGCCATCAAGGGTAGCAGGGCCGGCTGTAGCTTTTTTGCTGCCCTAGGTGAAGTTTTAATTTCGCCCCACCGCGGCGGGTTGCACTAAACCTCTCTTTTCTCTCCACAGACCACCCATCCATCCATTATCCAACCCACTATATCCTAACACAGGGTCATGGGGGGTCTGCTGGAGCCAATCCCAACCAACTCAAGGCACAAGGCTCTCCGCAGACCACATACAAGAAATTCCTGCCTGTCCCGTCCCCGAGGACGTTACTTCCTGGGGACCAACTATAAAAAACCATCATCCTTCATACTTAATCAGTTCTATTTTGGACTCAAATCTGTACACATTGTACTCAACTGAAAGTCTTTTACAGCCAGGGAAACTATATGGGTGGCTGCCACAAATCTTTGTTGTATGTCCAGTCATTTATTTCACTACAGGCAGACTTTTACATCGAAACCTGGAGACACGAGAGAGGAGCCAGGACTGAGGAGCGTAAAATATGGAGGGTTTGGAATTCAACCAGTGTAAAAGTCAAGGGGGATACTCAATTTCTTTTAGCAACGTCTGTTTACAAGATGGTCTGAGAAAAATATATGCTGGACAGTTACCATTTCAGAAAACACATAGGAATTGGACTATTTTAGCAGTCTTTATTGATTTATTTACATTTAAAGGTTCTCTAAGAAAACTAAAAACCCCTTTGTTACAAAATCAGATTATTTTAACTGTATGAAATTCCTCCTTATTTAAACCTCCAACCAACATGGTATCTTTCAATGGCTATATAATAGATACATAGATAGTGTGAGGTGCAAATGAGGGAGAGGAGAACCAAAGAAAAGTTGGGTGCCAACTGGGGCCTCCCGTTTACTGCCAAAGTCCAAACCAATGAACAAATATGTATGTGCGCTGGTGCAACAGAAATAAGGCCTAGCAGATGCCTTTTCAGACTCCATGGCTTCTCAAAACTATCATCTCCCTCGAACAGGTGTGAGTCGGAGAGCTCTGTCATTCGGGCCTGTGTTCCTAAGGCTTAGATGGCATCTTCCAGGAGCCCTCAAATTTATGTCACTCCATGGAGGCATGGATTAGTTGAACAGTGGTGCAGCTGAGGTGCCTTCAGTGGGTGGCTTCTTGGAGCTACGGAGGAGAAAGAAATGGTATTTTAGCGTTGGTGCCCCCTCTTGCCCGGCAAGATATTGCATACCTTTTCTGAGTCTGGAAGGTGATCCTCAGACACCCATGCATGACAATAGATAGTGTGACACAAGTAGGGAGCATGCCAGCAACCCAACCCAACACAGACAGACACAAGAGGCACACTTGGAAAAACTCATGCTATTTATTTTCTTTCTCTTGCACAGCACACAGTGCACCAATCAGCGTAGTAATTTTCGTTTCTTTTACTTTCCTTTCTTCTCTTCTGCACCATCTACTCCTCCCTTGGCAAGCTCTGTTGTCCACCTCCCGAATCCGGCTCCCAGAAAGGAGTTAGGTGGCCTCTTTTATAGTTCACCCAGATTTGCTCCATGTGCTCCCAGACGATCTTTCAATCTGCTGCAGTCCAGGGCTCCGGGATCATGCTGGCACCCCCTGGTGGTGGCCACGGTCCCCAACACGGTTGAACTTCTAAGCTCCAATCCTGTGGCCCCAATGCAAACTAGGGGGGCTGCCCTCTTTTGTCCCGGGAAAGTTATTGCCTCTCTCCCAGTCCTTCTATTTTCCAGGTGTCCCGGCTGGGCAAGAGCCCCAGCCATCCGCCACAATAGATAAATAGAAACATACACACACATACACACTATGGTGTGAATACTTACCAGAATGACTGAAAAGGAAGAAACTTGAAAAGAAAGAAAACATCTGACATGGCAGTTACAGTCGCAGTAAGGCATTATCATATTGCTGTTGGAATAATTTCCTGACAGGTGGCACGGTGGCGCAGTGGTAGCGATGCTGCCTTGCAGTTAGGAGACCCGGGTTCGCTTCCCGGGTCCTCCCTGCGTGGAGTTTGCATGTTCTCCCCGTGTCTGCGTGGGTTTCCTCCGGGCGCTCCGGTTTCCTCCCACAGTCCAAAGATATGCAGGTTAGGTGGATTGGCGATTCTAAATTGGCCCTAGTGTGTGCTTGGTGTGTGGATGTGTTTGTGTGTGTCCTGCAGTGGGTTGGCACCCTGCCCGGGATTGGTTCCCTGCCTTGTTGGCTGGGATTGGCTCCAGCAGACCCCCGCGACCCTGTGTTCGGATTCAGCGGGTTGGAAAATGGATGGATGGATAATTTCCTGACATGCTTCTGCTAAAATGCATTCAATGAGTGGCCATCTTGTTGCTGTTTTGATTGTTTCATTTTATTTTGCCCCATCTGCATTAAACTGCAAGAAGGTCCTCCAGCTTGCAAAGAAAGCTTGTTGTTGGTGGCAGGACTGGCACTCCAGCCACTGTAAAAAAAAAAAAAAAAAACTCACACTGTTCCACTCCATTTGAACTAATGTGGTGCTGAGGTGCCACCCGTTGCTGCGCCTGGGTCCTGTATCAGTGCATGCTCCAAACTCTGTGTCCTATACTATGCAATTTTAAGTGTTATTATTATTTTCAGTGTTATAGACTATGATTTTTGCTCAAACTCAACCCACCCACCAGGGATTAGGAAGACCACCCGTAGTAAGGATGGCTTGTGTAGGATGGCACTTAAGACCAAATATAACATAAAACAACATAATCGAGCAAATGGGAATTGAGCAGTTGTACAGAGTCAAAGGGTTTGCAAGTCAGAGTCTATATTGTTTAAAAAAAAAAAAAAAACTCCCCCTCAAACTTTGTCACTCTAGGCAACCGCCTACGTCACCTAAATGGCAGAGCCTGCCCTGAAGGGTGGGATGATTCACACATGCCTAGTAAAGGAAATCATGGGAGAGGACTGTAAAACACATCAGGAAACCTACCCAGGGCTGGCACATGGGGTGAGGTGATTAGGCGATTGTCACTTTGGTGAGGGCAGCATTTTCATACAACTGTGCTATTTTTCTAACTTTACAAAATCATAATGCAGAAAACAAGAGTTACCATTTACCATACCATTTTTATTTGTTAAGCGCTTAGAAACACAGCATTACAACTGACCGAAGCGCTGAGTTAAGTTTAAACATTGTGAGAAATATTTTTACTGTGTTTTTATGTTGACAATATACAGCATGACACAGTTTTTAAAACAAACTGCACGCCTCCGCAGTGATGGTTGAGCAAAAGGATTAAATAGAACTGATTTTATCAGTGGTACGGATTACATGCCTTAACACAGCTGCAGAAAAGAACACAGCTAAGCATGGAGGTGTGAACGGGGCTGTAGGAAATACGATTCCTTGTTCTCCACCGAAGGAAACACTTTAAAACCTTGACAAACTATTTAATTAGTTTCACAATTGCAAAACCACCTGAAAAATGTATTTAGAGCTCAGTTTAGAAAAAAAATAGTTATGTGAAACTTGCCTGTTTCGCTCATCACAGAACACAGCTATGCACCCATAGCTCTTATTTAGAAATACACACAACATGGCCTTCTTAATTGTTGGTGCACATTATTATATATTTTTGCCCTTTGAACAATAATGGTGCTGTTCTGCTCCAAAAATTGAAGAGACTGCATCCACTTTACCACACCTCTCAGAGTAGGGCATCAAATCTAAAGCATTCAGTCAATATGGTAAGTAGAGGAGACGTAAACTAAACCCCTGGGGCTAACTACCTAGTCATCCTGGCTAGCTACTCAGTATTTCAGATTCACTTTCGGGTTGCAGAGGTAAAATTTATTTGCTCCAATCAACAACACCAATTAACATCACCACATTCATTTATACTGAACAATCCATATGAGCCGAGTATTTCAAGACGTCAGCAGAGCAGTACCCGTAAATGTGTCTGACTTGATATGGAACACTAAATAATGTACAGTAGAATAAAGTAGAAAACAAGAAACAATATACAAGAAATATCAATAGCTAAAGCTGCTCCTATATCTAGACTCTTTCCATATTTTTCATAATGTCATGTGTCATCCATCCATCCATTTTCCAACCCGCTGAATCCAAACACAGGGTCACGGGGTCTGCTGGAGCCAATCCCAGCCAACACAGGGCACAAGGCAGGAACCAATCCTCGGCAGGGTGCCAACCCACCACAGGACACACACAAACACACCCACACACCAAGCACACACTAGGGCCAATTTAGAATCGCCAATCCACCTAACCTGCATGTCTTTGGACTGTGGGAGGAAACCGGAGCAGACACGGGGAGAACATGCAAACTCCACGCAGGGAGGACCCGGGAAGCGAACCCGGGTCCCCAGGTCTCCCAACTGCGAGGCAGCAGCGCTACCCACTGTGCCACCGTGCCGCCCATGTGTGTATATTTGAGAGTTTATTTGTTGTACTGTGTTTTTACATTACAAGACTGTAAGGGTTGAAAAAGCATTTTTATTTGTTTGTCCCCAAGGAAGGTTGAGAGGTAGGAAAAAATATCTAGTAAGAAATATAGCAGTATCCAAAAATGGATGATTTTTAACATCACGTGTCACTGCGGCAAGGATGTGGGTTCTTTGGTTATCTCTGGTGTGGCTTCTGAGTAAAAGATTAATAGCATTAATGTTAGTTTGTCTGCTGGAGCATAAGACGTCCGCCCTCGGTGGCACTAACTTCTTGTACCGATCCATCTCTTCCATCTAGTGCTTAATTGATTACAATGTCAGCATTTCTACACTTCACTCCATTTAAATTTTTTTGATAAAAATGTTGCATTTCATTTGAACTGGGAAGTCAGGATTTCCAAGTTCCTAGTGGGAATTTTTCAACTGGAACACCCCTAAAAGGTTAACCTATTCAAATATGTTGGAGGGTGGCAAATTGAAGCACCGCCCTGCCCCGAGTGGCACAAACTCGAGCTACGCCACTGCGGTTACAATGAGAAGAGTAAGGGCAGCTGCAGGATACATAACCATACAGTGTTAAGTAAATAATTGATTTTCAATATTTCTGACTAATTGTATTATTACCCTTGTAAAGGTTTCGTAAAATTATACTCTAAATTCTTGAAATCAAAAGAAAAAGAATAGAAAATATGCAAACATTTTCAATGTGTCACACTATTTTTCATCTGAATGTGTGCCTGTATCGGCAAAAAGCTTATGCATCGCAGCTGATCTTTATCTCTGTGACTACATTGTCTAATTTCCCAAAATAAACCTGAAGTAAATGCAATCAGTTGAATACCACAGTGGAATAAAATGTCCCAGATTATCAGTATTTGTGAAGATAATGTGACCCCTTGCATTCAGCCCTGCTAAACAAGGGTCAACCACTCATCATTAAACGGCCATGTCTGTCAACCTGTAGTACTGAGTGACAACAAATGAAAGGTAAACAACATTACATTTTCAAGGACATACTTGTCAAAGTGACGAGTCAAAGCACAGAAGGGTTACTTGTAATTAACATAGTGATTCTACAACAGGGAATCATGATGGCAGCCTTCATGATGCAGACATGCAGGATATTTGATTAAGAGTCTAGACAGACTAAGATTAGCCTTTGAAAGTTAAATCAGATGGTGGACGTAGAAGCCAGACTTCAATGACTGGTACTCATTTTTAATGTTCTTCCACATTATTGAGAGAATTTAAGGCAGGTGACTGCATGTGGTGGTAAAGGAAGCTTCAGCAGGTAATGTAAGTGCATGTGAGTCGTCCTAAGCAGGCCTTTTCGAACATCAGTAATGAATCATTGTGGCACCTGCTTTAAATTTGAGCTTGCATACTCCCAATTTCTGAATTTTCATATGTATTTAACTGCATTTAAAACATCTACCCATCCTTTTGTTTTATGAACCTGCTTCTTTCTGTTAGGATTGCTGAGCACCACACTCTATACTGGAAGAACTCTGTAATGCCAGGGCATTTCAATGGAGCAATCACAAGGATTTCCACAATGAATCAGACGAGTTAATCAATAAAAACCTGCACATGTGTGAGGAATTTAGATTATCCCATGAAATCCCACATGAAAATGAGCATATCAAGAAAACTGCAGAGACAGCGTCCTGGAGTCAACCTTTAGTCCATGAAATTGTCAGACAGCTGTGCTACCGTGCCATGCACCAACACGTAAAACCTACATGAGTGTGTGCCCTTGTGTTGGCGCTCAGATGCCCCAGGTATAGAAATAACAGCACAATCAAATCATCTTTCCAACAAAATAATTGGCACGCCTTTCTTGCTTTTAATAGAACAGTTTTAGATTGTGCAAGTGTTCTCGCTCTATGCTCCCATTACCTTTTTGGGAGGTTTTGAACTCGACACTGTCGGTAATGTCACGGGATGTGCTGGACAGTGAAAACATCACGAAGCAAGGGGATGGCGTAAAAAGGTGCAAAGTTCCTTTATTTAAAAACATCCAAACAAAGTGTTCAAATACATAGTGCTGTGTAGTCAAATAATCCATTAAAAACCAAGTGAAAAATGTCAAGATTAAAACAATTCCAAAAAAAGCGAGGTTAAAATATAGCTGGCTGGATCAGTCCTTTTAAAAACAAAGCCCAGTGCATTCTTCTACTGGCGACTCCACTGCTTCTCCCATCCAGGCTATGCACCAGGGGAGTCGCCCTACCTGCAGCTGACTTTCTCTGCCTTCTGGTCTGGTGGCTTCCCGATCCCTGGCTTCATTCTGCTATCCCCAGACCGAGACTTGGGTTCCCCAGCAACCAGGGCGCACAACCTGGGGAATCGACCTCCCAAGCTTCCCGACTCCCGCTGTCTTCTCCGGCGAGCCATCCTCCTTCCAGGCACTTCTGCTCCTCACTAAATGCTCAGCAGGAGTGACCACTACTGACTGCCCCGGGTGCCAGCCAAACACCCCACTGGGCTCACTGCTCAGCTGCCTGTCCTTATAGCGGGTTGGCCCACTCATTCACACGCCAGCTTCCTCCCTTAACCTCCATTTTCCTTCTCATTTTTTTTTCTCCCCTCCACACTTGCGCTCCTACCATTTATAATGGGGACGTGACTCAGGTGTGGAGATTAGCAGCTCCCGGCATCAATTACAGATGCGGACGACTCCTCACCTGTGTACTTAAGCGAGGAAACGCCCGCCTGACATAGCATCCAGGAACCGCTCCGGCCACACTACCTCATCCCCTCTTTAAGCTGCGAGTATCGTGATTATTTATTTAAAAGCTGGGCTTTTCTAGCGAGCTGTGAACCCGCTATACCACAGCAAGTAATAGCAAAAAGTCCTCTGTTTTGGAGAAATTCGTGCAAAATACTGTAACACCGCAATTAACATAGTTCTGTAGATGCATTCCAGGATTTTCAGTTGTTATAAGATTTAACATAAGAGGAATATAAATAGAGAGGGTTTGGGTAGGTAAGAGTTTGTGTGGGTGTCGCAGGGCTCATGCCATCTACTCTCTCCTTCCTTGGCCACCCTGCAGTGCCGCTGGAGATGTTCTGGTTTTGTAGCTCTATGTGTTCTTACCTGCCTTGTTCACTGCCTAGACATTCATACAGCTGGCCTCACCTTGCACCCCACTTGCACTCACTTCCCCAACTCTGTGATACAATCCAAGTCAGGATCCTTAAGAAGATCCTTAAACTTGTCCTTAAACTAATGGATGTTATGTAATATGTTTTTTACACATATATTTTTGCTTAGTTATGTATCAGGCAGGGGGCTCTTTTTCTCTGGGATTATTGTCTTTATTGATGCAGAACATACTTGAGCCTTACATATCCCTTTAGTAACCATGATGGAAATAATCAGACGACTGCAATATGGTACAAAACTTGCTTTTGAAAGATATCTTCCATTCCCAAAAATACAATGCAAAATTAGTTATACATACATATTCAGCCTGGAGTGAAGCTAACAGAACAGTTCAGTTAACACAGCCAGTTCTTCAGTGGGAAATGCCAACGACTATACGTTATGGTCCACCAAGGGCGTACTGCTTCCTCAACCCCGACACAAACAGGCAGGATACCAATTGCCACACAGCACATGATTTATTTCCACAATGTTGCCTTCCACAAAACAACAAACCACAGAGCGTAACACAGTCCATTCTTGACTCCAGTTTTTCCACCTCCGTTCCTACTCAGGCTTTGTCGTCATCCTCCCGATTGGCCGTTGACTTCTGGTGACCGACCCCTTTTTATAGGGCACCCAGAAGGACTCCAGGTGCCCAACGAGCTTCTTCCAAGCCACACTTCCGGGTGTGGCGGATGTGTGGCCAAATAGGGCCCTGAAATCACCCATGCGCCCCCTGGCGGTGGCCATGGACCCCAGTAGTGTTGAGCTCCCATGCTTATGACCCATGGCTCCACTGGAAACCAAGGGGGCTGCCCCTCTGTCGATCCGGGGGAGAAACTGTGCTGGATGTACTCTCCCCCCCAGTCCTACCATAATCAGGGCGTCCCGGCCATCCACCAAAACGTTCAGATTCTGCAGCATAGAAACAGCTTCTGACTTCACGGTGGTTT
This sequence comes from Erpetoichthys calabaricus, assembly GCF_900747795.2. Taxonomy (NCBI): domain Eukaryota; kingdom Metazoa; phylum Chordata; class Cladistia; order Polypteriformes; family Polypteridae; genus Erpetoichthys; species Erpetoichthys calabaricus. The sequence continues at coordinate 36,320,947 of NC_041406.2, forward strand.
CTGTCCAGTATAAATAACCTCATGTCTTGCATAATCTGTAAACTTTTATATAAACCTTGCCAAGTATGGGTGACTGCTACCTGAGCTGTGCTCTTTCTGACCAACATAGCACTGTTAGCATCTGTTCTTAATCATTCACGGCTTCTTCAGGCCGCAGCCCTGACCAAATATTCATCAGCAGATATCAGCACTTTTAAAGTAGCCTGTCTGTGTGTCCTTCACATGTCCTTCACATGTTTCTGTTCATCTTGCTGGCCAGTTTCACCCTGACAGCTGGTGTGTGCAGCTTCAACTTTGGCATAAACTTCACAGATTACAGTGGCACACTTTAAACCTATTACTACAAGTTAAGGGTTTGTATAAGTGTAGTTTCAAATTTTGACATTAGATTTATTTTTCATTTTGAAGACAAATGGCTCAATTTTGTTGTTGTTCTATTTTTTTGTTTACCGTGACAGCCTTTTGAAGTGACATCACAGGATATGACGTACTGTATAAGTAGAGTGATCTAAACACTTGTCTTTATCCCAAAATGGACACTCCAACCTTGCAAACATCTTAGCGATGGTTCATTCCATTTTCAAGTAAGCAATAAGTGTAGGGTTTTGTGTTGATCCCTCGATTGTCATTTTGATTCCTGTTTGTCTGTATCAGTTTTGACTCTCTGATCATTCTGACATCACTACTTGTTTTAAAAGTCACCTCCTGGTTCTGTTGTTTCACACAGTAATCCTAACGTGTCTATAACACTTTAGCAGTAGAGAAGCATCTCTGCAGTGCTTGCAGGTAAGTGCTGTCTATACACACCTCCTCATTTACGCTCGGCACCTGCTCCTTTCAAAGTTAGGCACTAACCCTAATGTGCTATGAAAGTTCAACTTATTTATTTCATTTTTTTACATTTTTTGACTTGTTTTCTATTTGTATTTAGACAAACAGAGACTTTTTCTTTAAGTCAGGGAATCTGTGTTTAAGGTTTATACCTTACTATAACCTTTAGTTTAGATTTTGTAAATTTATTTCAGGCCACTACAGCTGATGTTATGTTTATATTATATTTGTCATCATTTTGTTTACCCTTTGCTAAGACCGTGACCAAGGGCGGAGTCACAGAGGTCACAGCCCTAACTGTGTGATGAGTTAAAAGGTCACCCTTTGACGCACTTCCTCATCTGGTGGAGTGGTGGCTCTGAGGCTAGGGATATGCACTGGCAATTGGAAGGTTGCTGGTTCGAATCCCGTAAATGCCGAAAAAAAGTGACTCTGCTCTGTTGGGCCCTTAAGCAAGGCCCTTAACCTGCAATTGCTGAGCGCTTTGAGTACTGAGAAAAGTGCCATATAAATGCAAAGAATTATTATTATTATCTGAGATTGCAGACATACTCCAGCCTTTACATTCAATTTCTACTCAGATACATCTTCAATTCAAGTACCTGTTTGCTCAGACCCTTGTTTAATTTTTTTATTTGTGGTATGGCTTTGTTGCCAGATTCATTCCATTTCATCCATTTCTATGTTTCTTCTCCTGATCTGGCTCAAAACATTCTCCTAGCTATTTTCTATAGTTTAATGCAGTGATTCTGCTACATTGTGTTTCATCCAGCTTCTATCCTGTTTATAATCTCCATTTTAATTTCTAAAGATATTATTTTATGTTATTGTGACATATAAAACAAATTATATTCATTATTTTATCAAAAATATTAATATAACTACTGTCCAGTACATGTAAATAAGTAAGCACTCGCATCTAACAACAGTAACAACATTTATTTGTATAGCACACTTTCATACAAATGATGTAGCTCAAAGTGCTTTACAGGATAAAGAAAGAAAAAAAAGGATAAAAATTAGGTGATACTAATTAACAAAGAATAAAGCAAGGTCTGATGGCCAGGAGGACAGAAAGAAAAAACAAAATCTGCAGGGGTTCCAAGGCCACGAGACCACCCAGCCCCCTCTAGGCATTCTACATAACATCAATGATCTCAATCAGTCCTCATGGCTTTCAGGCTTCATGTGGAAGAATTAGAAGATGATGGTCATGAGGACCTCTGGCCTTCAATCCAACAATGTAGGGACTGCACGGTGCTTTGATCAGGTGGTGGTGGTGCAGATCGCCACCACAGAAAACCGGAAAGAGAACAGCAGAGAAAGTAGGGGTGCAGACTTCACTAACGACAGACAGCGACTATTCAGTGTAAGCACACAGACAGCCTTTTAGAAGATGGGTATGTGAATATGCCTACTGTATGTGCCACAGAGTGTCTTATGCTGACTTCATTATAAAGGAGCTTCATTCTCAGAGGATTTGTTGACAGTATTACTGTAGTCCTTTTCTTAAAAGTCTTTCATTGACTTCCAGATTTTTATCGGCCTGGTCTCACATCAAACAAACTGGACTCTACTGTTTGGAAACCAGTACCTTTCTTTTATAATGACGCAGGAAGTCAGGTTTGGTAAAGCAAGTGTAATGGAGACCTCACTGAGTGGGTTGTGTTCTGTGGAGTTCCAGTGGCCTACCTGGGTAGGGCCTTCTCTGCGACTCTTCTGCTGGAAAGAGGTAAGAACTTGCTTTGAAGTACCCGGGTCCCCTCTGTTTTGAACTCACAGGGAGGATGAGTGAACCATAAGAAATGATTACGCTGACCATAACAAACACCTACATAATGCAGTGCTGACATTTAAAAAATTCAGCCAAACAAAGCACAGAAATACGTTCCAGATATTATAGACGTCTTTAACCTTGAACTGAGAAAGTTAGACAACTAGTCTAGCTGTCCAGCTACAGGTCATTCTGCTTTAGCCTGGACACACCAGCCAGGCCAGCTCTGCTACTGCTCAGTCCAGTAAGGGTACATCACTTGGGTCAGAACTTACCTTTGTGGATGAGCTGCAGATGCATGAGGTACAGAAACTTGGTTGCTTTTCATAGACTTCTACAGCTTTGCTGCTAGAAGTTCTTTCCACTTAAATGTTGTCACTCCTTTGTAGAGACGCAGATGCTGTCCTGAAGTAGATCTGAAAAGAAAGTTAAAGAATTAAATTCAGAGAATTAACAACGTCATGAGTACCTCTGCTTCATTAGTTTAGGGTTTCAGTGCAGGCCTAGTTAGTCTATGTGGCAGGTCTTTCTCATGTCTGTTTGGGTTTTTGTCTCTTTCCTCTGAGATCCCGAAGCTGTCCAGAAAATGCTGACATTCTTGACCTCAGTATTGTGCTAAGTGTGAGAAGCAGGAGACAATTAGGAAACATTAGGACTCCTAAACATATTTATATGTGTCAGCCTCCTCCATCTGTTTATTTTCTGTGCCTTCTTTTTCCAGTCAGGCTAATAGGATCCCAGTTTCTGTCTTGGAAGCCTCAGAGGCAATGCAGAAATACCCAAAGGATACCCTTTGATTGCAGGGCACATTCACTTACACCTCACACTTAGAGTTACCACTGAACCGACGCCACATGAGAGCCATCAGCTCTCAATTATCTGCAGATTTATCTGTGACTGGCAAATTGTAAAGGCTGTATTGCAGTGCACATTGTACTTTCTTTTATGGCCAGCAGCCATAACACATGCACTTCAGAACAGGTGGCACACTTGGAGCTAAACATGTCTGGGCCCAGCTAGTACAGGGTGAACCAAAAAGAAGTACCACATTTCAAACATTTATTCTACAAAAATGCTACAAGATAAAATAAATTCATTACGACACAACAAAGGGTATACAAAATAGATGTTTTTCAGTGTTTTAAAAATGATGTCTTCAAGGTGGTGGCCATCATTAGAGATACACTCTTCGAGATGATTTCTGAATGCTTGCATGACTCATTTGGTCATTTCAATTGGGAATAGTGGTGACTTTGTGGCGAACAGAGTCCTTGAGGGCTTCAAGGTTTTGAGGTCAGTGTGTGTATACCTTCAACTTGAGATAGCCCCACAAGAAGAAATCGCACGGAGCGAGATCGGGCGAACGTGAGGGCCACCTTAAATTGCAGCACAAGGAGATCAGCTTCCTCAGAAACATCTCCCACAAAACTTGCATGTATCTCTGCGCCATATGAGCTGTTGCTCCATCCTGTTGAAAGCATTTCTTCCATTTGGAGTCTCAAAAAGTTCTCTGGCATTTCAATGTAACATTCTGAAGTGATGGTGACCTTTTGCTCCCTTCCTCAAAAAAGTAAGAGCCTACAATGCCAAATTCTGCGATGGATCACCAAACTGTGCAGGGGTCTCTGATTAAGTTCACAAGATTTGGTTTCAGACCAATAGTGAAAGTTTTGCTTATTTACGCAACCATTCAAATGTGCCTTGTCGCTGCATATAAAAATGGCATCTCGATGTATGGTTTGCAGAAAGTTCGTACACAACTCTGTACGGCTCTCTCAGTCTCTCTCAGTGAGTTCCTGCACTACCATAATTTTCTATGAATGGAAATTAAGGTCCTCATGTAAAATCCTCCTCAAAGATGTTTTGGAAATGCCTAAAGCAGAAGAATGTTTGCACAACAAGCATCTAGGAGACTGCAAAATTGATTCCCTTACAGCTTGCATGGTTTCAGGTGTCCATACAGTCCGAGAAAGGCCTGGAGATTTTCTGTTCAATGTTGTATCCGTCTATCACTGAAGAGTTGTTTTCTGATTTGGGACAGCACCGTTAGAAGGAATGCTGAAGTGCGTTCGGAAGGCGAGTTGCGTAGTGATGATGAATTAATTGTTTTTGAAGAGCGCTTCAACAGCGAAAGCACAGCGTGCACTGAACCAAGACATGTTGCCAACTGAAAACAAGGGATCGCCTATCAAAGGACCCCCACCCTAACCTACTTGACTGCCTCTACCTCACACAATGACCTTGAGAAATGTGGTACTTCATTTTGGCTCACCCTGTACTTGGATGAGAGACCATCTAGGAAAAGTTTGGGTTTTAGCTGGAAGAAGTGTTAGCGAAACCATCAGCGAGGCCTTACCCTGAGGTGTTTGGGAGGATCCCAGTGCCCCAGGGCAGTAACATGGACACCATGCTGTAAATATTGGCACAATTCTTCAGTGATACTCTGTGGTCATTAAAGATCTTTGTGCATCTTATGAAAACGGCAGGGTGTTTCCCAATGCCCTGGCTAAATTGTCCACCATGGCCTTGTCCATTCTTCCCTAATCATCCCATGTCTTTAACTGGCTAGCTATCTCTCTCAGCCCTTACCACCTAATAATGTATGGTGAGCGTACTGCCACAAAGCATGGCTGTCGTTGCATCATCCAGGTAGATACTACAGATTGGTGGTGATTGAAGTGGCTCGCCTGCTGTTCATATAAAGTGTTTAGAGTAGGTTAGAATAATGCTATATAAATATAATGAATTTATTAATTTTTATTAACTCGTTAGTGCTCAGAATTCAGCATGAAACGACAGGTTCAAGCGGCAAAAAAAAGAAGAAGACCACTCAGACCAGACGATATAACCACAAACTGAGAGCTGTATCTCAAGTCAGGCAGACAGGCCTTGGCAGTCATCATAGGCAACCAAAAAAAATCCTGACATCATGTCCCAGCTAAAGGAATTCATTAAAGTGGAGGCATGAAAGTGTTTGGTTTGCAAGCCTGAGCAAGTCCACCCTCAAGTGCGGACAGTCCCTTTAACTGCCTTGCATCTGGCACAGCGCCACATAGCACAATGCAGTCTGAGTGAAGTCATGATGGTGGCATGTCGCTGGATGAGTAAGGCCTCTTCAAAGAACTGGGAAGATTTTTTACTCTTAATATTTGTTAACTGTGAAGCTGGGTTGGGCGGCACGGTGACGTAGTGGGTAGCGCTGCTGCCTCGCAGTTAGGAGACCCGGGTTCGCTTCCCGGGTCCTCCCTGCGTGAAGTTTGCATGTTCTCCCCGTGTCTGCGTGGGTTTCCTCCCACAGTCCAAAGACATGCAGGTTAGGTGCATTGGCGATCCTAAATTGTCCCTAATGTGTGCTTGGTGTGTGTGTGTGTGCCCTGCGGTGGGCTGGAACCATGCCCGGGGTTTGTTTCCTGCCTTGCACCCTGTGTTGGCTGGGATTGGCTCCAGCAGACTCCCGTGACCCTGTAGTTAGGATATAGCGGGTTGGATAATGGATGGAAGCTGGGTTGTGCTGGCTAGCCTTCCTGTTGCTCTTCTGTAGACACCAAAGCCTTTGCAGTGAACACCTTCCTTCTAGTCAGGCCACCATATTTGCATACAGTGTTACTCAGTCTACTACAATAATAGTCATTTTTGCTGACCTTAACTTTTCAGATGCACTGCTGTTCCCTAAACGCCACATGCTTGCCATACCCCTCATCTCTCTTGCAAGAGGGAATGTGGAGGTGGCATATACATGAAAATTCAGCATTTCTCATGCATTTCATTTCAATATCATTAAAATACATTAGATAGTTTTAAAACATTCTGCACAAAAATGCCTAATAAAATTCTGGGTGACACAGTGGTTAGCACTTCTTTTTCACAGTTTTCCTGTTCCTGGCTCGGTTCTTCTCAGTGTGTAGTTTCTTTCTTGTGTAAATTCTTTCTTGTTATGTCCGCTTTCTTCTATAAGTTAGGCACGTGTCTGTTATGAGACAGCCCTGACAACCAATGGCATCCAGTCCAGGGTTGGTTCCTGCTTTGTGTTCAGTGCTGCATTTTCTCATAACCCTGTAGCATACAGCGTATTCTCAGAAAGTGGATGAACAATAAATTGAGCCTTAAAGAAGAAATGTGGATTTGATTATACAGTGGATTCTATAAATATTCAGACCCCTTCATTTTCTGCACACTAATTAATGGATACATTTGATATTTATACTTCCATAATGCCTAAGTGAAAACATGTTTTCAGAAAGGTTCCCAAATTTATTACAAATTTTAAAATTTAAGTATTCTGACCTTTTTTGCTGTGGTACAATATATTGTGGTCGGGTGCAATCTGCATACTTTAATTATCCTTGAGAAGTGTCCAGAATGTAATTGGAGTCCACCAGTGGCAAACTGAACAACACTGCATGTGAGAACAAAAACCAGGCCATGACGTCCAAAGAACTTTTGGTAGACCTCTGTGATCAAATTGTTCAGGTTAGGGGTATGGAAACATTTTAACACATTGAGTGTCTCCAGTGGCACCATGGCCTGATAAATTGTGAAATGGAAGAATTTTCCAACCACCAGAATTCTTCATAGAGTGTCCTACCTAGCCAAACTGAACAACCAGACAAGAAAGGCCTTGTTTTTTTTCAATAACCAAGAACCCAGAACCCAATGGCTTCAGAAGTCCTCTGCTGAAATGGGAGCATCTTATCAGGATTGATGACCATCTCAGTAGCATGCCATCAATTAGAATTTTATGGTAGAATTAGCTAAATACTGCTTGGACTTTGGCAAATAACACTTAAACAACAACAACAACATTTATTTATATAGCACAGATTCATACAAAAAGTAGCTCAAAGTGCTTTACATAATGAAGAAAAGAAAAATAAAAGACAAAATAAGAAATTAAAATAAGACAACATTAGTTAACATAGAAAAAGTGTAAGGTCCGATGTCCAGGGAGGACAGAAAAAAAAACAAAAAAAAACTCCAGACGGCTGGAGAAAAAAATAAAATCTGTAGGGGTTCCAGGCCACGAGACCACCCAGTCCCCTCTGGGCATTCTACTTAACATAAATGAAATAGTCCTCTTTGTAGTTAGGGTTCTCACGAAGTCACTTGATGGTCATACAGACTTCTGGCTTTTAATCCATCAATGCTGGAATATCACGGTGCTTTGAGGAGATGGTGGTGGCGCAAGCCACCACCAAAAGGACACCGGAAAAGGAAACAGAAGCGAGAGTAGGGGTTAGTACAGATTTTAGAGCCACCATGAATAGTTAATATAATGAATTGGATATACTGAGTATCAGGATTTCAATTACTGTGAAGTTATGAGAAGGCCATGTTAAAATAATGTGTTTTCAGCAGTGCTCCACTGTATTAGCCTGGTGAATTCCTATTGGCAGGCTATTCCAGATTTTAGGTGCATAACAGCAGAAGGCCACCTCACCACTTCTTTTAAGTTTTGCTCTTGGAATTCTAAGGAGACACTCATTTGAGGATCTGAGATTACAATTTGGAATATAAGGTGTCAGACATTCCGATATATAAGATGGGGCGAGATTATTTAAGGCTTTATAAACCATAAGCAGAATTTTAAAGTCAATCCTGAATGACACAGGTAACCAGTATAGTGACATCAAAACTGGAGAAATGTGCTCAGATTTTCTTTTCCTGGTTAGGATTCTAGCAGCTGCATTCTGCACTAGTTGCAAACGATTTATGTCTAGTCCTGAGAGGAGTGCGTTACAGTAATCTAGTCAACTGAAAACAAAAGTGTGAACTAATTTCTCAGCATCTTTCAATGATATAAGAGGTCTAACTTTTGCTATGTTTCTTAAGTGAAAAAATGCTGTCCTAGTGATCTGATTAATATGCGATTTAAAATTTAGATTACAGTCAACAGTTACCCCTAAGCTTTTTACCTCCGTCTTGACTTTTAATCCTAATGTATCCAGTTTATTTCTAATAGCCTCATTGTATCCATTATTGCCAATCACTAAGATTTCAGTTTTCTCTTTATTTAACTTGAGAAAGTTAATATTCTGAGATACAAGTTAGACATTGTGTTAGTGAATCAAGAGAATCGAGGTCATCAGGAGCTATTGATAAATACAGCTGTGTGTCATCAGCATAGCTGTGGTAGCTCACGTTGTGCCCTGAGATAATCTGACCTAATGGAAGCATGTAGATTGAGAAGAGCAGCGGACCCAGGATAGAGCCTTGTGGAACACCATATAGGATATCATGTGTCTTTGAGTTATAATTACCACAACTAACAAAGAATTTTCTCCCTGCCAGGTAAGATTCAAACCAATTTAAGACACTGCCAGAGAGGCCCACCCATTGACTACGGCGATTCTTAAGAATATTATGATCAATGGTGTCAAATGCGGCACTCAGATCTAAGAGGATGAGAACAGATAAATGGCCTCTGTCTGCATTTACCCGCAAGTCATTTACTACTTTAACAAGTGCAGTTTCTGTGCTATGATTTGTTCTAAAACCTGACTGAAATTTATCAAGAATAGCATGTTTATTGAGGTGGTCATTTAACTGTATAATGACTGCCTTCTCTAGAATTTTACTTAAGAAAGGCAGGTTAGAGATGGGTCTAAAATTTTCAAGAGCCGAGGGGTCGAGATTATTTTTCTATCTAATGACGAATTTACTATGTCAAGAACATTATCAATTAGCACGCCTGATACTTCTTTGAAAAAATTTGTTGGTATTGGGTTGAGGACGCAGGTGGAGGGTTTCAGTTGAGAAATTATTTTATGTAAATCAGGTAAATCTATCCTAGTGAAAGAGTTTAATTTGTTTATAATGGAATGCTGGGGTTTAGGAGGATCCTTAGTGTTGGGGAGATATACTATGTTATTTCTAATATCATTAATTTTTTGTTTGAAAAATACAGCAATAGCCTCACAGGTTTTACTGGAAGTACTTAGGAGGCATTCCTTTGAGTTACCTGGGTTTAACAGACGATCAATCGTCGAGAATAAGACTCTGGGATTACTAGCATTGTTATGGCGGAACCTGGTGTGACGGAGTGCCGACTGAGCACCTGGAAGCACTGCGTGTGTCCCTGGTAATCCTTCCGCCAGCACCTCTGAGTGTAGCGGAAGTGCTGACGTCCAAGGCTTTTCAGGCATCCAGGTGCCCCCTGGCGGTGACCACAGGCCCCTATAAGGTTGAGCTTCCATGCCCTGTTCCTGTGGTCCTCATACCAACCAGGGTGGCTGCCCCCTCATGGTCTGGAGGAGGCGTAATCCCTCTTCCAGTTCTTCTAGACGTCCCGGCTGGGTACCACCTCCAGCCGCTCACCACAAAAGTCTGTAGAGCCTCAAAGATGGAGTTGTTGCCAAATGGTTCAGTGTTTAAATTGTCCATTATATAGTCTAAGCATAACACCCCTTGAGTTATATTCAACAGTTTTAATGATATAACCTAACATTTTATTGGACTTTTTAATGACTTCTGCACATTGCATGATGAAAATGTTGTATCAGCATGAACCCCTAGAATCTTTTCAGAGACTGCTTCCTGTAGGACCATTTTTATTTATTTAGTATGTTATTTTCATATTGGTACTTTTCTTATTTATGTCTTATTATACTGTACTTTCCATAATTTTGCATAGCACAGAAGTAAGACGTTTTGGTTTGTAATTATAGGATCCATTTTGTCTCCCTTCTTGAAGACTGAAGTCTATTTTTGCCATTTTCCAGTTCTCAGATACTTCTCTTTTCTCAAGTGACTGCTCAGATATACCTAATAAGGATTTATTGATGATATCTTTCTTTTCTTTCAATACAGTTGGTAAGTATCTTACCAGGTCTTGGGTTTTCATTAGTCTTCAATGTATTGAGGACTTGAAGAACACCTGACTCTTCCATTTTAAAATCTATGAACACTGAGCTTGTTTTTACTTCTGCATAGAGTGTTCCACTTATTTCTTCTTTATAAATACTTCTGTGAAATATTCAGTATATTTGCTGTTTCCTTCCTGTTTAGTTTCAGAGGTTTGCTCTCTAATGTTCTGCCTGTATTTGTATTTTATTTATTTTATTGTTGTAGCCACAATAAGTGAGGCCACCATTACAACACTGAAAGATACTGCCCTGGTCTTTCAGGGCTGTAGGAGAGTGCTAGATCCTTGCAGTTCATTGAATGTGCTTTGGTGGAGTATTGGATCTTCTCTCTGAGTATTATTTATTTTTTTGTATTTACTGGTTTCATTGAGTCTTTTTACCTCTGTTTAAGGATTTTTGGAAAGTGTTTTGTTTTTGGGACTTGTTTACTTTCAGACTGCCTTGTTGGCAACTCTTTTTGCCCCCTTTTTTGCTTGTCTTTTATTAAGAATCTTGTTTTAGATGAATCTTACATCCAGTGTTCTTCAGTGTTTTTCAATCCATGATAAACAAATTCTTACTATGAAGAGAAGTTTGCACTATGGGGCATTTATGAGCACTTTTTCACTCTCTGATCATCTGGGAAGTAGCAATACAATACAATACAATTTATTTTTGTATAGCCCAAAATCACACAAGAAGTGCCGCAATGGGCCTCTAGACAGCCCCCCAGCCTTGACTCTCTAAGAAGACAAGGTACAACTCCCAAAAAAATGGAAGAAACCTTGGGAAAGGCAGTTCAAAGAGAGACCCCTTTTCAGGTAGGTTGGGTGTGCAGTGGGTGTCAAAAAAAGGGGGTCAATACAATACAATACACAGAACAGAACACAAGTAATCCTCAATACAATATAATAGTGCAATAGAAATATTACAAGTACAGAGCAGAGTTCAACAGTAGATGGTATTACATAATATGATTTGTTCAGAGTCCTGGAGACCTCGGCCAGTAAGCTGCCTCACCCAACTGGCCATTCCACAGCTGAGTCAGTGCTGGGCCAGCCAATCCGATGAAAGAACCTCTCTACCTGACAATTCCGGCGATCCTCCATCAGAGCCGACTTTACCTTAGGCAGGCAAAACAACTTAGCAGGTGGAGAGTGGCACCAAATGCCACATTTGAGTACCAAGAAGAGAAACAGAATAGGTAACGGTTAGTAACAAATTCTAATAATAATAATGCATTTTATTTATATGGGCACTTTACATTAGCAGTAAATCTCAAAGTGCAACATTAAAAGATTAAACAAAGGCAAGATAAAAACAGAGATAAAACAACAATAATGATAGCATTCTTGTTAATAAGCTTTCTTAAATAGAAAAGTCTTTAGCTGTTTATTAAAACAGCCCACAATCTGCTGTGTTCTTAGGCTCTCTGGTAGGCCATTCCAGAGCTGTGGAGCAGCAGCTGCAAAGGCTTGGTCTCCCATTGTATGAAGTTTGGTCACAGGGGGGCAAAGGCGGTGGGTATTTGTAAAACAGAGGTTTCTTGTAGTGGATTGTAGTATAAGGAGTTCCTTAAGATATTGTGGAGCATTTCCATGGATACACTGGTGAGTAAACAGAGTTTGTATTTGATACAGAGATGGATAGGGAGCCAATGAAGTGACCGAAGGATTGGTGAGATACAGCCATCCATCCATCCATTATCCAACCCGCTGAATCCGAACACAGGGTCACGGGGGTCTGCTGGAGCCAATCCCAGCCAACACAGGGCACAAGGCAGGAACCAATCCCGGGCAGGGTGCCAACCCACCGCAGGACACACACCCACACACCAAGCACACACTAGGGCCAATTTAGAATCGCCAATCCACCTAACCTGCATGTCTTTGGACTGTTGGAGGAAACCGGAGCGCCCGGAGGAAACCCACGCAGACACGGGGAGAACATGCAAACTCCACGCAGGGAGGACCCGGGAAGTGAACCCGGGTCTCCTAACTGCGAGGCAGCAGCGCTACCCACTGCGCCACCGTGCCGCTGGTGAGATACAGTATGTTCATATTTCCGCACCCTCATCAGGATTCTTGCAGCACTATTTTGAATTTGTTGTAGCTTTTGAAGGCTCTTGTTGGGTATCCCGATGAGGAGTGCATTACAATAGTCCAGTCTGGATGAGACAAAGGCATGAACCAGCTTTTCAGCATCACAAAGGGAGAGGTAGGGACGGAGTTTGGCTATGTTTCGCAGATGAAGGAATGCAATTTTACAAAGGTAATGGATATGTTTATCAAATGACAGATGGGAGTCTAACTTGACACCCAAATTTGTAACAGAAGGGGAGAGGGTAATGGTACGGTCAGAAAAGGAAATACAATTTACAGAGGAACGAAGTTGATGGGGGTGCCAATTAAAAGAGCCTCAGTTTTGGTACTGTTCAGCTTGAGGAAGTTGTTGTACATCCAGGCCTCAATCTCATCCAAGCAAGAGGAAAAAGTTGATGGAGGTGTAAGAGAAGTCGAATCCAGTCTCACATAGAGCTGCGTATCATCGGCATAGCAATGGAATGAAACTCCATGCTTGCGGATGATGTGACCCAGGGGTAGTAAATAGATATTAAAGAGGGTCGGCCCAAGGACTGATCCTTGTGGGACTCCACAGGTGACAGTGTGGGTATGAGATTTTGCATTCCCCAAGGCCACATACTCAGTCCTGTCTGTAAGATAGGACTTGAACCACTCCAAAGCAATGCCAGAAATTCCAATTGTATAGTGAAGATGATGAAGGAGAATATTATGATCTACCTATCAAATGCATCTGTAAGGTCCAGGAGGATAAGAAGTGATGGAGAGCCCTGGTCAGCAGCCATCAGGTGGTCATTGGTGACTCTGACCAGGGCTGTCTCTGTGCTGTGAGAAGTTCGGAAACCAGATTGAAATTTTTCAAACAGATTGAATTTTTAGAGGTGATCCTGAAGCTGAACCAAAACAACCTTTTCCAAAACCTTAGACAAAAATGGAAGGTTGGAGATCGGACGATAGTTTGCTATCACTTAAGGATTTTTTTAAATGAGGTCAAATTTTTACAGTTTTCAAGGCCAGTGGGACTAAGCCGCTCTGGAGAGAGTGATTAATGATGTCAGCAATAAGAGGGCTTATATCTGATACATTAGCTTTCATCAGAGGAGTAGGAAAAGGGTCCAATGAACACGTTGAAGGTCGCATCCTTTGTATGATGTCCTCAACTTCTTTAACTGTGGTACAGAGGAACTGGGAAAGGCAGCCCATTGGCTTTGATGTAGAAACATCCAGCGATGGAGGGCTGGAGGCAGACAATGAGGAGCGGATGTCCACTTTGGAGGTGAAATATTCAATAAAATTATTGCACTGCTCCTCTGTGAAATTTTTACAGGCGTAGGTGTGAGGATTGAGTAAATGGTTTTATAACTAACATATTACTTATGTTTTAGTGCTAATGACTAACAACAGTGATGCAGTCTGTACAGTTAATCAGCAGCTCTAGTCAGGATATGCTAAACCAGCGTTTCTCAACCTTTAAGGATTTGCGACCCGAGTTTTCATAACAGTATTAATCACGCCCCCCTAATGTTTTTTTGAAAGCAGCCCACTAATGCCAATTTGTTCTTTTTTAATTAATGATATATAATAGATGCATATGTTATTATACCTACTTAACTTTTATCAACATTTATCTAACTGTATATTTATTTTTCTAGTATCAGAATGTAGTTTAAGTTAATTTGTTTTGGTTTCAATAAATGTATTTTTCATATTTTCGAGTCTTGTTTTCTTTATTTCACATCTTCGCACCCCCCTTTTTGTTACTTCGCTCCCCCCCCAGGGAGGGCTTCCCCCAAAGTTTGAGAACCACTGTGCTAAACAGAAGTAGTGAGTCTTCAGCTGGGATTTGAAAGCTGAGACTGATGGGGCATCTCTTATAGTAGCAGGCATAATAGAACTAAGCCTCCCAGTTCTCCAGGGTCAAGCCCTCCATGTTGAGGCCATGATGTTTCTGGGCTAGCCTGTATTTTAAGCTCGGTTTTTGAGGCCTCATGTCTTTGTCATTTTCATGAGCACTGAGTCATAATACTTCTCACAAGAGTGTGAAGTTTGCATGTTCTCCTCACTGATGTTGATTTTTCTTCAGGTTTCCTCCTACATCACAAAGATGCATATGTAATTTGACATCTCAAGTCCAAGTTGGATCTGTTTTAGTGTGAATGTGTGCATGAGTGGCCCATCCGGTGGATAAGGAGCCCCATCCAGGGTTGGTTCTTATCTTGCAATTGATGCTGCCAGGTTAGGCTTCTGCACCCCATGACCATAAATTAGAGTGGGCTTGAAAAGGTTAAGTGATTAAAAGAAGATTCAGAAATTATGTTGCATTTGATTGGAAAGGAAGCCATCTTCATGGACGCAGTTGTCCCACCACCTCATTTCTTGACTGTTTTTTGCATTTCTCCTTTCACTGGAACCTCCTTCTTATTAAACTTTATTAAAACTGTGTAACCTTGTCCTGTAATATTTGTTCCTAAACAATCCCTCAGACAGATGTTTACTCGGTTATGCTGACCTATTTTGTAAGTCATTTTCGGTAAAAAGATTTGCTAAGCAAATAAATATGAAAGTAGACTATTTAATTTTATTATTTACATGACTGAAAAGCACAGATAATCTTGTGTTTTCTTAGCAGCAGACATGGCTGGTTTTTGCAGTGACTGTATTGCTCACACAGTCACCGTCACACTCATGGCGTACAGCAGTAATATTGTGTGTGTGTGCGTGTGTGTGTGTATAATACTTGGCATCTTTCCCTATGCGTTGTTATTTTGTTTCCTTGATAAAATGCCCAGCTAAAGGTGCTATATAACCTATAGACTTAGTAATTGATTTGCCCTACTATAGAAAAGGTAGAACAAAGAGTGAATTTTTATGGATTTGGCTGCTGCTCTTTCCCATCCGCATGTGTGAATTTTTAAACAACTATAAAGGTCCTCCTTTTGTCACCTTCACACCACAGTGATGCCAGCCAGCTCATAGCAATGGGACACAAATGCACGCTCCTGCTTAAAAAGCTCACGCTGTGGATCAAATCGGCATGCTGCTCCCCTTCAAGCCTGTAATAAAAGCAAGTGGCTGAATCAAAGCTATGTGTCGCTGAAGGGCAAACCACAGAAATGAAGGTGTTTATTGGCTCCCTCCTACTAATGAATATTCCTAAAGTATTAAGCAAATGTCAAGCCAAAATAACAAATGGAAATCTATTATAAATATACATTGTGTTCATAAACAGTCCATTTGATTGGCTGATGTACGTCAACATTGTTACATTTCTAAATTTGTTAAGTGTGAAGGAGTGAGTCACAATGCTTCAGCTGTTGAACCTTCATGACTTGTGTCCAGGAGATGGGCTCAAAGAGACGACAAGAAAGTGACAGACGAGTAGAGAAGGAAACAAAGCCAGAAAAGGAAGGAAGTCCAGATCTTTGGCTTAAACCCTGGAAGCAAAGGGTTATGGTGTGAGAAATTGTTCCACAATTTGTTGATTTCAAAAGTGGTGTTCCTTTGCAAAGCACTGTTTTTATAGTGATCTTGAGAAGAATATAAATAAACTGCTTAAGTTTGCAGACAAAACTAATCTAAGTGGAACAACTCTGTGGCGATCTTAAATAAATAAAAGCAGTGCAGCTCAGGGTCCGTGGGTGTGTGTGCTCTTGTGGATCCAGGATGTTTAATGGGGTAATTGGGGCTGATCGCGCTTACATGTGATCGAGGGATTAGTTCCATTTGTCTCATTGATTTCCCATGGGTGAGAATTGAGACACCACACTGATGGAGTGATAAAAGAGGAGCCTGGGAAAGGGACAAGAAGAACAAGAACGATGAGGGAGAAGGATTGGAGGTTAAATGGAAAGTCAAAGAAAAGGAGATGGCAGGAGCATAATGGAATCAAAGCAGCAGAGTGCAGCCAGGCAGCTGGGAAGAGAGCCCCATGGAAAAGCATATAGCCAGGGGGCTGAAGAGGGTCACTCCAGCTGAGCATCCTTAAGGTAGCAGGGAGGACCCAGTGCTCAAAGTGGGTTTCTGCATAAGGGCAAGCAGCAGGAGATGAAGGAGCAAAGGGATGGCAGCAGAGACCCGAGTCTGGATTTTAAAGGTTGACCCATATTTTTGGTGCCCTGATGCTTGAACTGTTATGGAGCCCCCTTCACAACCAGCACTGAGGTCTGGGTAACCACTGTTATCTACTTCAATGGGGTTGTTCCATGACAGATCACCACAAATTTTATTTTTTATGATAATTTAATCTTTTAATTTTTATTTAACTATTTTGCATTGAATTACACTTTAATATTTATTTTTCAAAAATCCCTTCTCATACAGTAGGCACTGAAGAATTTTAAGCAATGTGGACTAAAGTAGCCTCCTGGTTTACGGCTGAATCTTAAGCTTCATTAGTTAGATCATAGTAGATCTGCTCCTGGGCTCATGTTTATATTTATGCCTATGTGATTTTTAACCTCAACTTTATGGATATTTGCAATTTATTTGCTGACTTTTAACCTCTGCAAAGACACATACTTTTATTGGATTATTATTTATTGATTGAAGACTTTTTTGGAATGTACAGTAATTTAATTTAGAACACTGTTTGTTTTAATAAAAGCACTTTGCACTTTTTTCACCAGCCTCTTGCTGATTAACTGTGTCCACAAATGCCCTGATTCATCTCGGTTCATATTATTAATTGTTCCGGGTTCAAGCTGCCAGAGACCCTGGAGCTAACCCAGACATTCTCAGCCTCATAATCTGTGAATCATTACAAACAGACAAGGGCAGAACACAATAGGCATTTAAAATGTAATGCAAATTATTGTAAAGTATTACATATATGAAGTTAGAATATTACATTGGAATTCACAATGGGTTGAAACTTGAACCTGCACTTTGTGAGAAGGACCTAGGAGTCATAGTGGACTCATTAATATCTACATCAAAATGCTGTACAGAAGCGATTAAGAAGGCTAACAAGGTGTTAGATTATATAAAACAATCTGTGGCATACTAATCATTAATGCACTAATGAGGCCTCACCTGGAGTACTGTGTATAGTTTTCATCTGGGGAATGCAAGATCAAGAAGTTCTGGGTTCCAAGAAATGTGGGTACCAGTCCATGATGGTATAGCAGGAGCTTTGTCTAAGGGTACAGCTCAACATTTATTGATAAATCCACATCCTTGTCCTCACCTATGGTCATGAGGTGTGAGTAATGACCAAAAGAATGAGATCACAAAGTACAGGTTTCTTCACAGGCTGGCTGACCTGACACTTCATGATTTGGTCAGAAGTTTAGTGAACTGGGAGAAAGTCAGAGTAGAGTAGCCACTACTCCGGATTGAGAGGATCCATTTTAGGTGGTTTGGGCATGCCGTAAGGATGCTTCCTAGAGCTGCTCCAGGCATGTCCCACTAGTTGGAGAACCTGTGGCAGACCTTAGACATGCTGGAAGGATTTTATCTCTTGGCTAGCTTTGAAACCCATTAGAACTCCTCAAGAAGAGCAGGACTCTGGACTGACCCACTTGACATGTTGCCACCACGACCCTCACCAGGAAATGTGTTTTCAGAAAATGAAGGAGATGGGATGGGTTTGTAGTGTATTTTATGCACCTTGTTTTGAAAATTCTTTTTTGTCATAAAGGTTTTGACTAGGGCAGCACGGTGGCGCAGTGGGTAGCGCTGCTGCCTCGCAGTTGGGAGATCTGGGGACCTGGGTTCGATTCCCGGGTCCTCCCTGCGTGGAGTTTGCATGTTCTCCCCGTGTCTGCGTGGGTTTCCTCCGGGCGCTCCGGTTTCCTCCCACAGTCCAAAGACATGCAGGTTAGGTGGATTGGCGATTCTAAATTGGCCCTAGTGTGTGCTTGGTGTGTGGATGTGTTTGTGTGTGTCCTGCGGTGGGTTGGCACCCTGCCCGGGATTGGTTCCTGCCTTGTGCCCTGTGTTGGCTGGGATTGGCTCCAGCAGACCCCCGTGACCCTGTGTTCGGATTCAGCGGGTTGGAAAATGGATGGATGGATGGTTTTGACTAATTCTAAATCTAAAAAATATTTGAATCATGCTTAAGATCCTTTCTATAATTTTCATGGTTTTCTTGGTGCCATTTTGTTTTATGTAGACCTCTGCTATGTTGTGGTTCTTACATCTTTTGTTACTATGGTTACTGGCTTAGGAGCATTCAGTTTTTTCATGACGGTATAAAAAGTCATTACCATGCAATCCCGGGTCATCCGAGATTGAATCAAATTTATTTTAATGTACGGTATACAGTTGTGGCCAAAAGTTTTGAGAATGGCACAAATATTAATTTTCATAAAGTTTTCTGCCTCAGTTTTATGATGGCGATTTGCATCTACTCCAGAATGTTATGAAGAGTGATCAGATGAATTGCAATTAATAGCAAAGTCCCTCTTTGCCATGAAAATGAACTTCATCCCAAAAAATCCATTTCCACTGCTGTTGTGAAGAAGTCAGGAAGAGCCAGGACCGTCTCCTAAAGTTGATTCATCTGTGGGCACCACCAGTGCAGAGCTTGCTCTGGAATAGCAGTGAGCAGGTGGGAGTGAGGCAAAGACTTTTGGAGGATGGCCTGGTGTCAAGATGGGCAGCAAAGAAGCGAGTTCTCTCCTAGAAAAACATCAGGGACAGACTGATATTCTGCAAAATGTACGGGGATTGGACTGCTGAGGACTGCTGGGGTAAAGTAATTTTCTCTGATGAATCCCCTTTCTGATTGTTTGGGGTGTCCGGAGAAGAAAAGGTGAGTGGTGCTACCATCAGTCCTGTGTCATGCCAACAGTAAAGCATCCTGAGACCATTCATGTGTGGGTTGCTTCTCGGCCAAGGGAGTGGGTTCACTCACAATTTTGCCTAATAACACAGCCATGCATAAAGAATGAGACCAAAACATCCTCCAAGCGCAACTTCTCCCAGCAATCCAAGAACAGGTTGGTGAAGAACAATACCTTTTCCAGCATGATGGAGCACCATGTCATAAGGCAAAAGTGAGAACTAAGTGGCCCGGGAAACAAAACATCGAAATTTCGGGTCCATGGCCAGGAAACACCCCAGACCTTAATCCCATTGAGAACTTGTGGTCAATCCTCAAGAGGTGGGTGGACAAACAAATACCCACCAATTCTGACAAACTCCAAGCATTGATTATACAAGAATGGGCTTCCATCAGTCAAGATTTAGCCCAGAAGTTGATTGACAGCATGCCAGGGTGAATTGTAGAGGTCTTGAAAAAGAAAGAAGGGCCAACACTGCAGATATTGACTCTGAGCATAAACTTAATGTAATTGTCAATAAAAGCCTTTGAAACTTATGAAATGCTTCTAATTAAACTTCAGTATACCATAGCAACATCTGACAAAAAGACCTAAAAACACTAACGCAGCAAACCAATACTTGTGTCACTCTCAAAACTTTTGGCCACGACTGTACTTTGCTTAATTTTGACCTCTGATATACATGTTTTCTCACTTTGACTTTTGGAACTTTCCCTCAGTTTCTGACTGTATCTTCATGCCGTGCCTGTGTAAAGGGACAATAGCTTATTCTGAGTCTGAAGTTTAAGCAAACAGAAGTTAAGTGGGGGCTCATTTAAAATGTTTACAATTATGAAGGTAGGACAGGCTGTACACCGGGATGCACTCCTCCTGTCCTTCCAGATAAAATGCCTAGCAGATGTTGGGTGTTCACTAATCGAGGAGGTTGAGGGGCTGAGGTCCATCAGAGAGTGTGAAATGTAGTGGATCTGAAGACACCACGAGCCACTGTGAGATCTGTAGAGAACTGCAAAAGCACATTTCACTGATTCCATTGTGCAGTGACACAGTATAAGAAATGAACGGACTATTTTAATCTTTCTTTATTCCTGCTTTTCCATTTAGTAAAATGGAGGCAAATTCCAAATGTGTGGACTAAAATCAATGCACAGATTATGAAGACCATCTGCCTAAGTATATTTTCAAGATTTTGATCTTGAATTTGTACAACTTTAGGCACACCTGGCATTAGAGTCTTCTGTATTAAAGCTAATGGAACATAAACTGACATTACATGTTACGCTTTCTTACAACCTTCTCTGAATGAAGTAGAAAGAAAAATTATTGTTTGAGAACTTTCAGATTTTTTTTTTTTTTGCTTTGAGGTGGAGGCTGTGAATCGATGGGTCTATTACTGGGCCTATGCCTATAAAAAGGCAATGAAAAAACTAACTATACTGCATTTAAATAGACCAATATAACATTATATGGTGGGAAAAGTAGGTTTTAGGCCATAAAATGTTAATGGCTTTACAAGAACTTAATCCTTTAAAAGTAGGATTACATTAATCGCACTCCTTTAGACGTATGATTCCACTGGGACACTATGGAGTCAGATTCAGTAATTTTGATTCATGTGCCAATCTTTCAGATGAACCACAGGGAGAAGGTGAGGATGGGGAAGCTCGTTATGCTAGAGTGGAATAAATTATGTTTTCAGTCATTGAGGAATCGATGATCGTGGATTTTAAAACATATTAATTGTCAGGCCTTTTTACTCTTTATGTTATATCTGAATAGAGCATCCGTTGCTGAGTGATGAGCATTTAACTGTTTTATATGTCTGAATGTGTAAAGTGTTTTGATTATTTCCAAAAAGAAGATCACTAAAAAAAACACAACTCTATCCTTCCATTTGCAATCCTGCTTAATCTGTTTTTACCATTATAACAGGTCAGAGCCTATAGTAGTACTGGGAATACTGGGTGCAAGACAAGAATGAAGGAGTGCATCACAGGGGAGCACTTAACCAACTTAACTCTCTAAGACATATCTAGAAAATGAGCAGACTTTGCACAGACAGTGATGGAGTCCAGGATCCAAAGCCAGACTCCTGAAGCCGTGAGGCAGCATTCTAATTACCTCAGACTTTGAATTTAAACCAAATATTACAGATAAAGACCACCAAAGAATGAAACAAACAAGATACGTTCTTGTGTTTTTTGAATTTGGCCAGCGACATCTTTTTAGGATAAATTTATGCCTGATTTATTCTTATGCATTTTGTTTCTTGTAATTCTATATTCAGTGCCTATAAAACGTATTCACATTTTATTGTTCCACAACATTGAATCAGGGTGGATTTAATTTACCTTTTCTGACTCTGATCAATAGAAAAAGACTGTTTAATGTCAAAGTGAAAATTGATCTCTGCAAAGTGGTCTAAATAATGACAAATATAAAGCACAACATAATTGATTATATTGTCACAAGCCACCAAAAATGTTGCAAGCCAGTGCCAGAGTAGATGCCCTGCTAGTAGTTTGAGACCAACAGGGAGCAAGGCTGTAAAAGAGAGGCAGTTGTACAAAAAAAGGTAGGGTTTTATTTCACAATACATTAGTTAAAAGAACACTCACAGTTCCTGGCACAAAAATATAAATAGTGAAAGATGATGGTTCAAAAAAATGTATGCCAACAACAAAATAAATCTTTAGTGCAATCAGAAAAGAAAAACACATTTAAATTGAAAAACAGTAAAAGGCTTTTACCCAAAATAATCAGTGCACTGGGCCACTAGCGGCCAATAAAAACACAAAAAATAACTAAATAAAACAAAAGAACTGGGCTCCTCAAAGACAGCGTGCAGGGGCCTGCACCGTCAAACAGGGTCTTCAGTGTGCTCAGCCACGTAGCTCTCTGACCCACAAAGATCGGTGCGCCTCACTCACTGTCTGTTTACTTCAGATCAATAAGCTGTATGCACACATTAGTGCTGACGTACATCCAGTGAAATCTTGGCCAGCTCAACAGTCACTTCTGTTGTTCATACTGCAGTCGTGACTTTTGTTTAGTGCCAAGAATGTCAGAGAAAAATAAGTTTAAGTTTCAGCGTACAGAGAGTTCTACAGCTCAACATTGATGTGTACCTTTACGTTGAGCAAATACAATGTAAATACAACACAGTATTTAGTTTTCATACATTTCCCTCAGATGCGGAAACCCAATCTAAATGGATCATTGCTATCCGGAGAGAGAGAGTTTTATGGTTAATTCCCATCCCTGAGTATGTAGCCAGCAATTTAAACAAAGAGGATTTTCACAAACCAGTGTCTGAGACAAGGCAGCGATTGTTGAAGAAGGGAGCGGTTCCTCTGTTGTTTGAGTGGAGCAATTTCCACTATCAAGACCAGGGGTTTGGGAGAAGAGAAAGCGACCGATGGAGGATTGCACACCAGGCGAGGAGGAGGATGATGATATAATCCTCGAGGACCATGACTATCCTTCAGCTCTGTATCCAGCAGTTGTCGATCTAGTGCTTGATGAAAACATGTCATTCAGGGAGGTGATCCTCCAGCTGAGGAACAAAACTGAGACCCTTACAATGAAGCAGCTGTTTGGCATTCACTGTTTTGCTGGCTTAGACAGAGACATTCGCTTTTTTGTAAGATACGATGTCCAGCAGACTTATGTTATTATGTATTAAGCTTACATACATATTCACCTGTCTCTGAATAAAGTTTAATGACTGATTATTGAAATTCCGTTTTTTCAAAGAAAACTATTGTAATCATATATTTGTCCCATGTACAGTAAGTTCATAATAGACACAAGTTTTTAATGTCCGGATGTTACCTTTGTAACTGTGGATATAGCTTGAAAACTATAGTTTGAAACTCTTCTCCTTTTAGCTCCTGATGTTTGGCACAATGTTTGAATAATGCGACTTACGTGATTTACTGTAAGTCTAGGCACGTCTTGAAGCAATTGGGTGAAAAACGCCATACCAGCGCTGGAAGTGCAGCAGCTGGATGATGTAGAATCCAGAAGAGAGTGTGCATGTAGCCTACTGACCAACCACCCCTTGTGGCCAATGCCATTTTATAAAGAAGGTTCCATTCCCCCATCCTATCAGCCCCTACAGAGGGAGCTACCACTTCCTATATGTAGGAGGGAATTAGTCACCTCCACCAAAACACCAAATACAAAACAAACATAATGTAACTAATCCAAACATATCCATAAGGACCTGAGCAAAACTGAACCTTACGCTGGGGTCATTAAAGAAAAAGAAAACACAGACCTAAACTTTCTTCATCATCTTAAACTACATGAACTATCTGATTTATCTTTCTGTGCTCCGGTTTGACCACGGCTGTGCCACGTCTGTGGTTTTCCCTCCCAATTGAGCTATTTTTGATTGGTGTCTGCAGGAAAAAATGGGTTTCTGTGGCGTTGCATTTTTTTGGGCTTTGTGACGATGCCGGTTCAGCTCAATGCTCCCATCTGGCCTCTGGGAGTTCTTGAACCCGACACCATCGATAATGTAACCGGATGAGCTGGACAGTGAAGACATCAACAACGAAGCACGGGGATGGTGCAAAATGTGCAAAGTACTTTTATTTAAAAAACAGCAAAACCGAAACAGTTTTCAAATAAATAGTGCAGTGTCGCAAACAGTCATTAAATAAATAATCCATTAAAAGCAAGTGAAAAACATGGAGGTTAAAATCCAATAAATAATTCCTTTAAAACAAGGTTAAAAACAATGGCTGGAAGCAGTCCTTTTAAAAACAAAGCCCGGTGCCTTCTTTCTACTGGCGACTCCCCTGCTTCTCCCATCCAGGCTATGCACCAGGGGAGTCACTCTACCTGCAGCTGACCTTCTCTTATTTCTGCTGGTCTGGTGGCCTCCCGATTCCTGGCTTCGTTCAGTCCTCCGCCAGACCAAGACTTGGATTCCACCAATGGCCAGTGTGGTATAGCAGGTCCACAGCTTCCGGAAAAAAAAAAAAAAGGTCGTTTTTAAATCAGTATAGCTGTGCCGTTCTCCGTGGACGTGATTGCATGACCGTGGGGAGTTAATGAGGTGATCGGAGCAAGTCGCACCTGCACGTGTGGGTGCGGTCGTTCTTGTTTGCCTCATTGGCTTCCTGCGGTGTGTAATTAAGGCGCTGCGCCCACGGAGGCACCCGTAGGTGTGTGTATACATATATAGACGGAGGTATACGAGAGGAGGGGGATATAAATCGGAGAGAGAGAGAGAAATCGTGGAGGAAAAAAAAGTAAGGAGAAAGGTTGATGGAGAGAGAAAAGTGGATGCGGTAAGAGGTTGGAAAACAGCAGTCAGGTGGTGACGATCCAACCACCTGGAAGGTGGAGACGCCATGAGCTGGGGCCCGCGAAGGAGCGTTATGCTGATGCACTCTGGGGGCTGGTTCGCGCCACTGAATGAGTTGGGTGAGCAGGAGAGGTGCCTTCCTTAAGGATCTGAGGAGCGACTGCAGGTGCGCGAAGGATCAAGGGAGGAGAGTTGACCTTGGCGGTCTGGCAGTGACATCCTGAAGGGGGCCAAGACGAAGGTTAACTGAAGGAGCTCGTGGTTGTTGGTTCTCCGTGGAGCAGAAGGTGCAATGGGAGGAGGGCTGGAGAGTAAGGAGAGACTTTGTGTTAATTACTGCATATATTAACCTCGTGTTTTATGGATTTATTTATTATTGGTTTTTATCCTCACTGGACCTTTATTTTATGGAACTTTGGACACTGCACTTTTGCACTTTGATATGATTGATTTAATAAAAGCACGTTTTCACTTTTGAATATATCCCCTGGCTTCATGTGAGATTTGTCCCCATTTGTCAGCTCAACTCGGTGACATTATTGACGGTGTTGGGTTCAGGGCTCCCATAAGGATGTTGGGAGCCTGAAGAGAACACTCATCATCACAGTCAGGGTGCTCAAGTCCTTCCACCTCGCGCTTCTCCTATTTATTACAGGGACGTGGCTCAGGTGTGGCGATTATCAGCTCCAATTACAGATGCGGACGATTCCTCACCTGCGCACATAAGCAAGGAAACACCCGCAGCAAGTAGCACCCAGGAACCGCTCCGGCCACTCTACCACGCCCCCGCTTTAAGCCGCGAGTGCGATGATTATTTATTTAAAAACTGGCCTTTTCGATCTGAGCTGTGGACCCACTATACCACAGGCTTCTTCTTAAAAACATTCTGGTATTTTGGGCTATTTTTTAATGTAATTAAATACCATTGCTATGATTGTGTGTGGTTCAGTTTGCACAAAGATTGTCAGAAAGGAATACCACTTAACTACAAAGGCCCACCCCAGTGTTTAAAGTTGGGGGTGATGGTGTTGGTTCCTTAACCTAATTAAACCTCACTTAAGTCAAGTCAAAGTGATGTGTAGCAGTTTAGCATTTGTAAGTGCACAGGTTAAAGTTAGTGAACTAGAAAGGAAAGGGATTTCAAATTAATAAAACACCTTCAGGGTACAACTAAATCTGAAATAAGGACAACCGTTATGTACAGAATATAAGAAGAAATAAAATACTTGTGAAGTTGTGAAAATGCTGTTAAACAAATGGGCCATAAAGGTACAGCAAGGACTTGGAAAAAGAAAAAGAGTTACAGGATTGGATTAGAAGCTTCCTGGGCGATGATACAAAAGCTGCATGTTGGCACTGTAAGTGTGATTTGTGAGCTCACCATAGAGACCTCATAACAAGACAGGGAAAGACAATAGCAATGCTGCACCATTTCCCTCTGCAAGAAGCCATTTTGAAACAGGAATAAAGAAAGTGCGAGTTGATAATTCTGTGAAGATACTGTATGTGAATTGAAGCTAGCAGCTCACATTGTTTGCCATTCAAGTGTTGTAGCAATTGACCTTCTGGGATGTATAGCTGGTGATGTGTCTCAGAAAGATATTAACCTGCACAGAACAATATCTGCAGCTCTAATTAAATCAGTTCTAGGGCCTGCAGTTCAAAAAGAGTTGCTTGGAGACATTGGAAATATACCATATTCTTTAATTGGTGATGAAAGTGCAGATATTAGTTCACACAAACAGCTCTGTATTGTTATAAAATATTTTAGCAAAAATTGTCAGAACATTTGCTGGTATTGTTCAGCTACCTGCTGGAGATGCCGGTAGCATTGCTTCTTATTTGTTCAGTTTGTTGGCAGAGAACAAGTTGAATATAAAACATCCCATAGGCTCAGCAACAGATGGTTGCAACACAATGTGTGGGTAACATCATTCTGTACTTACATGGTTTCAAGAGGCAAATCCAAAAGTGTGCCATTCATTGCAGCTACAGTATGTGCTTCAAAAGAGATTAATGTCTTACCTAGAAATATTGAGTACATGATATCACAGCTGTACTCATGGTTTTCACACAGCACTGTTCGTCAAAGCAGGTATCAAGCTCTATATGGAGCATTTAATCTAGGGGAAACTCCTCTCAAGATTTTGCAGCTTTGTGGTACAAGATGGCTTGCAATAAGCCCGTGGGTAGATAGAATTCTCTCCCAGTATGAAGAGCTAAAGTTACATTTTTGTATCTCAAAGGATACTGAAAGAAGCGAACTGCTGTACCAAATGTATTCAGACCCTGTCAATAAAAAATATGTTTGATTTACCTACAGCCAGTTGTCAATCAGGTCTACTGGATAAACAATCCCTTTCAGCATGAAAATCCTAATGCAGGAAAATTGCTTGCTGACGTAATGTCCTTTTACCAAAGTGTGATCCAGCAGGTAAAGAAAACCACATGAATTTTCATCACGGTCGACATAAGTCGCAATAATTTTTTGCCACTTTCAGCCATTGATTTTGGGATTAGGTTTCAGTTAGAATTAGCAGAATCTAAAATTGACACAAATCTGGCAGATAAGATCAAACTGAGATGCTATGATTATTTGTTTGAGTTAATTCAAGAAAAAAAACACAGCAACTGCAGTCACTCTCAGCTTTATTGCCTGGACTTGTACTTTGTTCTGAAAAGCCTCATCTGTCATGTTTGTCATTTCTGTCACTGTTCAATGGAGATTTAGGAAAACTAGAACAGCAGTGGCGATTACTTAATCCTGGAACAATAAGGAAGACAACCAAGTTGAGGAATTCTGGGCTGAAGATGCTAAACATACTCATGGAGCTGGTGACAAGGACTTTGATGAACTTGGCAGTTTTGTCCTATCACTTTAACCCTGCTATTCAGTAATGCAGCTGTGGAACGTTCGTATTCACAAATGTCCCTTATTAAAAACAAATTAAGAAAGAAGGTGCAATTGCTTGAAAATATACTAAGGGTGAGCGAAAACATGTAGTGCAATGGAATATGCTGCCACATTCCGGCCATCAAAAGCAACAGTGTCATTGTTCGCAGCAGATACATATGCCAGTAATGATAAAGAGCATGATTCTGATGATTTATTTTCATCATAGAATCCTGTAATAAAGAGCATTGTGACCATTTTAGTTTATGTTTAACTGAATTGATTTTTGTTTAGCATTCTTCTGTTTTTGCATTTAAAATAAAAGTTTAGTGCAACATGTAAAAATGCAACATGGCTGAGTTTTTTCTTATTTAAGATCACCACTTTAACTCTTTTAGGGCTAATCATTCTTTTTACTCCCAAGGCTGAATATTTTTCAAAAAAACTTTTCTAAAAACAAAGCAATGGTTCCACATATGAATCAACATAAAACACTAATTTCTGACAAAATGTCTCTCTGTTTTATGTTCCATGAGCCTCTACAGTATGTAAACCTGTATTTATTACATACCTGTTGGTCTCATCACTCATAAGCTGAAAGGCACTTTCTGTAAAAAAAAAAAAAAAAACAGCTACCTGTATTTCGTTTATGAATTCCAGATCGCTTGCATCCAAATCAGAATTCGATACGTCAATGTCCAATTCAGCAATAATATGCAAAAATACACAAAAATAAATAAATTATGCACATAGAGTATTTTGCTTTGTGTATTCGCTTCTCTCTCTTGCCCGATGTCAATGCCATTCAAGACATAGTTTACTCTCCGCTACTCGCGCATACACAGGGATTCGACGTCAAGTCAACAAGTCTAACAGTCCTCCTAGCAAAGGGGGTTTACCGATAAAATAACTGTGAATTTCATCGATGTTTACAGCTGATTATTGTCCTCTGCCCCGGATAAGTCAACATCCGCCCTAAAAAAGTTAAAGGAGTTCCTGAACTCTTTACTTTCTTCAAAAATCCATATTGATTTTTCTTTAGTTTGTCTCTCTGAAACATTTTGATAAACTATATAATCATTTTTGTTTAATACCCTTCAGTTTTTCTGGAAAAGTAAAACTGCCAGCATGTTAAAATATTTAAAATTTTAAGGATTTTAGTATATAATACTAGGGGGATTTGCCCCCTGCTCACTTCGCTCACCAACCCCCCTGCCTGTGCTACGCACCAGCAACTTTGCGTCTCTGCTGCTCATGTATGTGGGTTTCACTTTCACCAAACAACAAAACTTTTAATTCTTGCAGATATGCCTATTCATTGGGAAGAAACACTACTTTTCCCTGATGGCAAAACGAATTAAACAATCTACAAGACTCCAACTTAAAGTTTAAATCCGAACAATATATTCGATCTCTTTTCGCTGTTCCATTATTTCATCCAGTAATAGTTTCCGTTTGTTTGCACTAATGCGATCTTTACTATAATTTTTTTGAGACTTTCGAATTTTCATACTTCCATTATCTCTAACCTGCTCTGCATGTATATCGCATCAATGTTTTTGAATTCTTTATGACATTCTACTTTGACATCTACTCTTTGTCTTTTATTTCCAGCCCCGGGCGTGGTTAAATCTCTTGGCACAATGTCTCGTCTCGTGGGATGTGTAAGTGTCTCTCTGAGAAAGTCACGTCTCGTCTCTCTTCCCAAGATTTTTTTATTATAATAGAGAGATTTTCACAATTAGCTGACTTTTGTATGAAAGCTGGAACTGCAACAATAAAATTTTGTTTTATGCGAGCAGAATTGTATTTTAAAGCTGCAACTTCTTTGTGTGAGAGATCTTGCTTTAGGAAATGCACCAATGCTAAACATCTTTGAATTTGAATTCCATATACTTATAAAATAGCATGACACTACTGGCTATTTTAATTGGGCTACTTTTGGGCTACTTTTAGACATATCTTGGGCTATAATTCCAACGAAAATCTGGTAACTGTGCGATGCCTCTGCAGCCATTTGCAATCCTGGCTGGGATGACAACATGACGCTTGCATGGCCCCAGTCAGAAACTGGCGGTATAGAGATGTAAATACTTCAAAAATCTAACAAGAAGTACTAAACCCATTTTATTCTTTTGTTTCACAGAAATATATGTTGTGGACACTAGGTGGCACTGTTGCCCCTTAAATCCAACAGACAGACATGCAGGACACAGGGTAAAAGCACCAAGAAGATATTTTAATTCTTTTTTACTTTTAAAACAGTGCCCTTCAAGCACCACAGCCATAATAAACAATCAAATAGCACAATTCTTTACAATGATTTAAATTCTCTCCAACACACCTCCCAGCAAGCTCTGCCGTACACCTCCTGACTCCGGCTCGCTTGCTGGGTTCACAGCAGTCCTTTATATAGTCCTTAACCCGGGTCACATGGAGGACTTGAGTTTTCTTCAGCCCGGAAGTACTTCGGAGCTTCTGTCCTTGTGACTTCGGAGTACTTCTGGTCTATGGATGAAATAAAATTCCTCAGGTCCTCTTGCATCGTTCCCTGGTGGCACCCACGGTACCCAGCAGGGCTGTGGTATTACACTACATGTCCCATAGTGACCTGGAGGAATCCGGGCCACCACTGCAGTCCCGGGGAGCTACTATCTAGTGTTTTGGGGGAGGCAGTGTCTTTGAAAAGCTTCCTTCCCCCATCCTTCCGTCACAGGGGCATCCCGGCCAGGATGACCTGCCAGCCGTCTCTTACAAGTGTAAAAGTTGTTCAACGCTGCGCACTAGTACTCCTAAAGCATCTTGCTTTACCTATCATGTTGCCCTGTGCTGTGCCAAAGTCCCATTGAGGATATAGTGGAACACACATACATATTCACCCACTTCACCTCAGTATTTAATAGATGCACCTTTATCAGCCATGAAATGCCTGTGTGTCTGAATTTGTGTGCACAAGTCTCTCAATTTCCATCAGCTTTGCACATCTGGACAGTATAATTTTTCTCCAGCGTTTGTCAATTCCAGCCACATAAGTCATAAGTATTCTCACATCTAACATGACAGCTCTACATCATCCCTGGTGCAGCTAATTGGTTTTAGACATCACAGAATTAGTTAAATGCAGATCTGGGGTTTCAGTTGTTTGAAGTATAGCTGCTCCTTATCTGGAAAGTGATGAGTCAATATGTTTGCCTAATCAGCATAATAAAGATAAAGGAACACTCCAAGCATCTCCATGAAAAGGTAATTGAAGAGCACAAGTCTGGGGATGAAAACCTTAGAGTCCAGTTCAGTCAATCATTAAGAAATAGAAAGAGTATGGTACAGTTGTATCTTTACCAAGAGCTGGCTGTCCACAAAAACTGAGTGATTGTGCAAGAAGAAGACTAATGAGTGAGGCCACCAAGAGACCTATGAGAACTGACATTGGACAGGCTGTGCAGGCAACAACTATTGCCCAGGTGACTACCAGTTGTAGTTTTATGGGAGAGTATCAAAGAGAAAGGCCCCGTGAAAAAATGGCAAGTTACATCTTGGCTAGAAGTTGCCAGAAGGCACATGTGAGCAGGATGAAGGTTATATGGTCTTATAATTCAAGCCTTTTGACCATCACACTAAATGCCATATTTGGTATATGCCAAGCATGGCACATTATCACTGTAAAGCATGGTGGTGACAAAATTAGGCTGTGGAGATGCTTCTCTGCAGCAGGCTCTGGAAGGCTTGTAAGTGTAGAGGGGAAAAAGAATGCCACAAAATGCAGGGATCATCTTAAAGAAAAACCTAATGCAGTCTGCAAGAAGTAGATTTGTTTTTTAGCAAGACAATTAATTGAAGCATAAATCCAAAGCTACACAGGAATAGCTTAAAAATAACAAATGCTAATGTCCTGGAGTGATGGAGTCAAAGTCCAAATCTCAATCCAATTTAGAACTTGTGGATACACTTGACATAGGCTGTTCACTCGCAATCTCCCATACAACCTGACTGAGCTTGAGTAGTTTTTTGAAGAAGAATTGGGAAACATTGTAGTGTTCAGATGTGCAAAGCTGATAGAGACGTGCACTCAGACTGAAGGCTCTCGTGGCTACCAAAGGCACAGCTACATGACTTGAAGGAGCCTGTATGGATAATTATTGACCCTGTGTGGATTTTGGAATAATCCAAAATAAATTCAAACTTGTGCACCAAATTTTTGTGTTTTTAGAGTCATTAATGATATATGTTGTATAATTTTTCCACCCCAGAAAAGGAACAGTTCAAAGAAATCTTTGAAAGCCCACAATTACCATGACATTCATGTCCATGATGAGTATATGTAAACTTCTGACCACAACTGTATTGCACTCTGAAATGCTCTGCAATGTTGCAGGCAGGAAGTGTCTTTTATACTGGATAGCATCACTTTCAT
This sequence comes from Erpetoichthys calabaricus, assembly GCF_900747795.2. NCBI lineage: Eukaryota > Metazoa > Chordata > Cladistia > Polypteriformes > Polypteridae > Erpetoichthys > Erpetoichthys calabaricus. The sequence continues at coordinate 36,352,883 of NC_041406.2, forward strand.
CCAATCACACTGCAACGGTTGTCTGGAATACAGTATGTGTGTGTCACTGTGAGTTTGCACCTTTCCCCATAATGGTGGAATGGCTTCATTTGTAAGGCCGGCCAATGGTAAATGGGGAGGGGAGCACCTAGCTGGGAGTGCCCAACAGACTGTATGGGGAGGAGCCAACGGTATGTAAATGGGTGGCGTGAAAAAGGAGAGAAGGAGAGCAGAACCAAGGGAGAAGCAGATGCCATAAAAGGAAAAGGCAAGGGGGAAAGAGATTGACACCGCATGGAAAACGTCAGGTGAACCCCAGGTTCATTTCAGGACAAATTCTTATCCCTTTCTAGTGAAGGTATTTGGGAGAGGACCTGATGGGCCAGCACAAGGGACTGTTGAGCTGTACGTTTCCTGGAACAGGAGGTATGGTTCGGTGCATCATTCCCCACCACAGACTGTAGATGGTCATCCCTAACAAAGAATATTTAAAGGACACTGAATGCATTATATTTATATATTATATTTATGTATTAGTAGCATGTGTGGTTGAGTGTTTTGTGCCGTGATTTGTGTGGGGTGGGAAGTGCTGCAGTGCGATAATATGTATAAAAGGGTTTTTGTTAAGTGTGTGTAATTTCTTACTATAATCATTTTTTTAACTTAACTCTGCCTACACTGGTGTATTTCTGTACTTGGGGTGGTGTAGTAGGAAAGTAGTGTTGGTCGCGTGTGCCCCGGATTACTTCTTTTTTTTCTTCTTTTTCTTTGCTGCCGCTCTAGGATGGCAGTGCATATTATAATTGTGCCGGCTCGAGAAGTGGTACAACAATTCACTGATGCGTTTGTCCAAAGTGACTTACAACATTTGAGATACAATTTGTTAAATTTTTTTTCTTGTTTTTTTCCAATTAGATCACAGGCAGGTGAAGTGATTTTCTTATGGTCACATAGTGTCAGTACCAGGATTTGAAACCATAACCTCAGGATTTAACCTTTACAAACCCACTTCCTGCCAGTAATAGTAGCTATAAAAGAAACGTTCTGGGTCCTGCCTGTGTGGAGTTTGCATGTTCTCCCCGTGTCTGCATGGGTTTCTTCCCACAGTCCAAAGACATGCAGGTTAGGTGAATTGGCGATCCTAAATTGTCCCTAGTGTGTGCTTGGTATGTGGGTGTGTGTGTGTGCTCTGTGGTGGGCTGGCACCCTGCCCAGGGATTTGTTCCTGCCTTGTGCCCTGTGTTGGCTGGGATTGGCTCCAGTAGACCCCCGTGACCCTGTGTTAGGATATAGCGGGTTGGAAAATGATGACTGACTCTACTATTGTAAACAGAAAAGCATTTAGGTACATTGTACTTCTGATCCATCCAATTAATTGACGGCACTAAAACTGGCACCCACTAACACAACTACTATAATTAACAATAAAACACATACATTCCAGTTGACATATAACACCCACTCACATTAGACCAATTCAGAGTCACCAATTAACTTTACCTGCTGATCTTTGGAGATGAACGAGATAAGTGGAGTAACCATTGGAAAACCTGCTCAGCCATGGTAAGAGTTATATAAATATATATAAATAGATGGGTCTGAACCAGAATGTTGAGTCTGTGGAGCCACAGCACTAAATACTAAACTAAACACTGCTCTCGATTGACACGCACAATAGTTTGATGCTTTTAGCCATTGCGTGTTAATATTTACACCTCCAGATTTTTAAACATTAGGTTTCAATTACTTTGTGGATATAAAAACAATATACAGACTCTTTACATGCAAACTTTAGATAATTTTCCTGTGAGTAAAATAACAGAAGGCAATAGAAACCTAAACAATTACACCTAAGAGAAGCAGAAGTTCCACAAGAAAGAGATAATTAAGTGATCCATTGATGTGCAGGCCTGAATGAGGCATTGATTGGCGATGGGTTGTTATGAAAACCGGCAACCAGGACCCCCAGCAGTGACTTCGATCCTCCTGTGGGAACACTTTAGATAGAAGGAAACCTGCAGGAAACCTGAACTCATTAAAATCAGTTCAATTCCATTCAGCTTTACCTAATATTTCAAAGTCTTTAATTTTATAAGGTTTTTCAAATCTCTTTCAAACAAAAGAATGCACCGTTTTTTAAATCTGAGTGGTAACTAATAATGGAGTATACTATCATGGTCATGTAAGCTAACTATGTTGAAAAAGAGAGATGTGCCTATAGTGTTAAACAAGAGATACTTTAATTTGTTTCATGGTATATCTGCCAGTGTGGGAGGAATTTGCTCGATCGTTCTGTGCATTCAGTATTTTGTTTGTTTAGCTCTCTTATGATAGACAGGGCTGGGCTCCTCATATTGCACTTTTGGAAATATTCTTAGTCTGTGGCAAAATTACAGGCTTGATGATAAGTGCTAATCGTAAGCAAAGAAGAGCATTAACCTACTTGTCTCTCCTGTGCTGGCTTGGCTTTTTTGTTTAAGCCTCACACTGCTTTTGCTTTACTGGCTGTCTTCTCTACGGAGTTTGAATATTCGCCCTCAGTTAATATGTTTTCTTTTTGGTGACTCAAGCTTCCTGGAAAATATGTGCTGTTAAGCTGAATGATGACACTACTTCCACTTCATCTGAGTGAGAAAAAGCTACCTGCTCAAGTGTGCCCTTCAATGGAGTGATTGCCTTGTACTGGTTTCTTCTGAATTGCACCCTGCCCAGGAACAGAAGACTGATAAATGCTGAAATGTATTGTTTTGAAAATGGTGTCATGCACATGCTCTGCGGAAGTGCAATTGAGGCTCTATACAACACCTAAAACAGGCGACACATTTGGGTGAGACACACGTACTAACCTCTCTCCCTCTTCTTAAAGCCCTAGAATGGAAGAGGAAACCCCAGAGGAGCAGTGACATCACTTACGGACCTACCTGGATGTCCTGTCCCTGTCAGTTATGACACCATGTAAGAAACGAAATGCTTGGACGTTGGTGTTCATTTGCTGATCAGATCATTACAATGCAGAGAGCAAAGAGTCCTGATTTAGTTAACAACTGTATTACACTGTATGCAGTGATGATTAAAAATGATCAGAACCAAATCAGAAATTAATTTTGACATGTTTCTTTATTTATGAGGTACTAGTAGTGCATCTGCCCCCCAAAGATATGCAGGTTAGGTTGATTGGTGAATCCAAGTTGGCCATTGTGTGATGTGAATGTGTGCGTGCTTGGACTAACGCTCAGTCCAGCGATTTTAATCTGCTCGCTGCCAGTTCTGCTGGAATAGGCTCCAACACCCAAAACTGGATTAAGAAAGTTATGTTTGCCCCCAGGACCTTGAACTGAATTATGTTGTTTCAATGATGAATGTATGGAGGTTTCAAAGTGATGGTGCGGGGCACAGAGTAGCTTTGTTTTGTTTTCTTTAAAATAAAGCTGGACTTAGTTATTTATTTGAAATAATCAACCTCCTCATAATGTAAACAGCACTTTTGTGATAACAATCTCATAGTTAACATTTTCAACAGGCTTTTTTGTGAAGGAGACTTCAGACTAAATTGATTTCTGCAGACTTTTATATTCTACATTGTTTGCTTTTTTGGTTTTCTACTGCAATAAAATAAAATGAACATAATAGATAGTGTTGCAGTAAAACAAGTCACGCATAAAATGCATTTGAGTTGAAGTTCAATTGAATTTACAGATGGATACAGCTACTTTAGAATTCTAATGTGTACTTGTGTCATTAATATATAAAAAATTAAATTATAGTGGGTGTCTGTTATACTGCTTATAAAAATTATTCAACCACTTATTTTAATACAACATTGAATCATCATGGATGTAGATTTTTAATCTTTGACACTGATCGACAGAAAAGACAACTTCTGGTCTAGACTTTGGTTTTGTTGTGTCAGGGCTACTGCAGCTCACTTCTGGCAGGTGTAACCACATGTGCTATCAAGCTGCTACAAATGTTCCAGAATGTGGCATCCCATCTTGTATTGAACCAGCAGAGATGGGCATATGTCACTCATTTCTTCAGGTCGTTACATTGGCTTCCGGTAGCAGCATGCATTAAGTTCAAATCCATGATGTTTGCCTACAGAGCAGTCAGAGGGTCAGCACCTGAGTATATGGAGACACTGGTGAGGTCCTATATTCCTTGTAGCCCACTCAGGTCTGGTAGGGAACAGCATCTGGTGATGCCATCTCTATGTGGTATTAAATCTTAATCCAGACTATTTTCACATGTGGTTCCAGCTTGGTGGAACGGGCTGCCCACCTCCATCCGTACTGATGAACCCCTCAATGTATTTAAGAAGCAACCAAAGACCCATCTGTTCTGTGAATATCTGTTTAATTGATTAAGAAAAAAAATTTGGTCTGTGATCTTTAATACTGTTGGTTAATTTATTGTTACATTAACTTTAATTACTTTATTAATTGTTAATCTGTGAATTATAAATTATTAGTTATTTCATCTCTTCATTTGTGACAACTGACTTTTGTTACTGGTCCTAATACACTTGCTGAACAAACAGGCCATAGCCTAATGTTACTCAGTTGTTTACCTCTTTTGTAAGTTTCTTTGGATAAAAGCATCTGCCAAGTAAATAAATGTAAATGTAAAAGACTCCTTAATATCAAAGTGGTCTAAGTGGATTACAAATATAAAACACAAAACAATTGATCAGGTAAGTTTTCACCCCCATTAATAATGTAACTAAATCACAACTGGTCTAGCTAATTGGCTTTAAAAATCACAGAATCAGTTCATTGAAGATTAACCTGTCTGGGGTTTCACTTGATTGTGGACTAAATGCACCTTATCTGAAAGATCCAACGTGCAGTTAGTCAGTATGGTGGCCTCACTTACACAAAGAAGACAAAAGAGCACTCCAAGCAAGTTTGTGAAAAGGTGATTGACAAGCACAAGTCAGGGGATGGAGACAAGAGAATATCCAACTCATCGAATATTCCTTGTAGTTTCGTAGTACTAGGGTATTGTACCATGTTAGCCATTATGGATGTAGTGAGAAGTTAAGCAAAATTACGCCTTTTATTAGCTAACTAGAAAGATTACAATATGCAAGCTTTTCAGGCAACTCAGGCCTCAGGCATCTTGCCTGAAGAAGGAGTCCGAGTTGCCTCGAAAGTTTGCATATTGTAATCTTTGGAGTTATGTGAAATCAGTCAGGAGAAATGCAAAGAGTGTGGTTCAGCTGAGGTAGAGCTGGTCATCCACAAAAACTGAGTGATTATGCAAAGAAGAATAGTGAGGAAGGCCACCAAGACACCTATGAATATGCTAATAACAACTCTTGCCCAGTTAAAAAAATGTACAGAAGACACTTGGGAGACACTGAGGTCAGCAAGAAGGAGGATCTATGATCTTAAGAGACCAAAACATAGCCTTTTTGTCATCATATTAAATGCCATGTTTGATTTAAGATAAACCCTGCACAATATCAAAAACACACCATCCTCAGTGTGAAGCATCATGCTGTAGAGATGGTTCTCTGTAGCAGGCCCTGGAAGGCTTGAGAAGGTAGAGAGTAAAATGAATGCAGCAAATACAGGGAAATCCTAAAGGAAATCCCACATGCAGTCTGCAAGAAACCGGCACCTTGGGAAAAGGTTTGTTTTCCAGCACAGACAACAATCATAAGAATAAAGCCAAAGCTCACAGGAATGGCTTCAAAACAACAATGTGAATGTCCTGGAGTGGCTGAGTTAAAGTCCAAAGATCAGTCCAGTTGGGTGTTTGTGGCTCGACTTGACAAAGGCTTTTAACTCATGATCAACATGCAACCTGACAGAGCTGAGTAGTTTTGCAAAGAAGAATGGAAAAAAGTGGCAGTGCCCTTATGTGTAAATCTGATAGAGACCCATGCCTCTACTAAATACTGACTTGAAGGGGGAGAATACTTGATGGGATCAGTTATTTAATGTTTTACATTTGTAATTAATTTAGACCACCCTGCAGAGATCTCCTTTCACTTTGACATTAAAGAGTCATGTTCTGTTGATCAATGTCACAAAGCCAAATTAAATTTACTGTAATTCAATGTTGTAGTGCAATAAAATGTGAAAACTGCCAAGGGGGTGAATACTTTTATTTTAGTTCCTGTAATCTATACACATAATACAAAGTAATCAGGCAGGAACACAACATTCTTCTGTGTGGCTCTTACAATGGCTACTGGTGTCACGTTAGTTTGAGAAGTAAGACTGCCACTGAGAAATGGAAGCCAACTTGTCATAAATGGGGGGAATTATCGGCTACAACATAAAAAATTATAATTTAATATGGCTGCAATTAGCAGCCTATCATTGAAAATCTTTTAGTGATTTTATAATAAATATTTACTTTTCTGAATTTTGATATTTGATCCTTATTTAGGTGTAATTCATTTATTTTATATCAATGTTTAGCTGTACTACCTGTCTAAGATGCGTTGAAATCAAAGTAATCAACGTAGACCTCAGTGTTAATGTTTGCAGTGCTGCACACAGTATATATGTCTCTGTTTGGTATGAGATTCAAAAAAGCAACTTTAGTATTTGTGATGCACCATCTGTTGGAATGACAAATGCAATGCACTTTTTTGCTAAAAGTGTTTGTGATGTGCTTTCTTTTGGAATGACAGGGACAGAGCAACACACAGACAGACACACAAATGCTTAACGTTTTCTTATGATGGATATCTGTGTAAAACATCTAGAGATGTAATTGATTATACTGTGTGCTACATAAAGTAACTTTAATATTTTTATTATAACACATACTGCGTGAATTTAGAGAGTAATCATTGGTATCGAGAGATTCAGCAGCAGATGAATGCCATAATGTATTTATTTAAAAGAAGTATTGAAAATGGATGCATTTGGTTTTTGATATGCAATGGAGGAGGTTTTAAAAGAAAGTCACTGTGGGCTCCTTTGCACAATGTCACATATTAACATAATATTCTATGCTATACTTAATCCAGTTCAGGGTCCCTGGGGACCACAGCCTATCCTGGTCCTCTCACCCACACTCCCCACACTCCCACCATCACAGAATCACTAAGTCAGTGGTTCTCAAACTGTGGGGCGGGCCCCCCTAGGGGGGCGCGAAGTAACAAAAAGGGGGGCACGAAGATGTGAAAAAAAGAAAACAAGAATCGAAAATATGAAAAATACATCTATTGAAACCAAAACAAATTAACTTAAACGACATTCTGCTATTAGAAAAATAAATGTAGACTTAGATAAATGCTGATTAAAGTTAAGTAGGTATAATAAAATATGCATCTATGATATATCATTAATTAAAAAAGAACAAATTGGTATTAGTGGGCTCCTTTCAAAAAAACTTTAAGGGGGTTAAAACTGTTATGAAAACTCGGGTCGCAAATACTTAAAGATTGAGAAATGCTGCACTAAGTAATCTAATGCACATATTTTCGGCAATATGGGAGGAAACCAGAGTGCCCAGAGAAAACTGCACACAAATATAAGGAGGATATGCAGGGTCTGGGATTCAAAGTAAGACAGCAGCATGAAGCACCACTCTACACATAAAGTGTCAAACAACAACAATTTCTTTCTTTTATAGCCCAAAATCACCCAAGGAATGCCGCAATGGGCTTTAACAAGCCCTGTTTTTAACAGCGCCCCCCTCCCCCCCGGCTTGACTCCCTAAGAAGACCAGAAAAAAACTCACAAATAAAAATGTGTTTTAAAGTTTAGTGCCTTAACCACTCTTCCACAATCCTAGCTGTAATGTTGCACTCTTTTTTCAGAAGCCCCTGATGTTCACATGCAGATGTTGCAGTGTGGGGTTGGAGGACACTGGTTATGAGTACAGAGTCAATCTGAAGAAGCAGACCCCATTAGCCAGAGTACAGAAAGAGAGGATGTCTAGTGCATTGCTCTGTTTGTATCGTGTCACTATCCTGAAGGCCAGTGGCTAAATGCTAGCTTTCTAAACTGAAGACAAGGGTTCAAATGTGCTAGCAGGCAGTGTGGTATAGCATTAAAAGCTTTGAAGTTTAGACTTCAGACCCTGAGGTTGTCGGTTCAGATCTCATGACTGACACTGTGTGACCACGAACAAGTCACTTCACCTACATGTGCTCCGAATGGAAAAACAAAATCAATGTAACCAATTATATCTCAAATGTTGTAAGTCATCGTAGATAAAGGTGTCAGCCAAATAATAATAATAATACAGAAGACCTGTAAAAAGAACACACCTAATATTTTTTGGGATTAAAAAAAGAGGAAGATTGTTCTCCTGGAAGCATTTTCCCCAGTCTATGGTTTCTTTTTTCTTGTTTCAGTTATCCTCATTCCACTCTCTTTATGGCAGGCCTTACTATTTTCTGCATTTAATTGCTTCTATCTCTTATTTCACTGACATCTACACACATACAGTAATTGAGTTACCTGGGGGAAATGCATGACATGGTGTAATTGAACAAAGCAGACAGACAAGACAAATTAACGCTTGCAAATACCTGACGACCGAAGCGATTTGAGATCATGTTGCCATTTTCAAAAAAAAAAAAGATTAACTCCTTTACATTTCAAAGCTTCAGTTTTTCTCTTTGTGTCTTTAGGGTTTCAATTTAAATCTCTATAAAGTAAAATACGTCAGGGACACTGTTAGAATGGTTGCAATGTAGCTACTTCAAGGCCTTGGAAGGTTTGTCCTTTCAGCTAGAAGTGATGTTTGTCAAGTCTGAAAACCCAGTTAATGAAACCAATCAGTCAGTTCACCAGAGAAGAAGAGCATCTGATGCCTGATCTACAGCTCGTGTAACATGGCAGAGGGTAGCTGTTGCTTACTTCCATAGTGCTTGCTGACTTTAAAGTCATCCACATGTCTGTGAGTGGCTGCATAAAGCTGCTAAACTGATCATTTTCTTTAACATTCCATCTGTGTAATAGGAATGTATTTACAGTAAGGGGTGGAGTGGTGGCTCTGAGGCTAAGGATCTGCGCTGGTATCCTGAAGGTTGCCGGTTCGAATCCCCGTCACTCCCAAAAGAGATCCTACTCTGCTGGGCCCTTGAGCAAGACCCTTAACCTGTAATTGCTCCAGTGGCGCTGTACAATGGCTGACCCTGCGCTCTGACCCCAAGGGGTATGCGAAAAGTAACAAATTTCTAATACGAGAAATCGTATAAGACAAAAAAAAAAAGAGCAAAAAAGTATTTTAATTATAGTTCTCAGATGAATGGCACATGGGTAGAAATTGGGAAAGTTACCAACTCATAGCAGTGGATCCTGACATGTATTCTAAATTCTAGTGCCTTGTATGTGAAGACTGGATGCTTTTGCCATGCTCATTTTTTACTTTCTCGTATACGTAGTATAGAGAAAGTATAGGAATCGTGAAAAAATTCAGTCTCGAGATTTTGATGAATCTTGACGCTTTAGACCAGTGGTCTCAAACTCCAGTCCTGGAGGTTTTCATTCTAACCCCTTTCTTAATCTTCCTTTCATTTTAATTGGTTTATTCTCCTGAATTTTGTCATCGTTCCTCTGAATTGCTTGATTTGTTTCCTTAAATGGCACCCAAACAGAAATTAAATATGAAGTGACGGAGCCAACAGAAGACCAACTAAGTCAGGGTCTCGAACTCCAAGCAATTTCACTGCAACCAGTTGCTTAATTAGGTGCCGAGTCTTGTTGTTAACTAAACCCGTTCTTTAATTCCATGGCTTGCTGCTGCTCTCATTGTGCAATGGCAGACATTTCTGAAATTGTTGATTTTCTATTTTCTAAGAGCACGCTTAAAATGTTTTGGGGAGCTGAGCAGATCAACATTCCTGAAACCTTCATCTTTCTTTATTTTAAGATACTGTATGATGGACACAGTTTGCTGGTCATGTTTTGGCTCATTTTATATCTCATTATTGCTTGACTGCTAATTAAAGAAAAAGAAACAGTTGAGGGGTCTGAGTCTTCAAAAATAAGTCAATTATTGCAAGAGAGGACAGAGCCGACTATACTTCCTTAGAAGGCTGGCGTACTTTAACATCTGCAATAAGATGCTGCAGATGTTCTATCAGACGGTTGTGGTGAGCGCCCTCTTCTACGCGGTGGTGTGCTGGGGAGGCAGCATAAAGAAGAAGGACGCCTCACGCCTGGACAAACTGGTGAGGAAGGCAGGCTCTATTGTAGGCACGGAGCTGGACAGTTTGACACCTGTGGCAGAGCGACGGGCACTGAGCAGGCTCCTGTCAATGATGGAGAATCCACTGCATCCACTAAACAGTATCATCTCCAGACAGAGGAGCAGCTTCAGCGACAGACTGCTGTCACCGTCCTGCTCCACTGACAGACTGAGGAGATCGTTCCTTCCCCACACTATGCAACTCTTCAATTCCACCCGTGGGGGTAAACGTTAACATTATACAAAGTTATTGTCTGTTTTTACCTGCATTTTTATCACTCTTTAATTTAATATTGTTTTTATCAGTATGCTGCTGATGGAGTATGTGAATTTCCCCTTGGGATTAATAAAGTATCTATCTATCTATCTATCTATCTATCTATCTATCTATCTATCTATCTATCTATCTATCTATCTATCTATCTATCTATCTATCTATCTATCTATCTATCTATCTATCTATCTATCTATCTATCTATCTATCTATCTATCTATCTATCTATCTATCTATCTATCTATCTATCTATCTATCTATCTATCTATCTATCTATCTATCTATCTATCTATCTATCTATCTATCTATCTATCTATCTATTAAAATGAATTCAAAAGAAGTTAATTAGCAGCAAAAACAGGTCACTAATAAAGAAAAGGGTTAGAATGAAGACCTGTAGCCACTGCGGCCGGAGTTTGAGACCAATGTTTTAGACCTTCCTGAGTCCGAACTACATTTTTGAAATTATGTCTGTCTGTGTGTAAACACGATAATTCAAAAACGCTTTAACCTCAGTCAATGAGATTTTGTACACCTGCTTTATATGAAAAATAAGGAATCCTAGCAACTTGTGGGTCATTTCCAGCAACTATTTATCATTAATTTAACAATAATGTGAAAACATTGAACATGCCATGTAAATATAAAATTGTAATGGGAACAATAAGCTGCTACATCCCCATTGTGTTCCTGGTAATAAATTAAATTTTATGATATATTTTTTTTTATTTCCGCCATTATTATCATAATTAAATATAGCTAAATGCAGTTTTACCTATAGTAATTTATTGCAACAAATATATAATACTAACACTTTTTCTATGTTTTTAGGCCACTATAACTCTTTTGAGTTTATACGTAATCTAGGTAATGCATATGTAATCATGAAAAAATTCCACCACCATTTTCAACTTCCTTATGCGCAAAAATATTATTTTAATATAAAGTTTGATTAGAAATAGAGATAAACGATTGTGTATCGATATTATCAATTAGTTAAGATGATAAACAAAGAGGTATGATATTTGAGAAATATTGTGTGGTTCTGATGACGTTTTCCTCTATCTCAGTATATGAGAAAGCCGAGGGGAGTGCACTCCATATATTTTTGTTATTATTATTATCTAGGACTGTTCATTTCAGAGACGACACTGATGTCAACAAGTGTTTCCTACAACTGAAATCTAAAGCAGGGCTGCTTTCTGGAGTGTTGCATTTGTTCTCCCTGAGATAGAATTTCCTAAGAATTCTGGCCAGAATAAAGAAAACAAATAGAGTGGGTGGATGGATGGATGTCTCCAAAAAGAATAATACTCATTCCCAGGGCCATCTCTGAATTAAGGGCAGGTAGGGCACTACCCTCTGTCCCCCTGCACATAGCGCTGTTGTGCAGAAATTAAATCATTAGTGCACTCCCATCAGTAATGTAATGTCTTGTTAAAATGCTTGTAGGAAACTCACTTTATTTGTCATATTTCACAAGTTATGTGAAATGCAAATTATTATCTAGAAAAGTATGTATTTTTTGATGCCATAGATGAACAAGGGGATACAAATTGTTTTAATTTTTTTTTAATCCTTTGTAGTAGTAGCACATCCTGTGCTGCTCAGGATGATGTGTAACCTGCTGGTCTTGACTGATGAATGGACAGCAGCTGTGCAATAGACAGGAGGCACCAACTGAGCGGAAAAAGGGTGCATAAAAGTGAGCAGGCTAGTTCTGAATGAATAAAGAAGAAAAAAATAAAAATGAAAGAAAGCGATTGCTATTTTGGGAGAGTCAAAATTGTGAAGGATGAACTGAGCAGCACTGGACTGCTGATCTGTTTATGGGGAGCAGGTTGGAGAGCTGAAGGAGCTCCAGGAGGTGGCTGTGCTCTCAGTAGCTGACGAGGCTGAAATGAAGAGCTGGTGAGAAGGTGAGAGAGGCTGGTGTCAAAGTGAGTATACCAGTCAAACTTCCACTAACAACACCCAGCTGGTGTTCAAACTGACATTTTCTTGGATCTTTGGGGCAGTAGCGCTCATCACTGGTTTTCTAAGCACATAGGAAAAAAGGATTAGAACTGGACTACTAACTGTCAGTCTTTCCAGTGAAAACCTCCAGATTTGCTATAGCTGTAGGGTGGTGACATTCAGTGGTAGGATTTGATCAGGTTTTAAATGCCATGGTGCAGATGAGACTCTTTAGCTGGGATTAGAAGAGACTGATGGAATTTCACAGACACACATGAGGAGTGTCTTGATGAAGTGTGTGTGATGAGACTGGTGCAGTGATGCTTTGAAAAATGAGAACGATGCTACAAGTTTAAACATAGGAACTGGGGCTGAAGGAAATTCTAAGATACCTGAGTCAGTGAGTATGTACAGGGCTTGAAGGAAGTGCAGTGGTATATAGTTTCATGTTAATCCTTCTATTTGGAATGGAATATTAAAATACAGCATAGTGGTGAATGGAAATTAGGAAAACAATGCCTGAATCATCCTGAAAATATGCAGATACTGTAGGTAAAGAACGTGCTGCAGGACGTACTTACTGTATTACTGATATAAGATAGTGAGGATGGCTTGCAGCTGTTTACTTACAGAAGGCCAGATGTGAGATCTCAGCCTGTAGTAAAAAGTCAGAGGAGCTCTAACAGGGTAGCCATCACTGCAGTAAAGTTAATATTGGTGTGGCTTAATATTGAATGAGCCGTTACAGAATAATGGATGCAAATGTTCCTAGAAAATATTTGGAACTGGAAAGGATTTGCATCTGGCAAAAAAGTCAAAGTAAAATGTTAAGATTTCCAAGTTAGCTTCATACATGCCGACATCCATTACCTGATTTTATACGTATGTCACACTTTGCATTGAAAATGTACAAATGTTAGTGAAAATGCATAATGCTTTATTATTTATTTTACTGAAAGACATTTTAAACTTTAAAATGACAGTGAAGCTCTCTGTACTGTACTGTACTTTAAATCACAAAACACACATAATTTAATGTGTACAGTATGTCTACCTTATGCTTAAATATTCTACAGTTTTGACAATGGTGCAGTACCTTAATGAAGGTGGAAAAGATTCATGATGGCACAAGAAGCCACTACTAACTGACAATCGATCCCTCAGCAGAGATGTGCTGTCTTTATTGAGAGATTGCTAAGAATTCCACTTACCCCTGCCATCAGCTGTACACCCTGAAACAGCAGGGCTGGTATGCATGCACAAAATTCTGGGAATTAAAAATCAGCAGTTTTTACCTCTCCTGAACAGCTGCTTACCTGTGACAGAGATGATTGTGTGGGTGCACATGCTGCTGGTTACATTTAGTGACAAATGTTGTCTTTGCTGAGGGATCGCCGAATTTCACCTCCCCATCCTTATGACTATACTTCCAGACATTTCACAGTTGGGATACATATTTAGGAGACTAGGAATTTCAAGCAGCAGATCCTACTGTTCCAGCTAAAAAGCCAAATGCCAATCAAGCTGCCTACACATGCTGCCAGTTACATCATTTATATTGTACAATATATGCTCATAAAGGTTCAAAATGGTTAAAAACGGTGACAAAATCCATAGTATGCAGTGCTATTCTTCCCATCAGTGATGGCTGCTAAATTATTCCTCCATCACAAAACTAGAGTGCTTCTTTCATAACCAATAAAAAATGGAAGTTGTTAGGCCAAAGATAATCGAAATTCAGTTGGAAAAAAAAGTTGGGGATTTAATGTGCTTGATCATATCTGAAGAACTGCCATAACCGAAGATGCACCTCTGTTTGATTAAGTTAAATAAAGAATTTAAACAAAAATCAAACCCAGAAATTCATTATTCCAAGATTCCTGAAACATTTCAAAATAAAACAAAACCAAATCCACAAAAATGAAGACTCAAGAGGTAAATTTAAAAAAAAACAAGAAATTCACACAAAAATGGCTAAGAGATCTGTGATTATCTTGCATGATATTTTTTACTCATATATACATTTTTTCTGTGTATTTTCCATCCCAGTTGTAGTTTTTGCTGATGCTAAATCAATGTATGTCGTTAGTTTTTGTTTTGGAAGTTTATTTAGCGTTATAAATAATTTTTGTATTGCTTGTAACTACAAGTTTGCTTCTCATGGGCACGGTCATTTTAGAGTCTTTAAGTTGTGCCATTACCAAGGTGACTAACCAGAGATGAACGGAGCATGACGTCTGTGGAACAGCAGGATGAAAGATCAACACTGACATCTCATTTCTGTCCAAGAGTGTGCATAAATCCCTTCAAGTACTAGGCCTGTGTTTCTTATTTAGTTCTCATTGTCAAAGATTGCAGCTACATATTTTGACTTCAAGTTTGGGTTTAAATTTGAGCTTTGGTGAAAGATCATTGTAATCTCCTGATTATTAAACTTAACACTTTGTTTTCGACTGTGTCTCATTTCCTGGTCTACACTCATCAAAATGCTGTCTCTTATCCAAATCAGTATAAGACCAACATGTTTAATATAAAGAGATCAAAAATTGAGTGGAAAAACATGAGAAGATAATGCTAAGGCCTCAGCATTGCCTTGAGAGATGCTAGGCCTTTATACAGGCCACACAAACAGCTTTATAATTGTAGAAACAGGTGGCCCTGTAAACATACAAAGAGCAAGAATATAACTGCCAGGATTAACAAAGAAAAATACAAAATGATCAATAAACAAGAAAGTGCAAAATATAAAATAAAGTACAAAAAAAATAAATTAAAAACATTTTTTTCATAAATTAAAGAAGGATTTATATAAAAAAAACACCCAAATACACAGGTGGAAGGAGCAAAAACTGAAGCCAGCAAGGAAGATGCATAATAGCAGGTTGCTTTTATTCCTCTGTACGGTGTGTGTGTTTTTCTCTTTTAAATGACTATAAATTTTGCTCTTTATAATGAATTATGTAGGAGTGTGTTTTAAAAATATAGACAATTGTCAAGCTAGAAGATTGTGGGTGGAACAGCTGAAAAGATTACTGTAAACCCACCAAGAAGTCTAGGTGCTGCCCACAAGGGCAAGATAGGCTGATGTGCCCACCCTGTTAATGGCCCTGGTGGATCTGAGGTGTGTGCTGGAGATTTATAGCTGCATTTAAGTGGTGTGAAAGATGGCCCATGTCCTTACACAACCGGGACACCCTTGGAATGTAAAGACCGGGGAAGAGATCTCTCCGGAGTGCTAGATAGCAGCGAGCACAGGCTCAAATTCCTGCATGGGTGTCCCAGGGAACAGTCTTGCTGGGTCCCTTGGGGGCCGCAAGGGGAGCTGCAGGATCTGGGTGTACTTACTCCATAGTGCTCCAACCTCACACAGAAGTACATTGGAGCGGCAGCATCATGTCACCGGAAGCACTCCTGGAGATTAGATAAAAGGACATCTGCCTCATAAGGACGTTGGATGGAAAGTGGATGAAGCTGGCAAGGAGGGGTGGAGGAGGCAGTGGAAGAGTGACTATAAGAAAGAAGACAAAGAGTGTATTATAACAGTTGTCACACATGTGCTCATAGGAGGCAGCTGAAGGACTCACAAAGGGATAATTCCCTGCCAGACCAGGTGGTGGCAGAGTGCACTGATCCTTCCTCTTTTTCATCGGCAGACCAGCCATGGGAAATTTCTCCTAGACTTGAGAACGTCACTTCCGGTTCCGGCCCCAGAGGTTGCGGCCCTAAAGATGTAACTTCTGGTTCCAGGCCCAATGATGTCACTTCCGTTTCCTGCCCCGATGACATCATTTCCCTTGCCCGGCTTTAAAACAACCATTTTTGCCTATCTTTTATGTTCTATTGTTGGACTGAAGTCTGTTGAGACCTGTTGTTCATTGAACCAAACTTTCATCTTTGGCAGCCTATTTCAAGTATACTGGCGGCTGCCCCCAAAACTTTTCCTGTGTTTGTCAAATCCTTTCACACAGTGCTTTATTGTACTTGTGTCTGTGGTGGTGGGAAACACTTAAAAGAAGAATTTCCCACAATAAAAGACTGTGCTTTTAAGTTGAGTCTATGCCTGCTTGTGTTGGGTGTTTGGGGAGCTGGAGCATCTCCCTGGTGGCCACCATAGTTACATTTCACAAATTTGATAACATCTTCGAAAGCTGAGCTAAACATGACAGGTAGAACAGCTTCCTCCTGATGCATCACGACTCCACCACCTGCAGTCAAGAGTATTTGGCTGTGCTACGCAAATGACAGCACAAGATCATACACGGCATAATAGCTCCTCTCCTCTGCATTCTGGGCGTCAGAAAAAGGCTTAAGGGGCCATTATCTGAGTGGGAAGCCACACTTACTTGCACATGTAATGACGCAATTGCTGATACATTGAATAGTGCAGGGCTTACGGTTACACAAAGCAGCTTCCTCCTTGCTATGTGCTCTTATTGTAATATGAATGTTGTCAATCAGGAAAACTGAACTCTGATGAAAATTGCTATTTGATGATTGGCAACAACATGTTATGTTTGATGTATGCGCACCCACACCATACAAAAACTGGATGCAGCACCTCAATGTAGTGAAGCTTAGTTGAGATATTCCTGACCTTGTGGCCAGTTTCTTGAGAAGTGTCAACTAGTAGCTGATAATCTGATTGTCACATTTCAGCCAGCATTTCCCTTCTGGCTGAGGCTCACAGTTGTGTTTTTGTTTGTATTATCTAAATTTATGCCATTTATTTGTTTTTATTTATTTACTTTGTACATTTTTCTTTGTGTTCAATTGTAAGTGGTAATGACCTAGGTTACGTCCCTTGCGTTTTGTGGGTGGTTCCTCAAGGGGCGGGGCCACTTGCCAATCACTGCCATGAATGGCCCTCCACCCTATTTATAGGAGGTTCATTTCGAATGTGCTAGGGAGTGGAGTGTTTCTTATCTTTGCCTTTGCTTTGCGATTCCCCAGATTTTGGACCCTGTGCTCTGTTTCTCGACGACGTCTTTGGATTCTGTATTGGAACTGCGTTTATTGATTTTTGAATCTCTGCTCTGTTTTGAGCACACCTTTAGATTCAGATTTAGGATTTGTTTGATGTGTTTGCCTTGCCTCTTCAGGCATCTCCTTTGAGCTCTTTGAAACCTCCTGTTTTGCAGTGCCATTTGGAAAATAGACCTTTTTATTTTATAAAGGCTTTTCATGGCCTGTTCTTGTATTTAGTTGGGATTTAATGGTATTTTCCCCCAGAGAGCTATTTTTGAAAGTGATTTTTGGAAACTTTTGTGCTTGAGGGACTCTCCAGTCACAGCACTGACACAAATACAAAAAAATCTTCAGTGTAAATACTTAGCATTAGCTCTCTTAAAAGGGAACTAAAATATAGTCTATACATCATATTCATCACTGTTGAGATGTAATATGTTTGTCACATTAACGCACATTTTAATTATGGCTCAGTGGTATGAATTATTATACACATGATTGATTCGTCATTTGGCTGTTGTGGCTGCATCCCCATGCTTGAGCATGAGTGTCACCATTTCAAGGTTTCTCCAAAATGTTGCATACGCGTGGTTCACACTTGCCGTAAATATACACGATTTCCCCCATCAAGTTGTCTTTAATAAATTATGACATTTGTGTGAAAACTTGTGTACATTGTACCAAGCTGGGATGCCTGGAGGTCTGAAGGACCGGGATTGAGATAGTACCTCCCTCGTGACAAGAGAGGGCAGTCCCCCTGGTTTGTATCAGTGCCACAGGATTGGAGCTTGGAAGCACAACCCTGTTGGAGCCCGTGGCCACCGCAAGGGGGCGCCTAGACTGTTGTGAAGCCCTTGATGGCAGTACTTCCACCACACTAGGAAGTGCTGCCAGAAGAAGATCCGGGAACACTGGGAGTGCTTCCAGGTGTCCATGCAGCACTTCTGCCACACCAGGAAGTGCTGACGGATGATCGTCAAGGAGCACCTCCTGGGGGGGCACTATAAAAGAGGCCGCCTCACTCCATTCTGCGAGCCGGAGTCGGGAGGCAGAAGACAGACCTTGTGGAAGAGGAGTGAAGGCGGCAGGAGAAGAGAGGAAAAGAGACAAAGAGAGAGTAAAAAGGACTGATCTTTGATTGGTGATTTGTGCACTGTGTGGTGCTGTAAAGCCTTAAAGAAGCATAAACATGTGCTTTGGACTTGTGAGTCTGTGTCTCTGTTTGTGTCCGGGCTGATCACCACAATGTATATTTCATGCCTTTTTTGTGCGCATAAGCAAGCTTTATAAATGAGACCCCTGGTCGTGAGATCATTGATTGCACCTAGCTGGCCAAATATATGTGAGTGTCCATCCATCCATCCATCCATTGTCTCCCGCTTATCCGAGGTCGGGTCGCGGGGGCAGCAGCTTAAGCAGAGATGCCCAGACTTCCCTCTCCCCGGCCACTTCTTCTAGCTCTTCCGGGAGAATCCCAAGGCGTTCCCAGGCCAGTCGAGAGACATAGTCCCTCCAGCGTGTCCTGGGTCTTCCCCTGGGCCTCCTCCCGGTTGGACGTGCCTGGAACACCTCACCAGGGAGGCGTCCAGGAGGCATCCTGATCAGATGCCTGAGCCACCTCATCTGACTCCTCTCGATGCGGAGGAGCAGCGGCTCTACTCTGAGCCCCTCCCGGATGACTGAGCTTCAGACACCCTGCGGAGGAAACTCATTTCAGCCGCTTGTATTCGCGATCTCGTTCTTTCAGTCATAAGTGAGTGTGTGAGAGTTATTGCGCCCTAACTTGTGAGCAGTACTGCAGTGATGCTCGACCCTGTAAAGGATTATAAACCATGGATAGCTCACACCTTGTCATTAACACCACAACTACTTACTGGGAAAGATGAAATCTTGATCCCAGTTGTACTTTCATAAAAAGGTTCTTCAGACTCCACCAATATATATATAAGAAATTAATTTAACAAAGAAATTCTTGGGACCACCCCATGTGTTCTGCATTGTAATCGCGGGAATGCTGCCAGTCCTTTGTTAGACAAGTGTTTTACAGTGTATAAATACAAAAGCATATTTAACACATAGCTGATAACATGTTAATCTATTACAAAAATATCCCTACATGGGACATTCAGTCATCCTGTATTATGTTACACAGAGAGAGGCATGATGTTTCATTCCAAGGTCGGGGGCTACAGTAGCTGGAGGGCCTGCATACTTAGATGAACTCATCTTCCTTAGAGCAGTTAAACAAAAAGCAATAAAACTGAACAGCTTTACAGACAAAGAATTTTACAGAAAGGTTGTCCTCTACGCTATAGATGAATTAGAAGAATGAAGCTCTTAGTGAAAACTATGAAATAAACTAATGTTAATAATGAAAGTGTATTTATTATTTTTCCTCCAGTCAACTAACAAATTAAAAAAGCATTTCAAATGATAGCTTCAGAATTTTCCTGGTCAAAATCAGACTGTGCTAGCTGCCTGTTCAGTCTTGTAGCACTTGAGCCCCATCTTCTTACACTCGAGTGCCAGCATGTATGTTTCCAAATCATCTGCTAGCTTCACTTTGTGTAGGAAGTGGGCAGCAGCTAACATGTTGGTGCTCACAGCTGCAGGACTCTAAAGAGGCATCAGTTGAGCTTCATTCAGCTTTCCGTGCCAGTTTTTGGAGTAGTTCTTTTGAAGGAGGTCTCTCTCATTTTCTGGAAGGCTCTTCACAGGCCAGCTTACTGAAGATTTTGCTGCATTCACACAGTTGTTAAACTTTGGAAACTGATATTGCTGTTTGGTGAAATTGGAACTTTATTAGATAGATAGATAGATAGATAGATAGATAGATAGATAGATAGATAGATAGATAGATAGATAGATAGATAGATAGATAGATAGATAGATAGATAGATAGATAGATAGATAGATAGATAGATAGATAGATAGATAGATAGATACTTTATTAATCCCAAGGGGAAATTCACAAGATAAAGACAATAAAAGAGAAAACATAAAGCTTGAAAAGAAAGAAAAGTTAAAATTGCTAAAAAGTTGACACCTCCTGTCACACATGTTGCCCTACTTGACATATTGTCTGTACAGGTATCATCGCCCAGGGTGGCTGCCACCTAGCATGCTGGGAGATCATGTAATCCCACCAGGTTTTCTCCCCCTGTCCTCTCAGTAAAGAGCCCTCCCGGATAGGTATTGTTCATTGGTTCAACCCTGCCGAGATGCCAGTGAACACATTACCACACTGGCGTCTTCTGCCTGTGTTCTGGCTAATGCAGGATGCTCTTCACCCTGTTTCTTGTGCCATTGTAGGGCTGGCCCCCCATCCCATCCAGGACACCCGCCCATGTGTGCCATCCATCACAGTTATTAGTATCTGTAGAGAGGCTGTGCAGTATTTTATTGTGCAGTATGTGGAAACGAGTTCATGACTGTACTGCCAGAGCTGTTAAAATGGTAGACCACATGGGCTATAAAGGGACCAGGAGATGAAAATGCAAACAAAATGAACCACAGTTAAAGCCAGGAAGTCAATCAATCAAGTCATTAATCACAAAACTCTAAGCAAGAATTGCAGTCCAGAACTCATAGCAAAAGATTGAAAGTTGGTAACTAAACAGAAGAACACATGTTAAAGTTTGTTACAATATTTAGAATCTTAGACAAAGAGGAGCATGAGGCCCAAATCCGAGACCATGGTCCTCAGCCGGAAAAGGGTGGAGTGCCCTCTCAGGGTTGGGAGCGAGATCCTGCCTCAAATGGAGGAGCTCAAGTATCTCGGGGTCTTGTTCACGAGTGAGGGAAGAACGAAGCGTGAGATCGACAGGCGGATCGGTGCGGCGTCCGCAGTGATGCTGGCTCTGCATCGGTCTGTCGTGGTGAAAAAGGAGCTGAGCCGTAAGGCAAAGCTCTCAATTTACCAGTCGATCTACTGTATGTTCCTACCCTCACCTATGGTCATGAGCTATGGGTAGTGACCGAAAGAACGAGATCGCGAGTACAAGCAGCTGAAATGAGTTTCCTCCGCAGGGTGTCTGGGCTGTCCCTTAAAGATAGGGTGAGAAGCTCAGTCATCCGGGAGGGGCTCAGAGTAGAGCCGCTGATCCTCCGCATCGAGAGGAGTCAGATGAGGTGGCTCGGGCATCTGATTAGGATGCCTCCTGGACGCCTCCCTGGTGAGGTGTTCCGGGCACGTCCAACCGGGAGGAGGCCCCGGGGAAGACCCAGGACACGCTGGAGGGACTATGTCTCCCGGCTGGCCTGGGAACGCCTCGGGATTCTCCCGGAAGAGCTAGAAGAAGTGGCCGGGGAGAGGGAAGTCTGGATATCTCTGCTCAAGCTGCTGCCCCAGCGACCCGACTTTGGATAAGTGGAAGAAGATGGATGGATGGATGGATGGATGGAGCATGAGGCAGCAGCTTATAAATACACATGATGATGACATCATAGAATGCAACTTCTGGGACATGCCTCTTAGCAAAGTGTCATTGTGTCCCGATGTCCAGCACCTACAGAAAACAAAATGACAATTTGGAAAATTACAAAGCATAATGCTAAGCTTCTAAAGTTTTATTAAAAAGATATAAGAGAAACACTGATCTGTTTGAATCCTCAATATTCAAAAACTCCCTAACAAACTATTAGAAGCTTATGAAAATAAGAAAAAATGAATAAAGTCTAACAAATTGTAACAATGACCAAAGGGAGAAAGCATGTGAATTATGCTGTGATTCATTATCTTCAATGGCCTGTGTCCTTTAACTTTTTTGCAAATTTTATAAAAGAATGAATGTCATAGACTGTATAATGGTGCAGAATTTTGCACATGTAACACTAGGGAATGAGACAAGAGAAGTGTTGGGGCACCTCTATGGTAAACCCTGGTTTAATGGAGAAACAAAAAAGGCAAAAACAGTCACAGTAACAAAGTAACTTAAAGATGGAGAGCCACAGTGTATTTACGTAAAGAGCCAGGCTTATAAATGCATCAAGGTAGGAGCTCAGTCTTCTGTGCTCAGGGGTCTGTTAATGAAAGCCTTCCTGTGGTGTGAGGCTGGTTTATATATTGTGATATCAGGAAGCAAAATGAGACAAGTGTTCTTAGTAAGTTTCTGAAGGCTCTTCAGGACTACGGATGAAAAGGGAGAAAGAATTAGCGACTACATTCTCTTTGAGCTGGAGTGGTACTGCTTACCTTATTGGAGCCCTGCATGTGTCCCCTAAGTGCTCTTGTCTGACTACTGCTACCACACAACTCCAGGAGACCATGTATGAATGTCAGCCTGGTCACTGCGTGTCTGAGTTGATCTCCTGGTTACTGCCGTTTCCTCCCACTGTTCTGTCAGAAATGTAAAGATTTGGAATGCCAAAACCAGAAAAACAAACAATCATACAACTAAACTCAGTATGTGAACCAAATGTGAAACGAGAAGAACCAAGTCCAAAAGTCTTAATCAGAGAATCTGTTAGCAATGCACTTGTGAACGATTAGACAATGACTGAAAAGCAGCACTGGCTGTACTTTGAGAGGAGGCTTCTGGGACACATCACCTGGAAAAGAGAGGACTGCATCTTAACAACAAAGACATGAAATGGCTGCACCCATTAAAAAAACAGATGGTGTTGCAATAGAACAAAAATATAATGATAAATTAAAACTAGAAACGTTAAAGCAAAACAAGGGAAGAAAGTCATAGTAAAACGAGAAGGAGCAAGATCCAAAATCTTAGCTAAACAACACAATGTCACTGAAGAAAACTATCTGAATCAAAGAGGAATAAGAATGTTAGCAAAAATCATAATCTCCAAATCACAATGACACACATGCTGTCAAATTAAAAATTAAATTAGTGTGGTGGACCAGAGATGTGCGTGTATGTTATGATTCCAGCAGGCTCTCAGGCTCTAACTGAGGCAGCCATGTCACCTACACTTCAGAAGAAATCACCCATCTGAAGCTGAGCATGTTCATGCCCAGATAGAACTTAGATGGGAGAGTATCTGAGAAATGCTTGTGTTGGTGTTGGAAGACGTGTTGGTGGGGCCATCAGGGGGTGCTTACCCTGTGGTCTGTGTGTGGATCCCAATGCCCCAGTGCAGTGACAGGGACAATGTGATGTAAAAATGGTTCCGTCCTTCGAGTGAGACGTAAAACTGAGGTCCTGTCTCTCTGTAGTCATGAAAGATCCCTGGGCATCCTTCATAAAGAGTACGGTGTATCCCAATATCCAGACTAAATTTCCCTCAATTGCTTAGTCATTCTGGCCCCCTTATCATTCCCTATCTCTTACTATCTCTCTTTCTCACCACTTCACCACCTAACAGCTAATGTGTGAGAGTGTACTGGTGCAAAAATGGTTGCCATCGCATCATCCAGGTGGATGCAACACATTAGTGGTGGTTGAAGTGGCTCCCCACTCACTATGAAAAAATGTTTTGAGTAGTCAGAAAAGCAATAAATAAATGTGAAGAATTATTATTATTATTATTAAGATTTCAAAATCTACACTCAGGTTTCTCCAGCTTCTGGAAAACAATATCAGCCAATTCTCCAAACTCAAAGTTAGGCTTCAATCTATAAAGACAAAGGGGAAAATGGCCAAGGAATACTAAAAAAAATATCTAAAAAATCACCAAAGGGCAGGAATGGAACTTTAAAACCATTTAAATCTTGTGATCCTGGGAAATGTGAACTCAATATTGTGAACTCAGCAATGGATTACAAGTGACATCAAGGGCCTTTTGAACCAGAAGAAAAGGGCTTTTAAAGGCGGTGATCAGCATGAGCTCAAGCACATGCAGAAGGAACTCGGAGTCCAGCTCAGGGCAGCGAAGGAGTAGTACAGGAGAAAGCTGGAGCAGAAGTTGCAGAATAACAGCATGAAGGAAATGTGGGATGGGATGAAGATCATCACTGGCTGCAGCTCAAAGCGGGGTGCCACCATCGAGAGAGACGTGAAGAGAGCAAACCAAATGAACAACTTCTTTAACAGGTTTGACCACCCTAACCCACTCTCACCTCGGAGTAATACACCCTCCACCCATTCTTCTGCTGATACCAGCATAGGAGAGACATCCCCACCCACAATTACAGCAGTGCAGGTGAGCAGAGAGCTGAAGAGACTTTGTGCCAGCAAAGCAGTGGGTCCAGATGGAGTATCACCACGACTGCTGAAGGCCTGTGTGTCAGAGCTGGGGTGTCCTCTACAGCGCATCTTCAACCTGAGCCTGGAACAGGGGAGAGTCCCGAGGCTTTGGAAAACATCTTGCATCACCCTAGTCCCAAAGGTATCACGTCCTAGTGAGCTGAATGACTTCCGGCTGTGGCTCTGACGTCACATGTGATGAAGACCATGGAGAGGCTGCTGCTTCACCACCTGAGGCCACAGGTCCAACACACCCTCGACCTTCTGCAGTTCGCATACCAGGGGAAGGTGGGAGCGGAGGATGCCATCATCTATATGCTACACCGATCACTCTCCCACTTGGACAGAGGCAGTGGTGCTGTAAGAATTATGTTTCTAGACTTCTCTAGCGCCTTCAGCACCATCCAACCTCTGCTCCTTAGGGACAAACTGACAGAGATGGGAGTAGATTCATACCTTGTGGCATGGATTGTGGACTATCTTACACACAGACCTCAGTATGTGCGTCTCGGGAACTGCAGGTCTGACATTGTGGTCAGCAACACAGGAGCACCGCAGGGGACTGTACTTTCTCTGGTCCTGTTCAGCCTATATACATCAGACTTCTAATACTACTCGGAGTCCTACCACGTGCAAAAGTTCGCTGACGACACTGCTATCGTGGGCTGCATCAGGAGTGGGCAGGAGGAGAAGTATAGGAACCTCATCAAGGACTTTGTTAAATGGTGCAACTCAAACCACCTACACCTGAACACCAGCAAAACCAAGGAGCTGGTGGTGGATTTTAGGAGGCCCAGGCCCCTCATGGACCCCATGGTCGTCAGTGGTGACTGTGTGCAGAGGGTGCAGACCTATAAATACCTGGGAGTGCAGCTGGATGATAAATTGGACTGGACTGCCAATACTGATTCTCTGTGCAAGAGAGGGCAGAGCCGGCTGTACTTCCTTAGAAGGCTGGTGTCCTTCAACATCTGCAATAAGATGCTGCAGATGTTCTATCAGACGGTTGAGGCGAGCGCCCTCTTCTACACGGTGGTGTGCTGGGCAGGCAGCATAAAGAAGAGGGACGCCTCACACCTGGACAAACTGGTGAGGAAGGCAGGCTCTATTGTAGACACAGAGTTGGACAGTTTGACATCCGTGGCAGAGCGATGGGCGCTCAGCAGGCTCCTTTCAATTATGGAGAATCCACTGCATCCACTAAACAGTATCATCTCCAGACAGAAGAGCAGCTTCAGCGACAGACTGCTGTCACTGTCCTGCTCCACTGACAGACTGAGGAGATTGTTCCTCCACCACACTATGCGACTCTTCAATTCCACCCGGGGGTTAAACGTTAACATTATCCAAAGTTATTGTCTGTCTGTATACCTGAATTGTTATCACTCTTTAATTTAATATTGTTTTATTTTATTTTTTTGTATCAGTATGCTGCTGCTGGAGTATGTGAATTTCCCCTTGGGATTAATAAAGTATCTATCTATCTATCTATCTATCTATCTATCTATCTATCTATCTATCTATCTATCTATCTATCTATCTATCTATCTATCTATCTATCTATCTATCTATCTATCTATCTGTCTGTCTGTCTGTCTGTCTGTCTGTCTGTCTGTCTGTCTGTCTGCCTGCCTGCCTGCCTGCCTGCCTGCCTGCCTGCCTGCCTGCCTGCCTGCCTGTCTGTCTGTCTGTGCTTTTTCTGTCAGCGGCACATGCTGCTGTAGTTGTCCTGTCAGCCATGGTGTGAGTCTGTGTGGCCATGATTGCCATGAGGTGCTCTGCTATGTTGCTCAGAAAGATGTCAGACAAAGAGTGTATCCATGTCACAGCTTGCCGTGAGGTATGTTGCTACCTGCTGTGAGAAGGACCCGAAGGTAAGTTTTGTGCTTGCACAACACACACTCGTATCGCTGCTTGTTTTGAGGCACTCTGCTGCATTTATGCCTACTGAGAAAAGCCCAATTTCATGGCTGAGGTCACTAACACATCCAATTCATGTGCAGTGTTACACATATCAAGGCATAAGCTTTTAATCAAGACTATGACCAAGCTTCAAGCCCCAAGGGTTCATACGTTTTTATGTGAAAAATAGACACCATTAGCATGATAGATAAAAAACAAATTCAAAACAGGATGCAGTGCCTCAGAACACCCAAAGTGGGAACAAACAAAAGTAAAAAGAAGCTGAAATGAGCACTCAGGATTTGTATTAAAAGAGTCATGTGATGATTAGTGGTCTTTAATAATTTGTTTGGTAGCCTTCCAACACAGATTTTCAATATGGATGACTCTAGTAATGTATTTTGAACATCGAGGATTTTAAATACTACATCGATTTTTTTAAATTTTATGATAAAATGAAAAAGTCGTAAATATTTACAGTTTTGCCACAGCACCATATGTTTTTTTAAAAGCAGCATAAGTTTAGGAGTGACCACGTCAGCTATTGCCTTAGTGATCTATCCCAGAACACCCAATAATATGCAACTCATGACATTACCAGAAAAAAAAAACATATAAAGACCAGCACATGCATCCTTTTTTACCCAAGTATTGGACAAAAACAGTATTGTATGATTCTAATCCTTGTTAAATGACTTCCTTGAATTCAAATGACTTTGTTTCTTTTGACCTTTGATTTTTGTGTTGTATTTGAAATTTGATGATCGATCACCTGGTATTCTTTGGTTACAAACTCCTGACTATGTTCCGATTTCCTGATCCCTTTTCCTACAAAAACGCATTGTCTTGTTCTGAGTCAGTATACATGACAGTCATTTAGTGTAAGAGCCATTTGCTAGTTATTTAAGTTATATGAATGTTTTTATTAAATATTAGTGCATAATCTATGGGAGGACCCTATAACCCCCATAAGTTGAATTGAATTGGTATTTTCTAACTATTTCTAGCCTCTCTGACTAAACATATGCGAATTTCCCCTTGGGATTAATAAAGTATCTATCTATCTATCTATCTATCTATCTATCTATCTATCTATCTATCTATCTATCTATCTATCTATCTATCTATCTATCTATCTATCTATCTATCTATCTATCTATCTATCTATCTATCTATCTATCTATCTATCTATCTATCTATCTATCTATCTAAACATTATTCTCAGTTAGTGATCAGCCTTGCCAGGTGGAACGCGTTGAGGGCACACGGTTTTAAACTGTTGTTTTATGTGCCAAGTAACATGAAAGACAAAGTACTTAATTGAATGTGATACGCCGTACATTTAAAGCGCACAGAAGAAGAAGTAAAGAATCTTTAAGTATAGAAACAACTAAAGTGCTACAAGAAAACCTAAGTTTAGAGAAGATAACATTTTTTCTAATTTTTTGCCTTTTATTCTACATGTGTAATAACCTTTTTTCTTTATTCTTTTGTGGATTATTTGCTTTGAATTTTCAGTAAATATTTTAAAATGAACTTTTGGACTTGAGAGATTTCTTTCAGCACACGTTTTACCCGTGCTTGAACACGCCTTACACTCCTGAAGCTACATTGAGCGTTGCGATCATTGGTAAGCATCATTTGAATTTTCTGGTTCCTTGTTAATTTTCCCTCAGTTACTGGATTCCAATCTTGGATTATGGACTTGATTTGTTTGCTTTGGATAGCCCATTTGGCAAACCCTTTTATATTATTTCTGTTCTTCTTTTTCCTTACCTTGCCTATGTGAATAAAGAAGATGCAAACACTGAAAAGGTGCTGGGGATACGAATGTGATGGCCCGTATACTTGAAGAAACTAACAAGAAAAAAACAACAATCATCTTTACAGACTCGAGTTCACAACAGAACTAACTGAAGGTAAATGGGATGAGTGGCGGTTTATATGGAGGATAGACTGGAAGGGGTGCATCCGGTACAGCGGAAATTGGTAATGACATCAGTAATGGAAAAGTCATCAGTCAGCTGGTCTGCAGAGGGAGAAAGAGAGAAAGGATTAGAACTCTGTACCAGCCCCTGCTCAGTGGGTAATTACACTTATTTGAGCTCATAAGCTGTCTCCCATGTGCACAACACATGTTTGTTGCTATTTTTTTAGTATTTCCTAAATCCTTGAATTGCAAAGCTTTTGGTTTAGTTTTTGTCCTGAAGACCAGAGGTTTCTGGGTTACCCTCTCCCATGAAGGGCATTTTTGAGTACTATTGAAATTATTTGAACTTTCAAATCCTCAGCCCCATTTTGGGACTAGGCAGCCATGAAGAGTGAGGCCTATCTGGTAGGCCCAGGCCTGCATTTGGGACAGGTGTGGCTTTTTTGTTTAGTTTTTTGAGGCCTTTTCTTTATGTATTTGTGGCTGGAACCTCAACAGTTAATACAATGGATATAAAAAGAACACATTAAGTAAGAGTGAAGGGTAATGACAGTGAAAAGACAGAAGAGGACTGTAGGTTCCTGCTGAATAGTCAGTAGATGTACATGTTATAGAGTTAAGGACAAGAGATAAAAACAGCAAGGAACAAAATAGAGGCACTGGGACTTTTACTTATCTACTGACTCATACATTTGTTTGTACTTGTCAGGGTCACTTCCTTATCTCTATCAAAAGACTCTAAATCTATTTGCAGAATTCCTAGGGAGTTTCAGGTTGGATGAGAAAAATAATCCTTTTAGCTGGCTCAGTGTCTGCCCCTGAATCTCCTGGGCATCCTTACTAGACGCTCAAACCCCTTCAACTGCCTTTACTTGTTCCCAAAGTGCAGCAGCTCTTCTATGAGGTCCCAGCAGGTCATTTCTGTCAGTTGTATGTACAGATCAATTCAAATAAAATTCTTTTAAGAAATACTCAGCAAAATCACTGCTTGGTGATGGTGTGAATCTGATTATGGATTTTTACAGGAACAATCTATTTGCATTTAACAAGCTCAAGAGCACCAGTGCACTGTAAACTCAAATTGACAGTGGTTTGTGACAACATCTGAATTTCAAGAGTAGCACTTGCTAAAATGTATTTCACAAAATGAAATTTCTGACATTCTATTAGCTAACTGGTCCTGTCACAGAGGGTGACAGATGGGGGTTCTAATTTATTTCAATGCTGTGTGAGAAATATTAATTTTGATTTTAATCATGAGTCAGATGCCCTTTATTTTGATCTTCATTTGGAAATTATTTATATGTATTTTTTTTAAAATGTTATTTACGTTACAATGTCACTGTTTTTTTTTTACTGAGATGCATCATAATGGCCTCCCTTATGATATAAATCTGCTTCTTCATTTTTCATCCCATCTGTAAGAAAATAAAAACGTCTCCAATTCAGCCTAACAGATTATAATCTATCAGTAAGATTTCCCCAGAGCAGAGATGGCACTGAAATATAGAAGGAATGTTGTCCAGGAAGTAGCGTGATTAAGCTTGAGCTGGAGATCACTGATTGTCTGTGACACTGAATCAGAAAGGGGTGCCCATCAGGGACTATGTCATGTGAGGAGCAACTGAGCATCAAAAATGGATGGAGTGGCTGTCAAACAGGATATATGTCTCAGCTCTTCTTTGGTGTAAATTGATAGGTGCACAGTTGTATTCACAACATGGTAGCACCTCACTGTGGCATGGTACCACCTCAACCAATGAGAGGGCAGCAAGGTGCGGAGTCAACAGATTAAAATTTACAATGTTGGAATGTCTAAGCAGGTGCTTGCGACAAAAATCATGAGTGGTCTCCTTTAGACTTTCTCGTATACTCAAATATGGGGATGGATATTTGAGGAGTAAACCACAAGGCAATGATTACATTTTGATATTATGTACATTAAAGAACCATCAATAACAAATCAAATCAAATGAATAATGTATTAAACAATTATTATAAAAGTACAGTTGAATAAATCGGATTCTGCAGCTGTATGAATAAAAAAGTATCACTTCCGGTTAGCGGAAATAGCTCAAACGTTGAAAGAAATCTACGTTTTGTACCTAATACTTGCATGCAAAATTGAGTTGACCTAACTGAAAGCGTATTCAAGTTATCCTGTTTACATACACACACACACACACACAGATACACACACAGACATAATTCCAAAAATGGTATTTTTGTACTTGGGAAGGTCTAAAAAAATTTAATTTTTGGACGATTACAATACTTTCCATACAAGAAAGTAAATTGGACTCAGGGAGGTCTAAAATGTCGAGATTCATAAAAATCTCGAGGTTGAATTTTTGGATGATTACAATACTTTCCCTATACTTTGTATACGAGAAAGTAAAAATGCAAACAAAACAAAGTGGAAACTTTTTGAAGAACCCTTTTATGTATCATGGGGTGGGATATCTTACCCAAAATGATGGCAAAGATATTTTACACTGTGGTCGAGTGAGAAATGAGAAGTTCAAATGATAAATATTGGGGTACCAACCCAGTTGTTCTCATTTAATCAAAAGCAAATTTAAGACAAAATAGGAGCTCTGTAGTGTGAAACATAAATCAAATGAGACAAAATAAAGACACAATTATTGTTTGTTGCAAGGTTTATTTGGGAAGTCATATCCTGTGGTGTGCTCTGCTTCTGACGGCCCTGTGATTTATTGGTCAGAGACTGGAAATGACGGAGCCAGTTGCTGTCACTGGGCATCTTCATTGACACTGTGGAGGGAACAGAAGATTAGACACTGACACTGATTAGATTCAGTGTCCCCTCTCATCCCAGAGTGGTATTACATAACCCAGAGGGTGATCCATTGATGCACATTTATGACAGCACTTATCCTTAAAGGAGGAAAATTTCCAAATGGGATGGAAAAAATAAATTACTAGCACCTCCCTGGGGTGCACCTGCACAGATTCAAGTTGCTGCTGTGGTGGCTTGACTACAGGGCCACACACTACCACTCCTTTTCCAACTTTTTACCTCTCTCTCTCTCTGCCTAGTCCCGCGAGGACAGATGTGATTCTCAAGTGAGAATAAACATCTGGGGACAACCCTTGAAAAAGTGAGTAGTAAATAACAGCAAAATCCTGTGCCACAAAATCTACAACCACGGAGTTTCTTCCTAGATCACCCGCCTCCAGTTCCATCAGTCTGTGCATTTTAAACCACTGCCGGGGTGTCAGGGAGACAGCAAACAATACTGAACAAAAGACATGACACTGAGAGTAAATAAAAAGCTCAGATTACAGTTATATCCATTCAAGGAAAATAAAGGTTCATAATCAATTAACACATTGTAATGAGCTCTGCGACAGAGGAGACAAACAGGTACACATGTATACCAACCCAGCTACTGGGCTCCTCATGTTTGACAAGTTCTTAACTATTGCATCACTATATGGCAAAACAACAGCAACAACAACAACAACTCCCTGAGTCTCGATAAGCATTGTGGTCAATGGCTGTCCACCATGTTTAAATGCCACAGCTACTTTGTGATGGCATGTTTGCATTTCCAATTAGACAGTAATGTTAAATGTCTTTAGCTAATCGTTTAGATGTGTAGTCATAAGGTAGATGTTGTGCAGCCTCATCTGTGCATCTATTGGTTTTGTTAGACAGATTTGTTGATTCAGGTGTTTTGAGTACTGAAGTCTGCATCTCCAGTGGCTCTTTGTTATCGGCTCTCTTAACAGCAGTCCTTCTGACAAACCATTTATTACAGGTCCACATTTTTGCAGTTCATATTTTCATGAATATAGATGACAATTCTTTCAAGTTTACATCGACTCCTGCACTATTGTCGTATAGCTGAACAACAGAGAGCACACACAGCATTTGTGACAACATATCGCTCCCTTTTACCATTCACCCATTGATGCCATCTGATGCCAGTGTATAATGTAATATGACAGAAAGGCTTTTCCCTTTCATCAGGTTATTTTGTTTTTTAACATGCATCACACATTTATGTGTCTAAAAATGGGTATATTTTAGGAGACTTTTCTACTGTAGATGGTTTAACGTAATCAAAAGCTTGCTGTCTGTTACACCAGGTTAACAAGAGCACCCCAGATCTTAGGAATTCAAAATCCCCACCCCTACTTTGACTGTCGCCTTCAGGAATTGTTGGATTGGTTTAGAAATGTGACACTCAGTGAGCTGTCTAATTGCTCCCACCAAGTTTTAAGCACAATTCACACATGGTTGTCTCCAGATGGATGTATTATACAAGATTACTGTCTGCCTGCCTGCCTTAGACTCTGACTTGCCTTCTTCCTACCATCTGTACCTTTGCCCCATCTCACCACATGCTTTTAGACTTATTTAGCCATTTAAATTACACTCAGGGGTTAATTCCAGGACACAAATTGGAATAACTTCAGGGATCAAAAATACCCTCTCAAAGTGGTCAGGTAATCCCCCAGAGCTTCCTCTTGTAGACGCTGGTATCTCTGCATCCTTGAGATGCAAGTCACACTTAAAAGGCTAGGCACTTATTTTTGGCTCCCATGTTGCTTGTTGAGAAGGAATCCTCTTTTTCCTCATTTGAATCCTCTGCTGTTACTTAACTTTCTGGGGAGTCCTTCAGTCATCCCGACTGCATTTCTTGACCCCCCTGCTGAGCTTCAGCCAAAGTTTTATTTTTGCATTTGTTTGTTGTTTTATTTTTGTTTTTGTTAGTTTTCAGTTATTATTTCATCATGTCATTTCTGTTATGATTGATTGTGATTTCACATTTATGCTCCATTGCTTTAAATGTCCTGACATCCCATGTACTTTTTGGGTGATTCCCCAAGACGCAAGGCCCATTGCTGTTTAGGCCTCCACCCTGGCTTTATATTAAGCCCAAGAAGCAGCCTCAGTAATGCTTCATTGACATTATTTTGAAGATCGTTTTGAGTATTGCATTCTATTTGCTTTTAATGCTTTTTGATTTTTTTGCTTTTGTCTTCAGATTTTGAATTACAGTTAGTGTATTGGGAGGAAGTGCCTCTTCTGGGCTGGCCAGTGAAGGTCCTGGTCTGCTTTTATGGTTATTTAGATGCCCCAAACCCACTTTTGTCATGTCTGAGACTCCAGTATGTATCACCCACTATGTCGGTGTCCATATTGTAGTTGCTTCTGGGTCAGACCTTTCTTGTTGCATTTTCATGTTTCAACCAGGGTCTTTCCTCTGGCTCAAGTATGTGTTTTCGTTTTTATTTAATCTTTGTGCTGGTTTTAAAATATTACTTTTTATGTTGTGCTATTAATACTGTTTTTGGTTTTGCTCTTTCTGTATAGCCATGTTCAGATGTACTGTAGTGTGAATTTCTGTGTTTCAGTGGTCTCTGCTGGTCACTATCACTACCACATTGTATATGATAGTAACATGGTCTGGTGGCTTTCAGTACTCATAATTTCAGTACCCATAATTCACCAGTACAGCGTACTCTGTTACTTTGTCACCCTTAGTTTTACTGTTCATTGTCACTGTTTATTGTAAGTATGCTTCAGAGCTCTTCCTGGTGTCTTTCAGTGTTTCATTTTCATTATTCGTTGAATTATTTATTTTGCACTGCTCCGTTGGTGCATTTCACGCTGTTTCATAAAATTCTTTGCACTGAAAATCATCTAAAGATAGCGCATGTTTAAAGGAGTTGTCATGAGTGTGCACCTGGGGTCACCTTCGGGGTTTAAGCAAGGTAAGCGATACCACCCTGAACCAAGAGGAGACATTGCCACTGATTGTTCTTTCTCTTCCACCTGTAGTTCTGAGAAAAACCTCAGCGAAAGTAACTGGCCTCGCCCAAGGAGCCTGGAGAAGGCTCCTCCCCTTCTGGTCAGAGCCATATAAAAAGAGAAGTCCAGAGAGAGGCACCTCAGTCTGGACTCACACATCAGAGCAGAAGGAGCTCCCGAGCTGCCTGAAGCAGATAATCAATTGTTTACTGTTACATTTTGATTGGCCAAGTTTTTGTTCTTTATAACAAAACTCAGTTCCAGTCGAAGCTCATTTGGAGCCCTAGGTGCTGTTGACAGACATCATCCCTCATTGTCCATAATAGGTGCTCGGTATTAGACTTTGACAATGTATTGCCTCGGTATCTGGAGTGTGTGCCCCTTCGTTTTTTGTGCATATGGGGCATATGTGCCCCTTAGTGTAAACATAGTGCAAACTTGTACTTTCATATATGGTGCTCAGAAGGTAACAGCACCCTCTCAGTATCATCAGAGTTTGACAACCAGGTTGTTCACCAGGTCCCTCTCAGTTTCTGAAGTGCACATGCCTTCAGAAACACAAATGTCACCACTTTGTGTACATAGCACAGATATCATTATCATACTTCTATGACCCATGGGGGAGGTCTCCTTTGGTGTCAGGAACACTCGTGCCTTCAGAAACACAAATAGCACCATTTTGTGCATGTTCCATGGACATTATTAGCATACTATTTCTACAACCTACCCCCTAGGTGTCTGGAGTGTGTGTCCCTTAACTTTCATAAATGGCCTCAGATGGCATCACCCTAGGCAGTCGCCTATGTCACCTAAAGGATTGACCAGCTCTGCTTAAATCCAAACATTTCTTTTTATCAATTAAATGGGGATGCCCAGCTGACTCCCCCACATTTATTGTGGGCTCCACCATTCTTCCAGGCCTGGACAGGCTATATACTGTGTGACTACCTACTACCAACGAAAAATATTCAGAGAGTAAATACTCCATTTTATAAAAAGGATGAAATGTATTATAACAATAATGGAACAGCCCAAGGTGAAGTGATGAGGTTACTAGAATACACCATGTTAGCAAAATTCAAGATTCTTTATGCCAGTTCTATATCTCAGAACTTTAATCAGTCACAGACCTACTGCAGCCTTGTAAAATTGCCAAATCCTTGATATATTTGTTGCAATTGCAGTAGGTAATTGCGACCTGAAGGTCACAGTTTGTCTGACCTCAGAACCAGATCTTATTGGATGTCTTTCAGGTTTTGTCAGAAAAATGAGTGTAAGCAAGCAAGGAGACTGTCCAGCATTTTGTGAAGTTGTTCTTAACTCTTCTTAATTTTAAACATTGCTAAAATTCGGAAATGCATGTTGTGGACACCAACGGGCACTCCAGCTCCCCAAACACCCAACACACGCAGGCACGGACAGAAGTTTAAAACACAAAGCATCTTTTATTGTGGGAAACTCTTCTCCAACAAGTGTTTTCCACTACAGCCACACAGTAAAGCACAGTGTAGCACAACAAATCAACTCTTGGTCTTCTTTTCTCTCAGTTACTGCCTCATCCACTCCTCCTCGTAAACGTTGTCCATCTTCCTCCCAACTCTAGCCCAAGTGAGACGGAAACCCCATGAAATAGGACTCCCCAGTCCTTGCAGCCCCCCTGGCAGCACCCACGGAACCCAACACGACTGAATCGAAGAACTTCATGTCCCATGCTGCCCTGTGGAAATCTGATGCACTGCTGCAACCCAGAGGGGCTCTCATCTAGTGCTCTGGGGGAGATAATGCCCTGTCCCCTCTCTCTCCATCCATCTCATGGGTGTCTTGGCTGGGTAACAGTGCTGGCTGTCCTTTGCAATGCCTGCTTAAAGTTTCCACATTTTTAGCAATGAGAAAAATACTGAAGCTAGCGAGATGCAAGGACAGTGGAAAAATTACTGATATTTTTTTAAGTACAGGAGGATTTCAGTTAGAGGACTGCACTGACACAAAATGGCTGTTGTTCAGTTGGTGAGTTTGTGAAGCAAAATGCATGGAGTACTTTGTACAATGAGGATGTTTGTATCAGTTAATGAGATGACAGCACAGGCATTGATTGTTTTGAGTGTGGGTGACCTGGAGACTTGTAAACTTAGGAGAAACTTACATAAACTTTGGCCTGGATGGTGGGAAACTTGTAGCATGATGAGTTTGTTTCAAATTTCACAGACATCTTAGAAGACAACGAGACACTGCAGCAAGTATGTTGCAGAATTTTGTCAGTTGTTGGAGTGACATTGGGAGACATGCAGTGGGACTGATAAGTGTGCAGAATTAGCTGTTAGGAGAAGCTACAGTCATGTTTAAAAGAGAGCTGGAAATGAGGTCTGCTACAGATAATGTCAAAGATTCAATAAGTAAATGCAAACTGCTAAAATTGATCGTGTTAATAAGATCAGCAAAAACTGAAATGGTTGTACATGTAGGGGAGCCTGTTTTGCAAATAATTGCATTTATTACTGTAAAGACTGCCACTGTAGTGTTTCTGGCAAAGCCATAAATGCAGAAATTGACACAGGAGCATCAATTTCAATCATCAGTGAAGAATCGTATA
Source organism: Erpetoichthys calabaricus (assembly GCF_900747795.2). Lineage (NCBI taxonomy): Eukaryota > Metazoa > Chordata > Cladistia > Polypteriformes > Polypteridae > Erpetoichthys > Erpetoichthys calabaricus. The sequence goes on from NC_041406.2 coordinate 36,389,573, forward strand.
TAAATTATGGAATGCTGGTCAAGCTCCTTCTCTTTGTAATTCTTCTATTAAACCAACAACTTATATTGTAGAGGCTACTCCTGTACTGGGGCCACTGCAACTACACAGTGAGTAAAGTGGCCAGAAAACAGAAGGCTGATTGTTATTGGTAGAAGGTCAAGGGTCAATCCTGCTAGGCTGTGATTGGATTTAGGAAATTCATTTACATTGACAGTACCAGGGTTGGTTCACAGATATACAGATGTATACTGGGCCCTTTAATGTTTAGGGTGCATCTTCTTTCTTCGTGGTCAGAACAATCCCTTATGCCATAAAAATTAAAGAGAAATAATTAGAATAGCTGCAGTAACTAGGCATGTAGTGGGCTGATCCAATTGTTCTTGTACTGAAAAGCAATGGGACAGTTTGCATTTGTAGTGATTATCAGTCCTCTTTTGAGGCATACCCTATTCCACTTGTTTTTTGCGCTGGCTATGGGCAAAGCCTTCACAAAACTGGACATAAGCCATGTTTATCAGCATTTGACACTTTAATGAAAGCATACAACAACAATAATGATTTGAATATCCCATGCAATTGCAGGATAAAACAAACAGCTTTTAAAGTTGCAATTGAGAGAAGCCATATCAAAACTGAATTAAAGATGGCAATGTTCCGGTTCCATGCAGGAACGGGTAGATCCATGATGGTGGACAATGAAAGTAATGTCAGTGATGGGATGTCAGATAATCAACAAGAACAGCAACAACTTTTATTTATATAGCACATTTTCATACAAATGGTGTATCTCAAGATAAAGAAAGAAAAGTTTATATGAAACAAAAAAGATTAGGCAATACTAAGTAACAAAGAATAAAGTAAGGTCAGATGGCCGGAGAGAGAGAGGTTGGGAGCATGTGCTGATTACAGTGGGTTGCCACACCCACCACAAGAGGAACCACCCAGATTAAGATCTGAGTGCAACCATGCAACACCTCAGGACCATACTGAAGAATGTGAGGATTTTCACAGTGGCTGGAGTGCCAATCCTTCTTGCAGGGCTGGTTGCAGATTAACGTCATACCCAGGATGGAGCAGGTTAAGGGCCTTGCTCAAGGGCCCAACAGAACAGAGTCACTTCTGGCATTTTACGGGATTCAAACCGGCAACCTTCCGCATGCCGGTGAAAATCCCTAGCTTCAGAGCCACCACACCGCCTACACCGGGAGAACAGAAAAAAATAATAAATAAAACTCCAGATGTGTTAGAGTTACTGTTCCAAGGCCAAGAGACTACCCAACCACCACTGGGCATTCTACCTAATATAAATGATCTAAATCAGTCCTTATGGCTTTCAGGCCTCACATGAAAGAATTTGATGATGGTGGTCATGTGGACATCTGGCCTTCAATCCATCAATGTAGCGACTGCATGGTGTCTTGATCAGGTGGTGGTGGTGCAGAATTCCACCACAGAAAACCGGGAAAAGAACAGCAGACAATAGAAGGGATTAGTGTGGATTGCAATGCCTTGATCAAAATGATAATTCAATGCAAATAAAGCTTAACAAGGATGCACTAAAATGTAGCTATATTAGCCTAGCAAATCATTTCTAGTTCTGCAGAGAGAGGAAGAGAGAAGACATTAGTCAACAGTGCCAGTTCCTGGTTTGATGGGAAAATATTATCACCAGGGCCCTTAAGCTGTTTTCCATGCACATGCATGTGAAAATGTTGAATGATGAGTCACAACAGCATGTTACACTGCAAAAAATCTAATCTAATGCTCAGGATTTTGGCAGGGGTCATTTTGAAAAAGTAAGGTTGATTCACCATTGTAGTCCAAATGTTGAATGGAAAACTGTTATGCTGATCACACTCAATTTGTGTCCAATTCTAGTCAAAGAGACCACTCAACAGCAACGTTAAACCCAGTGGTGTGGTGAGGTGCATTGGTCAGCCATACTGCTAATGTGTTGTGTAGCCGTTAGGTCAGATTATCTCAGGGAACAACGTGAGCTACCACAGCTATGCTGATGACACACCGCTGTATTTATCAATAGCACCTGATGACCCCGATTCTCTGATTCACTAACACAATGTCTTACTTGTATTTCTGAATGGATGAATAGTAATTTTCTAAAGCTAAATAAAGAGAAAACTAAAATCTTAGTGATTGGCAATAATGGATACAACGAGGCTATTAGAAATAAAATGGATACATTAGGATTAAAAGTCAAGACGGAGGTAAAAAGCTTAGGGGTAACTGTTGACTGTAATCTGAATTTTAAATCGCATTTTCATCAGACCACTAGGACAGCATTTTTTCACTTAAGAAACATAGAAAAAGTTACACCTCTTATATCATTGAAAGATGCTGAGAAATTAGTTCACGCATTTGTTTTCAGTCGACTAGATTACTGTAACGCACTCCTCTCAGGACTATCCAAAAAAGACATAAATCGTTTGCAACTAGTACAGAATGCAGCTGCTAGAATCCTAACTAGGAAAAGAAAATCCGAGCACATTTCTTCAGTTTTGATGTCACTACACTGGTTACCTGTGTTATTCAGGATTGACTTTAAATTCTGCTTATGGTTTATAAACCCTTAAATAATCTCGCTCCATCTATATCAGAATGTCTGACACCTTATATTCCAAATCATAACCTTAGATCTTCAACTGAGTGTCTCCTTAGAATTCCAAGAGCAAAACTTAATTAAAAGAAGTGGTGAGGCGCCTTCTGCTGTTCTGCACCTAAAATCTGGAATAGCCTGCCAATAGGAATTCGCTAAGCTAATACAGTGGAGCATTTTAAAAAACTGCTGAAAACACATTATTTTAACATGGCTTTCTCATAACTTCACTTTAATTTAATCCTGATACTCTGTATATCCATTCATTATAATAACTATTCATGGTGGCTCCTAAAATCTGTACTAACCCTACTCTCTCTTCTGTTTCTTTTCTGGTTTCTTTGTGGTGGCGGCCTGCGCCACCACCATCTACTCAAAGCACCGTGATGTTCCAACATTGATGGATTAAAAGCCAGAAGTCTGCATGACATCATCATCAAGTCCTTCCGTGAGAACCTTAACTACAAAGAGGACTATTTAATTTATATTAGGCAGAATGCCCAGAGGGGACTGGGCGGTCTCATGGCCTGGAACCCCTGCAGATTTTATTTTTTTCTCCAGCCATCTGGAGTTTTTTTTTTGTTTTTTCTGTCCTCCCTGACCATCAGACCTTACTCTTATTCTATGTTAACTAATGTTGTCTTATTTTAATTTCTTACTTTGTCTTTTATTTTTCTTTTCTTCACTATGTAAAGCACTTTGAGCTACTTTTTTGTATGAAAATGTGCTATATAAATAAATGTTGTTGTTGTTGTAGCTAATGATTTTCTTTATCATTGGTGAGACTTAACTACAAAAAATGAAATCTAAGCAAATGGAAAAGTATTTATATCATGACATAAAATGTTGTTTTCCTTATTGTTAGAATTACTTACTTATCAAAAAAATTGTATTTATGATAATTTACGCTTACTTTAAGAAATCTTGCTTAGTAAAATTTGCTTACCCTATTGGTAGATTTTTTTGCAAAATAAAAGCAAAACAACTCCTGTTTAAAGATTTTTGTCTTGTTTTACAGATGCATTTTTTGCAGTCTTTAAGGTGTACTCATTTCTCCGCCAGAGTTCCTCCCCTGGTTGGGATTCAGATTCACGTTTTATGTCTCTTTTATTCATTTCTGATTCAGCAATTTATGTTGTTCTTCTTTATAATTCTTTGCTTTTTATTTTGTTTATGTGTGTAAACTGCCTGTGTTGTAGTCCATGGGGGTATTTTTCGTACGTGGATTAGTCGTTTAGCCGGATGTAACTGTTGACGATTTGGCCTGATCCTGGATCTGTCGGTTTTTCGAAACTCTTGCTGGAAGTGTTGTCACACATCCTAATCCTCAAACCTTCTCGGAGCAGGTTTGTTCTACGTAAACAAGGATTAGCTCACAGACGTGATCAGTGACGCTGCGTGGAAGTCATCCAGTCATGGCTTCGCCGTTCATGAATGAGCGACCAATTGATATTGGTGCGCAAATTATACAAAGAGAATTTCATATAGAGAGGGTTTTGCGCGATCGGCAAGATCCTTTATTGCTCCCGGAGGAAATTCTTTTCGAAAGATACCGCTTTAGCCGAGGGGGAATATTGTACCTCAAAGATTTATTAGCACCTTATATTCGAAGTCAAACTCGGCCATTGCAGGTAGGTATTACACAGGCTAAAACACCCACAGTTCCATGAAGAATCTCAATCAGCCTAACATTCTCATTACCAGGATTTCCAAATGTGATTGGGGCACATGGGACTGATCAGAGTGAGGTTTGATCAAACATTATTGGAAAATGTACCTCTCCTCCTGATGAATAATCAGACACAGTGGTCTTCATCAAATATTTGACCTTCGTCAATATCTCTTTGGTCAGACACAGGTTCTAGGGATATGACATTCCCTGCAACTGACCCAACAAAAAGAGGGCTATATGGAACATACCTATGGCACACATGGAGGACAAATATATGCAATGACCATCCTTTACCTGAAATGAAGTGACCACTTCATCCTGCCACTGGTTCTGAGGAGGAGCTTCCCCTGGAATGCCCTCAGAAAACAGGGCGATGGGCATTTTGCTGGAAAGCCAACTCTTCTGCAGGGGTTAGGTCTGGACTGCGTGGACCTCCACCTGTTTTTTTGCTTGTCTGCTTTCTTATTAGCTTTAAAATTAATGTTTTTTTATATTATATATTCTTTAAATAGTTATATACCAATATTTACCAGTTTGAAGTATATTCTTGTACTTCACATTAACCTGTTCCCATGTTCTCCTTGTGCTCACGTTTGATCTGGAATTGTGACATATTAAATAATAATTAATCTGACACATAGGAAATGAAACGCTGCATTCAGTAAGTACAATGCACACTACTTAGCGTTTAATTTGTCGGCCACTTTTGCCAGCTGTCTTTTCTGGTCTGGGCTGCTTTGCAGTGTTAACCCTTGTGCATATTAAATCTTGAAATTCTTCATGTCCTTCGAATAAAAGGTCTTGCACCGCGTGTGTGAAAAAAAAATGCGCCCGTTCTTTTGTCATTTTATTACAGCCTATCAAAGACTTGCTGATCATGTTTTCTAGACGCAATATATATGGGCTTTTCACTCAGCGCGGGCACGTGCATTTATCTCGGATGATTAGATCCAGTTAGACTAATCTAACACACGGCTGTGTTTGAAAAACCGACCTATCCCAGATGAATGTCACCGGCATTAACTTATCCAAGATGAGGCACCTGATCTCGGATGATTTAAGTGGCGTACGAAAAATACCCCCCCATGTGTTTTGTGGGCAGTTCCCCCAGAGGTGGAGTAACTTGCCAATCACAACCAAAACCTGCCCTCTGCCCTATAAATCTGGAGGGTCTCCGACAGCTCCTGGTGGTTCATTTCAAGCATGTCTGGGAGTGATTAGAATAATTGTGTTTTGTGCTGTGTTTGTGCCATTGGAATTTTGACCTTCATGCTTTATGCTTGACTAAATTTCTGGATTACTGTTTTGGGATTAATGTGCATTGGATAGCCTTAGTGTTTTTGGGTAATTCTTCTGCTTCTTGTTCTCCACAGTGCTTCATTGTTACTGGAGAACATTTTGTAAGGAGTAATTCTTTTTAATTATTAAGACTCTATTTTTTCCCTATGACAAGCTGGGTTTTGATTGTGATATCCCACTCCAATTGGGCTTTTTTGGAAGTGTTCCTGGACTATCAGGGGATCCTTTAATGCTTATTGTTAGCTGAAAACTGAAATCTTACTCTGATACTATGGAATATACAATAAATCAGCTATTAAGAATGCTATTACTTAGGATATGCATGTCTTCAGAAGACAAATCCCATCATACATGAATACACACTCTGCAGAAAATAGCCATGCCACTCTATATTTCCAGATGCATGTGAAAGACCACAGCAGCTCCACTCTAAAGACTTTCCATTTGCTGAACACCAACTGACTGTGTGCTTTATGTACTCCTGCTTGCTGCTGGGAACTGAAATCCTACCAACAGTGGTTAAAATGGAAAAAAAGAAGAGGCTGATGTTTTTCATCTATTATCAGCTAAGTTTGTGTTCCTTGCTGCAATTCCCAGGCGATAACAGCTGGTTAAAACAACAGTACTGAGAAATTGTGAGAAGTGCCGGTACTGTGTTCTTGGGAGTTTTTCTATGTGTACTGGCTGTGTTTAAAGTCAGCCAGTACTCGCGTAAAAGTTTATGATACTTCAAACAGCAAAGCACTGCCAAAAGATAAACTTTAATACTAATTCAATGCAATAATGGGCTTATCCTCAAAAAGACAGAATGTCCTCAAATAGACTTTGCCACCGAATCAGAGAAGTTCATTCTCTACAGTGCCCTAATTTTTTTTCTGCACTGCTGATTGGCTAATGAAAAGTCCATTACGTTGAATCAGGAGATGCAGAAACGATCCCCTCGGGGCGCTGTTAGAAGACGTTCCACGGCATCAGTAGACAACCTAGTATAGAGGTGGTCTGTCAGTAATTTAAACATTTCACAAATACTACCTAATTTCTGACAAACTTGTCATCAATCATAAATTAAAACAATCTGAATGTATTTATTTTATTAAATATAAATTTCTACTTTCAAGTAAGCTGAAGATTCTGAATTTTTGTTGGTAAAAACACATGGGCTAGTGACCTAGCCGTTCATAGTGGATGAAATGCACACTGGCAAAACTAAAGTGGAACTAAGGAACTGGAAGGAACAGTAGAGTAGTACTGGAATCAGCAGAGACATGCAGTTGTCAGACATGGCATTAACACCACTATGGAGGTCTACTTGCTACAAGGAAGTCTCTGAGAAACTGAACTTAGAATACAATAGGAATTCCTTCTCTTCTCCTTCCTCAGAGTGAACGTCAGGCTCTGTCTGGCTGATCCTTATTTCCAGGTCTTCACTGAGATCTGACTGGGAGAAGCAGAGCTATTCTTGAGATCCTTTGGCTGGTCTTCTTTCCAGATATCTCTGCAGGTAGTTATCATCTGATAAAAGAGATTAGCATGTCCTGAAGTATCTGGAGTTTGTTGCCTGGGTTTTCCCATCTACCTGTACCACATATGTCACAAAGAGGTATAATGAAGACTGAGTGACCTATAACAAATAGTCTATTTCTAAAACTATACTTTAAACACACGTACATTTTCAATAAAAGAAATGATTGTAGGTGACACAAAATCATCCCCACAAATTAAGATATTTGCTACGGATAATTTAGTATGTTGAACAACTGAATGAAGATGTCATCAAAGGTGCTATATAAAATAAAGATTGATGGCTAAACATTGGCAACAGGCTTCTATTGTATTTATTTTTCTGCTTGTATTAATGGCAATTTTTAGCCTTTCATTCTCCTTCAATGAGAGTTTTCTGCAATGTCTTTATTTTGGGAAAGGATTAACAAGCGTGATGAAACAGCAGCACTATTTACTATTTCAGTTTTTCTTGACAGCAAATTGCCTGCTCTGCCAAATAAAAAAGTGCTTGGTACAGCAGGCACCTCACTGATAAATAGTGAAGGTTTGCTTTCTTTATACTCCACACTCTGTCTTAGGGATCCTTTTGTGTCATCTAGAAGGATTACAGAAATGAACAGGTTGCAGATGTCAATATTTATTGAGTTGATATGTTTTCCATGATTATGTGCTTGCCAACATCTGCCTGACAAGCTCCACACCAGTTTACTGTTTTCTTGTTCTAATGAAAGTGACACTGCTTGGCAAAAGAAAAAATCCTTTCCCTCCTCATATTAAGAGATCATTTAACTTATATATATCAGCATGGAGCTGTTGAGTTGACAAGCTGGCTCTTTTTAAAAGGGCGACCAAGAGAAAAGAGTAAAGACAGAAAAAAGGGTCAGAACTGGAAGATCAAGAAGACTGAAGCATCAAAACCAAAACAAGGAGTGAAAAATACAGAATCTTAGAATGTAGCAAAAGTCAGAAAACTAGAAATCAAAAAATAAAGTTTCTTTAGAAATGCACAAAGCAATGTTCATTATCCGCAGGTCAGATGAGAACACATTGAATTGGGTTACCGCTTAAACCCATCAATGCAATTACCCACAGGTTATGACTAGTGTTGATTGGCAAAATTTGCTCAAAGCGTTTTTCACAGCAAATACGAAGTGTTCACAGGTGATCTTGTTCACTGAATATTTTCCTGAAAATTTGCTGTGCAGCCAGATTAGACAATCGTTTTTCTCCCAGTGCCCCATGATGCTTTTCAAGGCCAGCGTGGCATCACAGAGCTGTAGAAGCCATGTGCAGAACTTTAACGCATGTGTACTGTAAGATCGCAGCTCAATCAATTTTGTGCATGTGTGATGTTGTGACCCAATCTGGCAAAATTTGCACGCTGCAAGCATTTAAAAAAAAAAACCTTCAGTATTTTCATTTGAGGAGTAAATTAGGTGACCATAATGAGAATATTATGAGTACTGCAACCAGAACTATAACACCCATTCCTGTCTGCTGTTTCAGCCACTAGTTTCCACAGCGCCACATGGCTAATTATACATGCATAATTAGTCATGTGCAGCTACAGTCAGAACAAGCCAAAAAAACAAGCCTTAAAAGTACCCCCTCCCCATGTCAGACAACATTTGAGACCTGGTAAAACAATTAATAATAACAAAAGACGTATTACAATGATGAAGAAGATGATGTTTCTGTCTTCTTGACTGAAGAAAAAATATCTGCAAAGATAACTTCAAACAATGGAATGAGCCAGACCCATGACACTGCTTCATGAAACAGCCAATGTGTGTCCCAAGACTCACAGCAAAGCAAACTCTGCAGGGGTCCACTCATCAGTAGTTAGGGTCCCTGGGGACATACCCGTAGCGATGAAAAAAGCTACCTAGACAATGGGATACAATGTAGGTACCAGAAACAAAACAAAAAACAAAATTCAAAATATATAACAGGAGCTGCCATCTCGAAGGCACTTACCCTGTGCTTTGTATGATGACCATGGTAGGGGTAGTTACTTAAAGAAAGAATTGCAAATTACTAATTATTTCACAGTAATCGTAACAGGATTACTTTATTGATAATTTCCAGAAAAAGCAATCCCATTGATAATTACCTACTCAGCAGTTAAACAAGTAAAGTACATGGCTTATATTAGCACTGTGCAATTTCAAACATATGAACCAGCAGGTAGAGAGTCCTTTAGTTCACAAAACTAATTCTTAATAAAAAAAAATAAATCTTAATAATTAAAATAAAAACCGATTTAGCCAGTCAAGCACTTGCAATGAAAGAAGGAGATTTCAGTTGCAAAAAGCTAAAAAAGCTTACCCATCTTACTGGCTAACAGACCAGAAAATGTCCAGCCATGAACCATGTTTTCAACAGCCCCTCATTTAAATTAGCTGTCCTTAAATTCACAGTGGAGAAGGACATCCCACTGCTGACACAAATATTGTCCTGCTTTTCAGTGTGGTGTGGGTAGAAACTGGTCCATGACAATTTTATCTGTCAGGAAACCTTTAATAATTAAGCAGCATCCAAAAGTATTCAGTAGCACATTTGCATTGAATTTATTGAAACAGATGCTGCTTAACAGGTCGTTGCTCTAGCTCAGAGTGTGAAGCGCTTTTAGCATGTGTCCCTACACCAAGTCTGTGAGCAATCAACTAACTCACACTTTTACTATGCATGACAATCAAGATAACTCACCATGTGTCAAAGCCACCCTAAATGTTAGAGTAGACAAAACAATAACCATGGACTTTTTCTGGTCACTACAATATACCAAGATGAAGTTAGCTCTTAATATCCTGTGTGACTAATTCCTCACTTGGGTTCAAACCCCAAACTTTGCACACACGGTCCTGACACAGAAGAAGTCAAACCTACTCAGCTTGAGACAGTTTCCTATCCTAGGTATTCCCTGTAACATTTTCCACCTGTCCATAATAGATTTAAACATTGATACTAGGTTTTCTCTAACTTGCTTAAATCCACTCATATTGTGAAACACCTCATATTTCTGACATGATTGCGTGTTAGATCCAGTGTGCCCTCTGCAGCCTATTCCCCACATAAGATCAAATCACAGTGCCTGGATTGATAGGCCCACCGTGGATCTGACACTCAAGATGCCAAGTTTGAGAAGATTTGTGGCTGGAACAGTCGGCAAATCTGTTATCTGCAGGCACAGTGCCATCATTGCAGCTAACCAGCCATTTCTCCTTGAATTGTGTCACTCTCTCCTCACATCTATTCACTATCCTTGGATTTGGACATCCCATTTACGATACAATTGTATCCTAAACTTGGCTTAACCTTAACACTCATAGTATCCAATTCAGCATCATGTTTTAAAGATCAGAATTGTTCATTTTGTTGCCTTTGGTTAAGTCATTTTTTCAACATGTGCTGATCTCTTTCAACTTTTACTTAACTTTCAAAACGTAATTTGTGGATTTATCTGGAATTTTACTTGCACAAGAAGCATAATGTAATATGCAATTCAACTTGCTTTGTCAGCAAACTAAAAGATGCAATCAGTGTCAGAGCTGTGCTGAAAACATCTCATGAGAACATACAGTAGCTTGTTATCAGCTACCTGCCTCGCTTAGGAAGCAATAATGAACAATGAAGACTCGCCATTTTTATCTTTCCATAGCAGCTGCCCCGGCAGTAGGCTGAAGCAATGCCAGATTTGAATCAATGTCCTTATCCCTATTTTAGCAGCCCCTTGAGGAGATGAGATGTAGGATTATGGTCTTCTGACCTTTAAAATCCAGAAGTATATTTTTCATGTATTATAAATTGTATTTTGCTGTCCTTCAAGCATGTATCAGCTGTTCATTGGGTTTATTAATGATCATGCTGATAGTGCAGTTCTACATGCCTGGGCTCATGGCTAATATTGTGGAGTTGGCACATTCTATTGAGGTTTATGTGGGTTTCCTCTGGGCTTTTACACATCCAGTGATATAAAGGTTAAGGACATCAGCTTGTTATGTGTGAGTGTGCCCTCCAGCAGATGATGGTCCAGTGAATTCTTGTTACCTGCTTTATGTATCCTGCACCTAGGAAAAAGCTGTGGCACTAAGCAACCCTGCAATTTAAAAAAAGTTAGATGAAAATGGATGGATTTAGCAAATAACAAAAACGAAAAACAATTAAGTGGCAAAATATATATACCAACAAGTGCTAATTTACATTTGACCCCTTGTGATACAATACTCAGTATCTAAAACCATGCTGAAGAAGATTAGTTAATCCCTTTGGGTTTCAAAAACCCAGGATAGAAATCAATGAGCTACATGGAGTTGCATTTCAGCGTCTCAGTCCTTGTATTCTCCTCCAGGCTACTTACCCTTTGTCCTTGTCTGTCATGGTCAGCTGACAGAGATTAATTAGCTCAGCATAATTACCATGTCAATGAATCCTCGCCATAGTCACTGCAGTGAGGTTGGCCAGGAACTGATGCATTAATGAGATTGCAATGTGCTTTGGTAGATGATGCATATTTGATTGTACTGCTTTACAGAGTAGCCAGAGGGAGCAGCAGATTCATACTGTTTAATATGATTGTAAGTGCTGTGATCAAAATGCTGAGGATGGTATATGTGTCTTGTAAGAGTTGTGCCAAAGAAATACTAAAAAAAATGCCTGACTCCATGAAGGAGAAAAGGGGCCTCTTCTGTTTGAAGGTGTGCCACCAACGGAACACAAGACATGTCAAATGCTCTTTGAATTATGACAAACGATGGGATCGGAGGGAGTGGATTTGTACAAGATTACATGGCTTTCAACATCTGGAAATTTGACCTCTTTCATGTTTCTGTGCTGGCAAACATTAGTTATCTTTTCACAAATGAATTGAAGCCATATCATAAAGAGTGCTTAAACTGTATAACACAGGACAGCATGCAACGATTTTGGAATTGACTCAAGTGAAAGAAGAAGAAAACTGTTTAAATTAATCTCGAAATGGACACACAGCATTACACAAGGGTGATGCAAAATCAATTAAATAAAAAGTTAAAGTTGGTATAATTTTTAATTCTTCTGATGTGAGTAGTATTCCCTTTGATTAATTTAAAGCTCATACATGAGCTGCAAGCAGCTAACATCCTTATACTGCATATCATGTATACCATCATGAACCTGTGCCTGTGGAAAGATACCTCATAACTGTCACCATGTGCTTAGAGACAACCACGGCAAAACCGGGTGGTGCCAATGTCATTGAATATGACAAATTAGACACAAAATATATGAAAACATGAATAAGATTAATTTCTTGTAAACCAGTTGTATATATATTGTGGCTGTGTGCGGGAATGAAGGGAGGGCAATTTTGAAAATTTGGGACACCAGAAAAGTCATCCTTTTTAATCATAAGAAGTCCACCTCAAAATGCACCTTTAAGGTGAGAAGAAGTATTAGCCACTTGGGCAAAACAAGAAAGAAGCTGTTAGTTTTTTAAAGAAGCGTCAGGGTCGTTTCTTGAGAACTCCGTCAGGAGAGAAGATGATTCCTTCCTGACAGCCTGGCTTCTTTATGGCACTTGGGCCAGATTGGGTGTGGCTAAGTGCCTGTGCTGGGTGGTTTTTCTGAGCTGCGGCGAAAGAAGGAGAAGAAAACGTTAGCGGGTTATCACATACCTTGATCAAGTCTGTGAGGAGGCCCTCCATTTCCTTATACCTTATTAGCATCAGGGTCATCAGGTGCTGTAGATACATAAAGCTGTGTGTCATCTGCATAGCATTGGTAGTTTCACTTTGTGTTTTGAGATAATAAGACCTAATGACACAGAGCGCAAATAACTGTGGGCCTTGAACAGATACTTGTGGTACACTATATACAATGTCATGGATCTCTGAACTACAATCACCACAACTAACAGAGCTTTTTCTACCTGTTAAATAAGACTAAGATATTCTCCAAAAAGTCCACCCATTGACTATTTATTAGAAAATTGTGGTCTGTGGTCTCAAATGCTGTGCTCAGGTCTAGCAGAACAAGAACAGATACATGGCCTCTGTTTGCGTTAAGTTGTTTACTACTTTAAGCAGTGCAGTTTCTGTAATATGATTTGTTCTAAAACCCAGATGGTTTGGGGAGCTCTGCTGCGTGAAGACCTAGACAAGTTGCCATCACAGAAACAACTATAAATATTGCTCTGTTTTAGTGTATTGTTTTGGAGAATGCAAGGCCTTGCGTTTGCGATGTGATATCCAAGCACAACTAAAAGAAAAGACAAAAATAGGATGAAGTGATAGAGTCCCACATGGGAAAAAAGGAATTATTGAACTTGAATGTCTGGGTGCCAGCAGTTATAATTAGATTTCAAATGATTAAGTTCTCTGGGTGAAACACTCTGGACTTGCTCTCATCTGGAATTATTAGTGATTGGTCCAGTAATATAATCACCCTGTTATAAGATATGGCAGAGAATAAGAAAAAGGTTGTGCAATATCATTTGAAAAATGAAAATTATTTGTAAACAGTAGTAATACTAAGGAAAAACTGACAGGTTACCTACAAAGTGACCGACTAGGATCTTCTTCACTCTTCTAGTTCTGGAAAGCTGGAGACAGACCTAATGCTAACTGGTTCCAGAGACATATCGGTTTATGTTGTTTGTAGGCTTATGGTCAACTTTTAGGATTTGGGTGGAATCCTAAACAAATTTCCTTTAATAAATATGCAACAGGCCGGCACGGTGGCGCAGTGGTATTACTGCTGCCTCGCAGTAAGGAGACCAGCATTTGCATCTTCTCCATGTCTGCGTGGGTTTCCTCTGGTGTTCCGGTTTCCTTGTATGGTCCAAAGACATTCACGTTAGGTGAATTGGCGATCCCAATTTAGCCCTAGTGTGTGGTTAGGGTGTGTCTGTGTCTGTGTGTGTTTGCCCTGTAATGGACTAGCACCCTGTCTACGGTTGGTTCCTGCCTTGTGCCCTATGCTAGCCTCCATGCCAGGCTCCAGCAGACCCTAGTGACCCTGTTTAGGACTAAGTGGGTTAGAACTGACTGCCTGAAATATGCAACAATGCAGGAAATCAAAAAAAGATGGATGTTTTTACAGGATTGTATTTATTGTTCCAGAATATATGTTATGGAAATAACATAAAACAAAGCATAGTTGAACTGTTATAGCTCTGTATTTGAGACCTCATATTCACAACTACATTTTGCAAAGAAGGCTCCAGTTATCTGTAAATTCTTGCTCTCCATTGATGGCAGGCATACAAGTATTGATGGTTTATAAACTGCTGTCTTTTTCATTTTGGCAGAAAGTGCATAAAAATAAATAATACTTTAGAGGTTACTAATAAAAACATCTGTTATCAGAGTGCTCTGCCAAACTGGGTTAGCCTGGCAGTCTAAGAGATTTGTTTTATGTTTAGTTTTTCTACTTGCTGCATGTTTGATAGGATAGCAACCAAACAGAATATTTCCAAAGCAACAAAAGCAGCTCAACAGAAGAAAGGAATCCAGCTGCATGGTACATCTTTTCTCTGAGCTTAGTGTAGTCATGGGCTTCAATGTTCCCTTTGCCACCTTTCATCGTAGAGTACTGCTGTATCAACAGTAAAAGAAATCTTTTCCTAAGGCAGGAATGAATACAAAAAGCACAAGAGGTCACAAATCCTTTTAATTCTGTATAAAAAGTCCAGGTTTCATAAGGAAGTGTTAAAATCTAAAATGAGAAAACTCACATAAAGGCACAATAAAAATGTATAAAAAATCTCAAGGAAAAACCAAACAAGCACAGCATATACAGTTAAGCAGCAAGTGGTGTTGGTCCATTATGGCTTCCTGTGGAACATCATGTCTAACATCAGGCAGAAATAATGGAATACTGTCATTTAAGCATGGGTTCAGTAAGTGCTTGTGCCTCTTTAGGTTGAGGCTTACTTAGAATTAGTGCCATCATTTTATCAAACACAAATTGTTCTAGCTGTGGTCTGAGGTAGAGGTCTACACAGTATTGATTTTTCAGTCCTGCTCCTTACCACTACTGCTATGGTTTAGTCTTGATCCTGGCAATTCCTGACAAAATTTTATTCTTTGTCTTTCTGTTCTCACTCGCTTTCTTCCATGCCTGCCTAAGGTTCCATTTTGCTTCCAACCACTTTCCTGCTTTTCCTTTTAAAAGGCACTTGAATTGTTCACATAGCCTAAGTAGAGTCTCAAAACTGCAAAATCTATTAGGGGTGTCATGTGACTGAGGAGAAACAAGAGTACTCCCAAAAATGGTTGGGGTACCAACTGGGTCATACTGTTTACTAATAACCAACATAAAAAAATGACCCGTTAAACATTCTCAAAAAAGAGGCATGGTCTGCCTTAACAATCACAGCGATTAAGTAGCTCTTCTTTTATAAGTGTTAGGTCAGTGTGAGCCGCCACCTTTAGGGAGTGGCTTATTTTTTTAATAGTGGGACGGGAAGAGATGGAGCCTTCTCAGTGTTTCGAGGTTTAGCTTGGTGTCGTATCTCTGCCAGGGTTCCTCCTCTAGCTGGTATTCAAGTTCAGGTTTAAATTCTGTTTCTTCATTATTGATTCTTTAATTTATGTACATAATGTTCATTCTTTATTTTTGGTTTTGACTATGTTTATATGTAGCCTATGTTATGAACCATGTGTTTTAGGGGTGGTTCCCCAAGAGAAACTGTGTGGAGATGGGGGAAACTTCCAGAACAACAACCATTGCTGCAACACTACTCAGATCTAGGCTTTATGAAGAGGGGCAGACAGAAGACTGACCTTAGTAAAAGACATGTGGAGTTTGCAAAAACGCACCTAAAGGACTCTCAGACTGTGAGAAAGAAGACTCTTTGGTCTGAAGAAAGCAAAATTAGTGTTATGTTGGGAGTAAACCAGGCACCACTCATCACCTGCACAGTTCTATTTTGACAGTGCAGCATGGTGGTGGCAGTATGATGCTATGGGGTTGTTTTTCAATATCATGGATTGGGAGACTAGTCAGGATTGAGGAAAAGCTGAACAGAGCAACATACAGAGATATCCTTAATAAAATACTGCTCTAGAGTGCTCTAGACCTCAGACTGGGCTGAAAGTTTACCTTCAAACAGGATATTGACCCTAAGGACAAAGAAAAGACAACACAGGAGTTACTTAGGGACATTTCTGTAAATGTTCTTGAGTGGCCCGTGCAGACCCTAATCAAATATCTCTGGAGAAACCTGAAAATATCTGTCCACTGGCAATTTCAATCTAACCTGACAGAGAAAATTCAGGTTTGTGGAGTTTGTCACGTCAAACCCAAGAAGACTCCAGCCTGTAATCTTAGCCAGAGGGACTTCAACTAAGAACCATGTAAAGGGGAATTGGGTTTTGCTTGATGTGGGGAAAAAAGAATTTCAATGATTTTAGCGTAAGGCTGCAACATAGCAAAATAGGAAAGAGGTGAAGGGGTCTGAACACTTTCTGAATGCACTTTATATGGATAAGTTGTGTGTCAGTTGGATCTTTCCTTTATGAACAATTATACATGAACAAGGATTATAAATGTTGGTTGCCCAGGATGCTGACTACAGAAATGAAGCATCACCACATCCAATGTTCCAAGGAAAATCTCAAGTTTATGAATTCAGATTGGGAGAAACTGAAGAATTCTTTCATAACTAGCAATGAGACATTAAGCATCCAATGTCCAAACAACTGAATTAATGGAAACATGATAACTCTCCTACACAAAAGAAAAGTCAATGTTCACTTTGTTATGTTGAGGGTGTTGTCCGTATTGAGTGCATTCCTCAAAATATCCAAATAACTAGTCAGAATAAAATTAATTTGCTTTGGTATCTGTGGCAGGCAGTCAGTGATGAAAACAAGTTGATGACTGCCTGTCATGTTTCAGCCAGCATTTTCCCCCTTGCTAGTGTTCACAGTTGTGTTTCTGGGCTGTTTTGTTTAATTTTGTATCATTTACTTGTGCTAATGTTAATCTGTTTATAATGTACATTTTACTGTGTGTGAGTTTGGCGTAGGTTATGTCCCTTCTGTCTGGTCGGAGGCTCCCAAGGGGTGGGGCCACCTGCCAATCATCATCATGAACAGCCCTCCTCCCTATTTAATGGAGGGCCTCTCATAGTTCCTGGTGGTTCATTGAATGCGCTGGAAGTGGAGAGTGTTTTTGGTGAGTTTATGTGCTTTGTTGTTTTGTGTTTTCTAGTATTTCGAACCTGTGCTCTGCTCTTGACTACGCCTCTCAGATACTGTTTTTGATACTGTGATTATTGATAGTTTTGAACCTCTGCTCTGTTTCGACCACCAATTTTGGATTCTGGAGTGGGACTTTGCTTACTGTGTATCGCCTTGCTGTTTAGGCATCTTGTTGGGGCCTGTAAAGCTTTTTGTGAAAATAAACCTTTTATTTTTATCAAGATTTGACCGTTTTTGGTTCTAGTTGGGGTATTTTCAGGGTATTTCCCCTTTGTAGTGAGCAACCTTGGAATTGTTTTTGGTACCTGTGCTTTTGGGACTCCCATTTCGTGACACTACCCTTCTTGTGCTTCACGACAATGCCGGCACCTACTTTGTACAGGTTGCAAGGGCTGCCATGTAAAACTGTGGATTCAAAGAAATGCTGCAAGCACGTTGTTCTCCAAACCCTGCCCAGTTTGACTACCTACTGTTCCCTAATCTGAATGGCTACATCCATGGGCTCCACTATGCCAAAGATGAAGTTGTGAAGTCCTTCAGCAGGACTGTTGCATAAACAAGTCTTTTATTGCACTTGTACTGAAATACTACATGAATGTTATAACAATTATAAGAGTATTCATGGGGATTACATTATGATGAAAATAAAACTGGACTATTTTTACTGGTATAGACTCAAATCTCATATGTGAAATATTTATACATTATTTGTCTCCAGAATGAGGTAGAGTGTCACCCTCAGGGCTCATCTGAAGCAGGTACTACCATCCCGGGTTGAGAAGAGGCACTCACGCTAACCTTCTCCTCTTTTCTTCCCTCTACAGTATCAAGAAGAAATGCCCAATGAGGGCAATTGACTCCATCCCTTCCAGTTTCCTGCCTATAAAGCCTGCCGCTGCCAGAACAGACTGCACTGTAAAACGAAGCTCCCTTCAAAGTTTTGGCTTTTCTACTAGCACGCATAGCCACTCTGTTCTCTGAGAATGAATTAAACTGGGACGACCGAGCTGGCGCCCCAACATTTATCTGTGAGACCTGCACCTACCACAATAATATCAATGAATTCATTTTCATTATTGAAATCTAGATGTACAGTAGAACATTTGTGGTTATAGCCTGAGCTTTAATTGGTAAAAGCTGGTGCAGATCAAATTTTATTATAGAGAAATAAATAATATTTTAAGTATCTGCAAAACAATATGTAAATCTAACATCTGATTATAAAAGCATATTGGACATTTTTTGAGTGACGTAAAGAATAGATTTTTGCTGAAGGTGCCCTTTTGCTGTCTCTGTGTATATGGAAATTAGACATCAAATCTACTTCATCACAATACTCAGTTTTGTTGAAATAACATTTCTTAAGTTTTCATTTATGTGTGGCCCATGAGGATTTTAAATTTGTAATATGAATAGATTGGTTCTTTTTTAATATCTAATATCAGTATCTAGAATAATGACAAATTAACTATATTTTTGAGGTTATGTGCAGCTCATCATTAAAAACTAATCCCAAGTTGGTCTCCTCAAACAGTAGTTAATGGTTTACAGAAAAAGCTGTGGCTTTAACAAAGGGATTTGTGTCTGCACTGCTTAGTCAGTTTTATGTATTTACTACAATGTCATGGACCAGAACATTTCTTAATGAGTGAATATTTAACCAATAACATACTACCATGCTTTGATCATGAGGCCAGTTTTTAAATATAAAGTTGAATGCATGGCCTCATTGAATATCTGACTTTGAATCTAATTTATGAGACAGTCCATCACAGAGTGGAAAACAGAAAAGGCAAACCAGTGTCAAAAACACTTGAATTCAAGACACCTTGAATTTCATGTAGGAAGGAGTGCAGAGTCTTCTCTCGAGTTCCCTCTTTATATCTTATTCTCCTGCCATCAATCTGTGTGAAGACTTCATAGATTTTTGTAATGTTTCTGTTTTTTTAATTATTACATTTTACTGTTGTTGTGTTGATCTGTGTGATATAATGACGCTATATTGCGCCCGACCCAGCACAGACTCACACTGTGGCACGTGTAAAAACACACAAAGACTTTATTTTTCTTCACCTGTGGGGCACGTCTTCCCCGTGAACCCCACAGGCAATACATAGTCCCAAAAGCACTCACAGTTCACACAAAGCACGTTCTCTTCCTCCACCACTCCTCCCTGGCAACCTCGTCCTCTTTCTTCCGATTCTGGCTCTTGAGTGATGTTTGCCAGTCCTTTTTTTAGCCCACCCAGAAGTGCTCCAGGTGCTTGATCACCTGTTTCTGATTGCACTTCCGGGCGTGGCTACAGAGTCGTCCATGCAGACTCAGGGACCCATGCAACACCCCCTGGCAGCCACCCCAGATCCCAACTGGGCTGTGGAGAACTTCATGTCCCATGGAGCCCTGCGGGAAACTGAGGAACCATCGTCAGCCAGGGAGGCTGCCACCAAGCATCTCAGGGGAGGTATTGAGTAGTCCATGGCTGTTCCCCCAGAACATATGTAGAATAGGTGTCCCGGCCGGGCATGGGACCCAGCCGCCCGCCACATCAGTAATTACATCACTCCTATCATTTAATCCTATAGTGCTTTGCACCACACAAGTGACTCAGAGGACTCCCTCCCCACCTTTTCCTTATGGAGCTATAAGTGTACTAAGCCTTCAGTAATCCTGTTGCTTACAATGGCTTCACGACATGGCTGACCATCTGCCTCACAGGAGAATCACTGTGTTCAACAGGTGGGACCTCTTCTCTCAATTGGTGTTTTGTTAGATTTAAGGTCCATGACACCAAGAAGGTTTTAACAAGGCATGTAACATCTTACATGTACCCACCTCCTTCCCTGAGGATAGAGGCCCAGCTATTTCTATATATCTCCTTTAGTTTTAGGATTACTAAAATAATCTGAAAACCATATTATAAAATAATAAAACCAATAAATAAACCAACCTACTTATTTCTATTGTAAGGTTTCTAAACTCTTTTGGGACTCCCCCCAACAGGATGACACGCCGAAGGGCATCCCGAAGTGCAATCGCCGCGTCTGTGGAAGACAGCCTATCAGTTGCTGGGGCAACCTCAGGCTCCCAGCGCTGTAGCCACTCGCTGTGAAAGCAAATCTGAAAAGATCGTGGTCGCGCTAAAAGTGCCGGCCGTCAATGGGTGATGCAAGGAACCTTATAAATGCAGGGAACAGTATTACTTGGCCACTAACCTGGCCACGTCCCTTCGTGACTGCTGTGTTTGTGTATAGGTGAGTGGTAGATCCCGCTACAATAAATAACGGTGCTGTTCCTGTTTCAAGCTGAATAAAGCTGGTTTGGCTAAAGTACTGAGATTTAGCCTCGTGTTTTGGGGTGCAAGACAGGGACTCACACGTCACACTATAATAAATTTGGGACTTTGGTGTCCGGCGTTGCAGTCTTTTGGGAGTTCATATTTGCATTTGTGATTTGATCTATTTTTCACAGTTTTCTGGTGATCTTCTTTTGTTGTCACAACTGTGCTACCCATGTTAGATGGGTTGAAAGCTAAGTAAGCAATGTAGACTTCAGAATTTACATTTGTAGCTCAACATCTATTAGAATGCATTTTTTAATGCATGTAGTGATAAATTGCATTGCATTTGCCATTCCAACAGATACTACATCACATACATTTGTAGTAATAAAATTACTTTTAATGCATTACCCCACGAACACTGCACCAGAGATTGTGCTGCTAAACTTAACACTGAACGTTCAGCTCATCAACATAAATTTAGAGATTTCTGAAAATGTTAACCAGGAGAAGGAATAATGTAATCATCCAAACATTTGCCTCAGAAAATTTTACCCTTGTGTAATCTTCCACCGTCTTCTACCTGTAGCTGCGTTGTGATGCCAAGGACATGCAGAGCCTAACAGAGTACACGAGTAGACATCTTAATCCTTATGTGCAACCCAGTTAAGAGTTTAGATGGCCAAATATCCAGGTTACTCACAGGGAAATCTACGTGGATTGACCCAGTTTCTCAGACACCAATATTCTGGTCTCTCTAACTGGAATAAGGTTACACAGGGCATTTTTGAAACTGTGAATAACTGGGTTATTAAAGCGTTTGTAAACGCACTCTCTGACTGCCTTCTCATTAGTGCTGCATGGCTGTAGATATGGTCAAGATTGAGTTTGGGATTCATGCCTGGATTTTGTCATACTTTATTTCCTTATTTGTTTCCTTTTATTTTGCTAATTGTTTAAATCCATGCCTAATTGTTTTCGTCTGTGCCTAATGTCGTTAATTATTTTTTGTTAGGATTTGTTAATTGTTTTAATTTAGTTAATTACCTTTCGTTTCTTATTTGTAATTTAGTTAGTTTTGTTCTCTTAATTGAACCTGTGAGGGATGGGGCATTCCAATCACTGAAGTGTGCTGCAGCCGGGGGGAATTAATGACAAATTGCCCTGTTTAAGGACTGTGGTTCCAGTCTTGGCTGCTGGGACATTGAGAGCTGAGGTTACTTTTTGCTTTTAGTTGCTATGATCTGCAACTAGAAGGCACTTGAGGTTTTTTTTTTATCTTTATAGTTTTTGTTATTGATTTTGTAATTTTTTCCTAATTACTGGATACATTAAATATCAAAATGTCATATTATTTGATAATAATCTTTGCACTTTACAGATGTTTATTTTGTTTCGTTTTTCTTTTGGAAATATCCACACCAGATTTTCTTTTTCACTGGGCACAACCATTTTAGGAACTGGATGCTATAAAATGATGGCCTGTCCCTGGTCTGTGTGACCATGTAAGTTGCACATGACAATGATTTTTACAATGTCACGCTAATGACAATGTCACAGACCGACACTGTCCAAGGTTGTGGATAAACCAAAATAATCCTCAACATGAGAATTTTTTGTATGAACTAATAATTGACTTTAGAATCTTGCTTTTCCATTTGGGTATTGGGTTTTGATGTTTGGGGTTATTAGTGATTTAATAGCTCTGTTTAAGTTTCTTGGTTTTCGAATACATGTCCTGTAGTCAGATTTATGAAACTTCTGTATGCACAAAAATCCTTTTTTGTTGATGAAATTGTGTTGTGTAGAGAAGAGCAGATGGAAAAGAAGCTGAAAGAATGGAGAAGGGCTTTGGAAGATGGAAATAGGAAAAAAGACAGAATATATGAAACTTTACTGATGCTCAGGATTCAGAAGTTAACCTGAAGGAAGAGCTACTGAAATGTGTGGATAAATTTTAAGTATCTGCGATCAGTGGTAGCCCAAGATGGAAAACTGGGCACAGAGATAACCCACAGAGTGCAGTGTGGATGGAACAACTGGAAGAAGGTACAGTAACAGGATTATTGTGTGAGTGTAGAATTAAGGTGAAGGTTAAAGGTCAGGTTTTTAAGACAGTAGTAAGACCAACAATGACGTATGGAGCTGAGACATGGGCGGTAAAGGGATCACAGTTAGATGTGGTAGGAAAGAAAATGTTGAGATAGATGTGTGGAGTTACAAAAAAAAGGATAGAAAAAGAAATTAGATCATGCTAAGGAAATATGGGAGAGCAGGTTGAAGGGGTATGGACATGTGATGAGGAAAGGCAATGGATATGTTAGCAAAAGAGTAATGGGAATGGCAGTACAGGGGAAGAGAAAGCAAGGGAGGCCAAAGTGGAGGTGGATGGATAAAGTAAAAGAAGACCTGCAGGAAAAGGGCCTGACTGGCGAGGAGGTACAGGACTAAGATTGAGATGATCAAGCACATTGATCCAGCATAAGAACATAAGAAATTTGACAAACGACGGGAGATCATTCAGTTCATCAAGCTTGTTTGTTTAGCTAATAGTTAAGCTCTCCCAATATCTCATCTGAATTCTTCTTAAATGTTGTCCAGGTTTCTGCTTCAACTTCATATCTTGGAAGTTTGTTCCAGATTTCTACGACTATTTTTGTAAAGAAGTGCTTCCTGGCTTCAGTTTTAAATGCACTTTCCCCTTAATTTCTACTTTTGTTCTCGAGGACGTGATTCATCCTTAAGCTAAAAGAATTTTGCTGGATTTACTTTATGAATGCCTTTGCGGGCCCCTCCTTTAACCGTCACCTTATCGTGGTGGAGGGGTTTGCGTGTCCCAATGATCCTAGGAGCTCTGTTGTCCGGGGCTTTATGCCCCTGGTAGGGCCACCCAAGGCAAACTGGTCCTAGGTGAGGGATGAGACAAAGAGCGGTTAAACAAACCTCCTATGAAGAAAAACAATTTTGGACGGCGTTTTCCCTTGCCCGGACGCGGGTCACCGGGGCCCCACTCTGGAGCCAGGCCTGGAGGTGGGGCTCGATGGCGAGCGCCTGGTGGCCGGGTCTGCACCCATGGGGCTCGGCCGGGCACAGCCCGAAGAGGCAACATGGGTCCCCCTTTCCATGGGCTCACCACCTATGGGAGGGGCCAAGGAGGTCGGGTGCAGTGTGAGTTGGGTGGTGGCCGAAGGCGGGGACCTTGGCGGTCCGATCCTCGGCTACAGAAACTGGCTCTTGGGACATGGAATGTCACCTCTCTGAAGGGGAAGGAGCCTGAGCTAGTGCGCGAAGTTGAGAGGTTCCGGCTAGATATAGTCGGACTCACCTCGACGCACAGCTTGGACTCTGGAACCAATCTCCTTGAGAGGGGCTGGACTCTCTACCACTCTGGAGTTGCCCCCGGTGAGAGGCGCCGAGCAGGTGTGGGTATACTTATTGCCCCCCAACTTGGAGCCTGTACATTGGGGTTTACCCCGGTGGACGAGAGGGTAGCCTCCCTTCGCCTTCGGGTGGGGGGACGGGTCCTAACTGTTGTTTGTGCGTATGCACCGAACAGCAGTTCGGAGTACCCACCCTTTTTGGAGTCCCTGGAGGGGGTGCTAGAGGGCATACCTTCTGGGGACTCCCTCGTTCTGCTGGGAGACTTCAATGCTCACGTGGGCAATGACAGTGAGACCTGGAAGGGCGTCATTGGGAGGAATGGCCCCCCCTGATCTGAACCCGAGCGGTGTTTTGTTATTGGACTTCTGTGCTCGTCACGGATTGTCCATAACGAACACCATGTTCAAGCATAGGGGTGTTCATATGTGCACTTGGCACCAGGACACCCTAGGCCTCAGTTCGATGATCGACTTTGTGGTCGTGTCGTCGGACTTGCGGCCACATGTCTTGGACACTCGGGTGAAGAGAGGGGCGGAGCTGTCAACTGATCACCACCTGGTGGGGGAGGATGCCGGTCAGGCGTGGTAGGCCCAAACGTGTTGTGAGGGTCTGCTGGGAACGTCTGGCAGAGCCCCCTGTCAGAAGTAGCTTCAACTCCCACCTCCGGCAGAACTTTGACCACATCCCGAGGGAGGTGGGGGACATTGAGTCCGAATGGGCCATGTTCCGTGCCTCTATTGTTGAGGCAGCTGACCGGAGCTGTGGCCGTAAGGTGGTCGGTGCCTGTCGTGGCGGCAATCCCCGAACCCGCTGGTGGACACCGGCGGTGAAGGATGCCGTCAAGCTGAAGAAGGAGTCCTACAGGACCCTTTTGTCCTGTGGGACCCCGGAGGCAGCTGATAGGTACCGGCAGGCCAAGCGGAATGCGGCCTTGGTGGTTGCTGAGGCAAAAACTCGGGCGTGGGAGGAGTTTGGGGAGGCCATGGAGAATGGCTTTCGGACGGCTTCGAGGAGATTCTGGTCCACCATCCGGCGTCTCAGGAAGGGGAAGCAGTGCAGTGTCAACACTGTATATGGTGGGGATGGTGCGCTGCTGACCTCGACTCGGGATGTTGTGGGTCGGTGGGGGGAATACTTCGAAGACCTCCTCAATCCCATTAACATGCCTTCCAATGAGGAAGCAGAGCCTGGGGACTCAGAGGTGGGCTCCCCCATCTCTGGGACTGAGGTCACCGGGGTGGTCAAAAAACTCCTTGGTGGTAGGGCCCCGGGGGTGGATGAGATACGCCCGGAGTTCCTCAAGGCTCTGGATGTTGTAGGACTGTCTTGGCTGACACGCCTCTGCAACATCGCATGGACATCAGGGACAGTGCCTCTGGATTGGCAGACCGGGGTGGTGGTCCCCCTCTTTAAGAAGGGGGATCGGAGGGTGTGTTCCAACTACAGAGGGATCACACTCCTCAGCCTCCCTGGAAAAGTCTATTCAGGGGTCCTGGAGAGGAGGGTCCGTCGGATAGTCGAGCCTCGGATTCAGGAGGAACAGTGTGGTTTTCGTCCTGGTCGCGGAACAGTGGACCAGCTCTATACCCTTAGCAGGGTCCTGGAGGGTGCATGGGAGTTTGCCCAACCAGTCTACATGTGTTTTGTGGACTTAGAAAAGGCATTCGACCGTGTCCCTCGGGGAATCCTGTGGGGGGTACTCCGAGAGTATGGGGTACCGGCCCCCCTGATAAGGGCTGTTCAGTCCCTGTACGATCGGTGCCAGAGCTTGGTCCGCATTGCCGGCAGTAAGTCGAACCCGTTTCCAGTGAGAGTTGGACTCCGCCAGGGCTGCCCTTTGTCACCGATTCTGTTCATATCTTTTATGGACAGAATTTCTAGGCGCAGCCAGGGTGTTGAGGGGGTCCAGTTTGGTGGGCTCAGGATTGGGTCACTGCTTTTTGCAGATGATGTTGTCCTGTTTGCTTCATCAGGCCGTGATCTTCAGCTCTCTCTGGATCGGTTCGCAGCCAAGTGTGAAGCGGCTGGGATGAGAATCAGCACCTCCAAATCCGAGACCATGGTCCTCAGCCGGAAAAGGGTGGAGTGCCCTCTCAGGGTTGGTAGCGAGATCCTGCCCCAAGTGGAGGAGTTCAAGTATCTCGGGGTCTTGTTCACGAGTGAGGGAAGAATGGAGCGTGAGATCGACAGGCGGATCGGTGCGGCATCCGCAGTAATGCGGGCATTGCATCGGTCTGTCGTGGTGAAAAAGGAGCTGAGCCGCAAGGCGAAGCTCTCAATTTACCAGTCGATCTATGTTCCTACCCTCACCTATGGTCATGAGCTATGGGTAGTGACCAAAAGAACGAGATCGCGAATACAAGTGGCTGAAATGAGTTTCCTCCGCAGGGTGTCTGGGCTTTCCCTTAAAGATAGGGTGAGAAGCTCAGTCATCCGGGAGGGGCTCAGAGTAGAGCCGCTGCTCCTCCGCATCGAGAGGAGTCAGATGAGGTGGCTCGGGCATCTGATCAGGATGCCTCCTGGACGCCTCCCTGGTGAGGTGTTCCGGGCACGTCCAACCGGGAGGAGGCCCCGGGGAAGACCCAGGACACGCTGGAGGGACTATGTCTCTCGACTGGCCTGGGAACACCTTGGGATTCTCCCGGAAGAGCTAGAAGAAGTGGCCGGGGAGAGGGAAGTCTGGGCATCTCTGCTCAAGCTGCTGCCCCCGCGACCTGACCTCGGATAAGCGGGAGACAATGGATGGATGGATGGATGCCTTTGCGGGTTTCAAATACCTGGGTTAGGTCCCCATGCAGTCTCCTCTGCTTGAGACTAAACGGATTTTAATTTTTTCACAGTAGGACATGTCCTTAAGTCTTGAGATGTACTTTGTTGCTCTCCTCTGCACAGCTTCAAGTGCTGCTATGTCTTTCTTGCACCGTAGTGGCCAGAACTACACACAATAATCCAGATGCCGTCTCGCTAGTACAATATAGTCTGAGCATAACATACCTTGACTTAAATTCAAAATTTTTTATGATATAACCTGACATTTTATTTGCCTTTTTAATTGCTTCTGTGCATTCCTTAATTGTTCAAAATATTGCATCAACATATTACCCTAAAATCCTTTTCAGAGGTTCCTACATAGACGTGGGAAAAGATGAAGAGGAGGAAGAAGAAGAAGGAGGAGGAGGAGGATATGCATAAAAAGAGGTACTAAATGTGTGTTTGCAACTTTCCATTCAAACATCAGAATTTATAAAAGAAAACTTGATGGGAGCACTTGTGTATATTTACGGCAACTCTGACCTATGCATACATGACATTTCGGAGAAAGTGGAAAATGATGACACCTTTGATAGAGTAAGAAAATGCAACCAAACCAGCTAAATTACAGCCCATGTGCACAATAATTCATATAACTGAAATGATTATTTCAATAAATCATTTTCTTTAAAAATACCAAGTGCTTTTAGTTATTCAGTCCATGTGGTCTCATTCTTACCAACTAGATCATATCAGAGATAGGAGGGGCCAAAAGCAAGTTGAAACTAAATCCAGACAACTATTTTGAAATAATAAAAGCATCCTTTACAGTTGAAGTGACATATTCTATGTAAAATCCAGGTGATTCCCAAAACATAATTTATTAAAGTTATACTTTTGATGCTTACTGGACTGCTTACTTGTAGTTACAGTAATGTTGTCTATTATAAACTGCATCTTCTATATAAAATTTTGTGAACAAAACACACAATAACCTTTTTTAACTTTATTCTTACCCATACTAATAAGAAGCTCTGCTTGTTTATTGTATCACTAGCCACACTACCTGTTGAGGACAGATAAAAGAATAATTTAAAAATATTTGCTGCCTCTTGGCCTACATGTACCCTTCCGCTGTATCCATGCCTGAACCTCTCTTGATTGGCGCTACCTCTTTTGAGTGCATTCACGTAAAATCTTCTGTCCAGCATAATACTTTCTATTTTTGAAGGCGACTTTCTCATTGTACCTCCTTTGCCATTTCTCCTCCTTGTGTGTCTCACACTCACATTTCCTCTTTCGATCGCATCACCAACACCAAACTAACCAATCAGATTGCTCTGAGGGACTGAACACACACACAGACCTTATATAGTAGATTAGTGCTGGCATGCAGGCATTAATAATATAATAATTTATATATATATACAGTATATATATATATATATATATATATATATATACTGTTGGAGTTTGCATGTTCTCCCCGTGTGTTTGTGTTTTTTCTCCTGCGGTGGGTTGGCACCCTGCCTGGGATTGGTTCCCTGCCTTGTGCCCTGTGTTGGCTGGGATTGGCTCCAGCAGACCCCCGTGACCCTGTGTTCGGATTCAGCGGGTTGGAAAATGGATGGATGGATGGATATATATACTGTAATATATATATATATATATATATATATATATATATATATATATATATATATATATATATATAATATAATATTACAGTATATATAATATTTATTTATTTTATTTATTATAAATATTACTAGGGCGGCACGGTGGCGCAGTGGGTAGCGCTGCTGCCTCGCAGTTGGGACACCTGGGGACCTGGGTTCGATTCCCGGGTCCTCCCTGCGTGGAGTTTGCATGTTCTCCCCGTGTCTGCGTGGGTTTCCTCCGGGCGCTCCGGTTTCCTCCCACAGTCCAAAGATATGCAGGTTAGGTGGATTGACGATTCTAAATTGGCCCTAGGGTGTGCTTGGTGTGTGGTTGTGTTTGTGTGTGTCCTGCGGTGGGTTGGCACCCTGCCCAGGATTGGTTCCCTGCCTTGTGCCCTGTGTTGGCTGGGATTGGCTCCAGCAGACCCCCGTGACCCTGTGTTCGGATTCAGCGGGTTGGAAAATGGATGGATGGATGGATAAATATTACTAGTCATTTAACCCGTTACAATAACAGGCGCTAGAACAGTAGTGCATAAACAATAGTAGGGACAGTCTATATTAAATGGCAAGGGACTTTGACCTCATTCTTTTTGTTGGTCGTATTTTTCTTTCTTTCAGCCTTTCTTTTGTTGATTTTTACTTGCTGAGCTGACCGTTCTTCGTGGGCTGCCGCCGTGTATTGTGTGTCTTTAATTTTCTGTGACAGTAATACTGTCTTGTACGTCCGCTGGCTTGAACGTCCGTAATATACCTTTAATTTTCTCTGGTGGTAATACATGCGTGCGCGTCGGTAATATGCCTTTAATCTCCTCTGACAGTAATACTGGCTTGTATGTGGCTGTAATATGAGTCACTGTATTGCGTACCTTTAATTTCCTCTCGCAGTAATACTGGTTTGTATTTCCGTAAAACACCTGTAACTTTCTCTGACAGTAATATCGCGCATTGCACCGTGCCCTGCGCATGCGCATTTCACCAGAAGACACACACACGGACACCTGGACACACACAGGGATTTTATTAAGGAGGATTATTATTTAAAAGAACAGGAAAATAATACAGAATAGAGACTGTTGGAAAGTGAGTCAAAGCTTATATCAAAGTGGCATTCAAAGAGGGCATTTTATTTATACAATTTGCTTTACACAGCAAAAAATTTTAACTTCCCAAAGAGAGCAGGAAAGATTGCAGCTGATTCCACTCACACCTGCAGTCTTCTGTTCATTAAATTGCCATCACAGTGGAGGTACAGGTGAACTGCAACCCGAACTATACGCCACATCCACAGCTTCTTTCCTCAAATTATTCAGAACCTAAATAAACTTACATAGTATTACTCCTGGTTTTGCAACATAGAATTGGTAACTGCTATGTTTGTCTATTCCTAAATACTTCATATTTGCTCAACTTGCACTATTTGATATCTGTATCACTTTGTATATATTTTTTTATTTATTTCAGTTAACTATTGAAGTTTTGTTCAAGAAATTGTTGTATTTGTATAGTGGTTTGCACAGTGTCAAGTTAATTGGTTTGTTGAAATTGTGTTGTGTGGTAATGTCTAGTATTCCATGTTTTGCACCTAACCAAAATCGATTCTGGTATGTTTCATGTGCTAGCAATGAAGTGATTCTGATTTTGAGCAGCTATTCTGGATTAGAATTACTGACCTAATTGCTGAAGAAACATCTTTTGATTTCTGTAGACTACTAAGTGTGACAATGGTACAATAGGAGCTGTAGGTTTAAGCCACTGGATGACTACAGAAGAGTCTGGAAATTATAAAACAGGAGTGGCCAAAATACCACAAAGATCAGAAGTAAACAAATTTTCAGTTAAGCTACTTGCTGTCTGGTTCCTAACATCACTCCCCGGTTCACATGACTTTTATCTCAACTCACAATGAAATAAATACAGTAAATATTGGCCTTCAAATTATGTCACTACAGCCTCTAAGCAGAACCCTTGCTACAAAGTGAAAGATATTCATACAGCAGAATCACTGCATTCCCCCCAAACCCAGCTGGAGTGAACATGTTTCACATTTTCTGCATGACATCCTTCATCAACAGGGCTATCCTACGATGGTCCTCCAAGGATCGCTTTGGGAAGTTTTTTACCAGCTGTCATCAGATTTTATAACATATCTTCTGTGTACACTATATTTTTATGCCATTTTAATATGTTGACTTGAAATAGATTTTAAACATACAGTGGGTAGGCAAAATAATGAAAACACCTAGCAATATATTTGAATCGGTAATACTAGGGTGCTGTACCGTGTTAGCCATTATGAATGTAGAGAAAAGCCAAGCAAAATGACACCTTTTATTGGCTAACTAGAAAGATTAATCTTTCTAGTGTGGTGCCCGGCGGGCGTCCATGCCCAGCCGGGACGCCTAGGAGGAGTGGAGGAGGGCTTGTGCCTCCTCCAGGACACGAGGGGGCGTCCTCCCTGGTGGCTTTGGGGACCGCGGGTACGGAGCTTGGAAGCTCAGCCTTGTAGGGGCCCGTGGTCACCGCCAGGGGGCGCCCCAATGCCTTGGGACTGTTGGCCCTCAGTACTTCCGCCACACCGGGAAGTGCTGGGGGGAAGAAACTTGAAAGCACCCGGTGGACTTCCGGTAACACCTTGGGAACTTCCGCCACACAGGGGTGTGGCCACGGAGGCCCTAATGAGGCACCTGGAGCCCATCCGGGGCACATAAAAGGGGCCGCCTCCCTCCAGTCAGGGCGAGAGTCGGGAGGAAGAAGACAAAGCGTGTTAGAGAGGAGTGGAGGCGGACCAGGAAGAGAAGGCATTGTGTTGTGGCCAGGACTGTAAAAGGGGTGATTGGTGCTTTGGCACTGGATTGTGCAATATTAACTGTAAATAGTATGTATAATAAACGTGTGTTGGGTGACATGAACGTGTCTGCCTGTCTGTGTCCGAGCCAGACTCCACACTAGTTAGCCAATAAAAGCTGTCATTTTGCTTGGCTTTTGAATCGGTAAGAAAGTATAAGGAGAAAGGCAACTCTTTGTCTTCAGAACCAGTTCCTTCCTTCTTGGAATTCTGTCACACTGTGTGTAGTGGCATAGTGCACCATAGTGCACCATTCTTCAAAAAGAATAGCTGCTGGGTCTTTGAGAGATGAAGGAGGAAGAATTCTACTTTGCATTCTGCACTCCAGAACTTCCCATTAAGGTTCAGTAAGGTATAGGTCTGGCGATTGAAGCTGACGTCTTCAGTGCTATGATTCAGATTTCACTGAGAAAATCAGTTGTTTCTAGCTGCTGCAAAATGACAACAATTAACCCTGTGCCTAAGGAAACAAAAATGGACTGTCTGAATGACCATAGACCAGCGGCAGTTACTGCAGTGATGATGAAGAGCTTTGAGAGACTATTGCTGGGACATGATAAACAGAATATTCCAGATAGTCACGATCACCTCCAGTTTGCATATCATTACAACCAGTCCAAAGAAGTTGCTGAGTCCCTTGCACTTCACACTATCCTGGCACATCTGGATAATAATGACTGCTACACCAGAGCCCTATCTATAGATTACAGCTCAGCATTTCAAATTAACTCGTCAGTGTAGGGCCCCACACCTCCCTCTGCAACTGGATACCAGGAAACATCAGTGTTGTGCCATAGGGTACATCTACTCCTTTAAAATGGCCTCAAATTCCTTGACTGTTCTATGACTAGCAATCATTGGACCTCATGTCTCCCACAGGATGGCTGCCCATAACATTAAGGATTCCAAGATATGCTGATCAGTTGACAACTGACATTGTGTTGCTGAACCTATCATTTGGCTTTCTTAAAGCATAAAGCTGTCTGGACTGAAGGATGACACTGCATTAGGACCAAATTTGCATCACACAGAGATTTTTGAGCCATTCAGGACCTTTTCCACTTTTTGAGACGCTTGACAAATACGGGCACAGATTTCCCATATTTCTTCCTGTGTTCAGCACTGAGTAATGTGGGCAAACACAATGGATGTATTCATGAGTTCATCTATAATAAATAAAATCAAGGACTAGTGACAGTGAGTGTGTTCTTCCATAGGAATCAGTATGTGAACTGAAGTTGGCTTCTGAGAAAATGCTTACATTAGCATCCCTAATAGGCCTAATATTGTTCTGTCAAGTAAAATTCCAGACAGCACAGTGTCATCCAAAATTCCAGCTTGCAGAGTCAATGGAGGCTTTGATCGTGTCTCTCGAGAGACTGAGTGAGGAGTCTGAGTGTCCTTGATAAAACCCAAGATCCAGGCCTTTAATGACCTCTTGGGCACAGCCATCAGCAGTGTGTCTGTCTGCGGAGAGAGTGTCAACCTTGTCGAGAGGTTTACTTACCTTGGCAGTGACATTCATGTCTCTGGTGACTCTTCCTATGAAGTCAGTAGACAGACTGGGAGAGCATGGGGGGTCATGATGTCGCTGGAAAGGGGTGTGTGGCGCTCCCGATATCTATGCAAGAGGACAAAGGTCCAAGTGTTTAGAGTCCTGGTGCTTCCTGTCTTGCTATGTGGTTGCAAAACAGGGACGCTATGCAGTGACCTGAGACAAAGACTGGACTCCTTTGGTACTGTGTCTCTGTGGAGAATCCTTGGGTACCGCTGGTTAGACTTTGTGTTCATCAAGTGGTTGCTCATGGAGTCCTGAATGAGGCACATTACCTGCATTGTGAGGGAGCGTCGGTTACGGCACTATGGCCATGTGGCACGATTCCCCAAGATTGATACAACTCACAGAATCCTCATTGTTGCGGCAGGTAGAGGGTCACTGGACCACGTGTCTACCTGAGGGGTGGTCAACCAGGATTTCAAGCTGTTTCGTCTTGTGATGGGTGTGGCAACGCACTGTACCAGTGCATTCTCCTGCACCTAACCTGACCTGACTCTGATTGTGTAACAAGTTTGAAAAGAAACTTGAATTAGCCTCTGATTAAAGGATTGATTTACAGTCTAAACCCATAGTCATTACATTTCAGGATAACGTTCACTAACCCAGAATGAATCCCTTAAAATCTTTAAAAGGCTTCTAAAACCCAGGTCATGACAATGATTTCCCAGGCTTGTACTTTGTCAGTTCTGTCCCATGATAGAACTCGAGTACCTGTGAAAAGTGAAAATTGGCTTCTGTTTCCATAAAACTAGGGATGTACTTGATTGATTTACCATCTTTGTTTTAATGTGCCAATACAAAGAGCATACTGTAATTATTGTAGGTTGATTTGGATAAGTAGGTTTGAAAAGGATGGATGAACGCATATAATGCTGGCATTACTAATATTAGAACAAATGTCTATGGCCCACATATTTAATAGATTTCTGAACTGAAAATGAATTGGCAGTAATACAGCTAATTAAATGAAATAGATTTGCTGCGAGACAGGCTTGCTTTATGGAGTGTAAGAGGACTCTAGTACAGATAGATGAATCACATCAGAATGAGGCTGCCAGATTATATGTCGCACATTTATTTTGAAATAAAGCAAGTGCTATCCAGTCAGGTCATGTATACAATGTAACCCTCAGTCCATGAGACAGACTTATTAAACATCAAAGAAATGTCAGCGCTCAAAGTGCTTGTGTACCTATGATCTGGATTGAGGAATTAATAAGTCATTTTTAGTAATAACCGTCAGAGCCACACTGACTGTATGCTGTGAAAATTGCTTAAGCTTGTTCAGTATATTAGTAGAGTTTGCAATTAATGTGTCACCTGCTGACTCCAGTCTCTACTGCCCAGTGAGAAAGAGATGGCTTTATACCACAGGTTAGGGCTGTTTCCAGGGTCAAGAACATCCTCTGAAATGCTTGGGGCCATTCTAACAGAGTTCTCTCTAGCAAAGCCACTGAGCCCTGGTTATTGTTCAATACTCTAGACACTAGCTAACACTAGTAGAATCTGTTCCTGTCTTGTTATCAAACACTTGTATGCCATAATAGAATTTTTAATCTATAAGCTACCAAAGAAAACTCGTTCAGGGTTACACTGTGAGTTCAAGATGGGTACTGAGTCAACTGGGTTCTGTCCAGTGCTTTAAGCCAATATCACATGTGACTTCTAGTCATAGAGTATGTCAGATCTTCCAACTATTATCTCATCACAATATCTGCTTATCTCATCACAATATCAATTTCCACAACTGAAAATCCCTGGCCATGTCAAATTTAACTACCTGGTGACTTTCCATCACAGTCATGCTTGCCCCTTTGTCTGTCAGCCAATAGCAT
Source organism: Erpetoichthys calabaricus (assembly GCF_900747795.2). Lineage (NCBI taxonomy): Eukaryota > Metazoa > Chordata > Cladistia > Polypteriformes > Polypteridae > Erpetoichthys > Erpetoichthys calabaricus. The sequence continues at coordinate 36,424,159 of NC_041406.2, forward strand.
GCTTCACAGGAGCACACTGCCAACCACCTTCCACTCGCTAAGATTATGTAAATGAAGGCTACGACTCAAAATTGTTGGAAGAATCTTGTACTGTGACTTGACCACTTATCACTGGACCATCCTACCCAAAATGGCATTTTAAATAATTTATAAAATTTAGTTAAGGTTAGAAAAACACAAACACAAACCTCAGATTTGGAATCTATGTGTGTAAAAACCGTATAATCGATAAACCCTCTGGAATTTGCATAAAACATTTTTGAAAATCAGATAACTACTTGCCATTCTTGCTCTTCTTTCATTATTTAATAAGTTCTTTGAATTTAAAGAATATTGTTTTGTTTTTGTCCTTCAAGCCTGAGGGTTTATAGCCACCTTCTCACTTGAGGGGCACTTTTGTATATTTGGGAAATTTTAAAGTATTTTTGCATTTTTAAAGCCTGTTGTCATGAACTAGGAGTCCCCAGGCAATAAAGAGTTCTAAAGCACGTAGTTCCAAATACTTTCAATAATGCCTACTAGAGGGGGATATCACTGTCAAATCCCGGCTGGTAATAAGGGTAAGCAACAAATCTTTATAAAACGAAAGATTATTCTTCACAAAAGGTGTTCCATCTCTTGGGGGACCTCCCATAAAACACATAGAATATAACAGACAGCTAATATACATAGACAAAAACAAAGATACAGAAAGATACAAATATTCACCAGAAAAAGAATCTAAAAGGAACAAAAGGGACATAAAACAAGAACTTGCTGGCTGAGACATGATACTACAACCCTATTTGGGACCTGTGCAGGCCTAAAGGCCTGTCTGTTAAATTTGGGGCCTGTTTCTAGGAAGACCAGTAGAGATCCTGGTCTGGCTCCTGTGGTATTATTGAGGTCTGCACTCATTATGGTCATCTTATTGTGATATAGCGGGTCCACAGCTCAGAATAAAAGCCCAGATTTTAAATAAATAATCGCCGCACTCACGGCTTGAAGAAGGGGCGTGGTAGTGTAGCCGGAGCAGTCCCCAGATACTATGTAAGTCAGACATTTCCTCGATTACTGTATATGCACAGGTGAGGAATCATCCACATCCGTAATTGAAGCCGGGAATTGGTAATTGTCACACTTGTGCCATGCCCCTATAATAAATAGGAGAAGTGTGAGGTGGAAGGGGAAAATGGTAAAAGAAAGGAAGAGAAGATGAAAAGAAGTAAGAGGCAGAGAGCAGCAGAGTAGCATTAGGGTAAAGAGAGTGGACGAGCCAGCCAGCTAAGAAAGAGAAAGGTCAGTACGGTCAGGGGTCCCAGATGGAACGAATGATCGGCGCTCGTGTGACAGGATTCTGCCCACTGAGTTAATAGAAGAGTGGGTACAATTGGGGACAAGTCTGCCCTAGGGATCCGAGGGACAACTTTGAGTGCAAGAAGGAAGAAGGGAGGACAACCAACCCCGGGCGGACAGGCAGACGCTGGTGGAGGCAGCCAGAATGAGGGTCAGTAGTCTGAAGACCGCGGTGGCTGAAGTCTCTCCTGCTGAGCATACCTTGAAAGAGCTGGAGAGACTGGGAAGGAGCTGAGCTTGGCTGGTGTGACCCCAATGTCGTCAACAGGATTTTAATCTCGTTTTGGCCTTGTTTTAAACATCTGGGATTTTTACCTTTTTATTGGATTCTTTATATACTAATGTTTGGATTGCACTGCACTATTTATTTGAATGCTGTTGTTGATTTTGTTGTTTTTAATAAAAACACTTTACACCTTTTTGCACCATCCCCTTGCTTCGTGATGTCTTCACTGTCCAGCTAATCCGGTAACATTACAGATGGTGTCGGGTTCAAAAGCTCCCAACACAGAGATGGGAGCATGGAGCAGAACCCACATCAACACACTTATGTGCTGCATATCACAACAATTTAATTTTGTTAAGTTTTATTATGTGAATGTATAATATTTAATTTGTAGCCCTTAAAAATAACTGAAAATTAAGTATTATTTTATTTTTAATAGGAAAAAATAATTGTATTATTTGCTAAATTTGTTACAAAATGAAGATTCCTTAACCAACAGTGGTTGATCAAATTTTAGCACACAGATAATTACGGCCCTGTTGAGTAGGTGTCAATAAAAGAGCCTAAGACAGTTGACTCGTCAAGACGTTAGAGTACCTCAGCGATGATCCGCTTCCAGGATGCACTTGACACTGCTGCCATCAAAATAACGCAGATACCGGCTACATTGATATCTGGGCTATGCCTCCTCTTAAAAAGAATATGACTGTAGTAGATTCTCACTTTAGATATACTTGGTTTATAATTTACCTCTTTGTATTATAATTTTTCTCACTCTTTTTAAATATACCAATAATAATTCTCAGCACGTACAGGATTCCCAAGCTAGAAAGAAAATGCTGTCTCTGCATTAGTACACATTTTCTGTGCTGAAAGGATGTGCTCCCATTAAACCTGATTGTTGAAATGCGAAATAGCCAAAGTCTAAATATTGCAGCATCTCTGTCAAAAGCTGTTCATTGAGCGATCTGATGTCTGCTACTGAGGGCAAAACATTTGACCCATTTTCTGTGGATGCAGCTAAATACATTAAGCACATGCTACTTCGAATACATAACACTGCAGTTTTCACTCTGGCAGTTGTTTAAAGATATTTGAGCATAGCAGTCGTTTTATATAATGTACAAATATTGATTAACAAGAGCTGTTTTGTAGCAAGTTCACATGCATAAATCTAATACCAGACAGGAATATTAAACTCACTTCAGATGTACACAAGGCTCGGCACATCAATCAACATTGTAAATTAACATTATGTATCACAGAAAACTCATTTTTCCTGTAATCTTTTTAAATGAAAACTAGACAACATGATAAGAAGTGAGAAGTTGTTTAGGAAATAATTCACTCAGTTCAACATAAATTGCATATCAATGAGCACACAACACTGAATACACTGAGTGACAGAACCCCATTGCTGAATAGAAAGGACTATTGCCATTTACCACAATTCAGGTCTGATATCAAGGTTTCTCATTTTTGCTAAATGCAGGTGATTCAGAAAGTATTCAGACCTAATTTTCTGCACACTTTATTGTGTTGTGTTAATATTAAATGGATAATTTGCCATTTTTGCCCATCAGTCTACAATCATTAACCCATAGGGACAAAGTGAAAAAATGTGTTGAAGTAACATTGGTTTACATTAAAGGGGTTTATCATTTGAATAGAGCAGGTCCAGCTTATAATGTCCACAAATAGGACATGCTAATAGAAGTTTATTTCTTTGTTTGAAATCACCAGAATTCAGAATGATTCATCATTAAGATACTGGTACAGAATCATTTCTGCTGTTGAGTCAGCCAAGATGATGTTACATACAGTACTTTCCTAGGTAGTCACATGAGTGAATTCTTTCCACATTTCAATGTCTGGATCACACATTTAATTGTAGTTAGCTCCCTTTTTAACCATTGCTCATTCACATATATCTCTAGTGCTTTTCCTGCATGTTTCACTCAGTCTGATGAACCCCATCCAGCAATAAAATAGTGTCTGAAATAAGAAGTTTAAAACTCTTCTTCTCATTACCAAAAACATCACAGTACCTAAACTCACAGTGACTCACCATGAGATGTTAAAGTTCATACAAAACAAGGGAGCATTTCTTGTTATGTGGAGCCAGGCCAGGTCTAAATTCCTTTCCGCCTTACTTTTATCCTCACTCCAGATCATCATCTGTTCCATCCTCGGAGGAGCTTGAAAGTTTTATCCTCGCTCAGGATCTTTGGACGAGCAGCTCCTCCGATAGAGTGTAACAGAGCTCTTTACATTGTAATGATCACAGTGTTACAAGGTAGATAGAGGAATGCTTAATATATCTTACTTTAAGCTGCTCAGAGTTCTGAACCTTCTCAGATGTTATAGACATAGGCATCCATCACATTTTTTACGTTCGCCGTGACATATCTCAGTTCGTCCAAAAGTCAACTGAAATGAGTCGACGCTCTGGTCTGGTCTGTGTTGACAGCAATATCTATTCAGTTTAATAAAAAAAATAATTTTAAAATGTATAGTAATAAACCAAAGGCTGAATCCTAACATTAATAATTAATAACATTAAAAACTAAAATAAATGTAAAAAAGAGAGCAAGAGCGTCTGTAAAGGCAGCTGCTTGGTGCGGCACCCGGAATTTCAGCTCAAGGACCAGCAGGATAGAACAGAAGGACAACAATAAGCCAAAGTTACACAAGTGAAGCGTCTAAACATTATAATGTCAAAGACTAAAGTCCACAAAGGAAATCTCTCAAATTACAGTGCTGAGTAGTAACTAATATTGTTTAAAATATTAAGGTTTAATAATGGAGAAGCTGCCAGTTAGTATGCCACATATGGCCTTGCCAGGTGACAGGATAAATTGCCAACAAACCTGGGCATGCCATAGGGAATGAAGTGGTTTCCTCCCTAGAAGTCGGCATGCAAGTCTGTCAGAGTGAATTTGAAAAATCTGGAAGCATTTAAATAATCAATATGACACAGCTGTATGCCAGCTATAAACAATGTATCCCCCTCGGACAGTTCTTATTGCTTTTGTAGGAACTATACAGTATGTATTTAAATTATACTTTTAGCATTATTTAATACAAGTCAAATAAAGAATTTTAGCAACATTCTACACATTCATATACATTACTTTTAAATAATAAAAATCAGCTAATCCATAAGCATTAATTCTTTTAAAACAGCATACTGACCTGTTGTAATGGGAGTTTTGCTTTAATCTTTTGGGCATTACTGGTTAACTGTACATGTATTATTATATTAACAGAAGAATATTTTGGTAACATTTATTTTTCTCAAAATATAAAATTGTTTTGCAATTTATTACCACCATTTTCCAGTGTTTAGCCATGACGGTCATTCCCAGAATCCCACAGGAATGTGCGACTGGTGACATCATCAACGTGACCAAATAAATAGACCAGTACATGTCTTTGAATCATCCCAGATTGGGATACTGTGAGCAATTGCAAGTCAAATCTTTATTTTGTTAGAATCTACAGCCTTTTTGATCTCCATTTTTGTCTTTGGGCTGTCATGAACGATTGTTTGTTTTCCTGATATGAACATTTCTTGACTATGTGTGTCTCCTATTCTGCTTTTAAATAGTAGAGGCAGATTTTGAATAAGTGATCAGGACATAAGATGTGATCATAACATAGCAAAAGTTCAAAAACTGGGAGACCAAAGCTGAAATGTGAGTTGAAAATCAAATTTGCAAAATTCAAGAAACAAGGTAATTACTGAGAGAATCAAAAAGTTTTTTTAAGATAGCAAAATGCGCACAAACATAGGGTTTATCTGTAAATTTCTGATACTGAAGGTTTGAAAGGGTGGGTGACTTTTTACCCCATTGTGAATTAGTATAGAGATCATGACCTACATAACCATGCCCCCAGTAACTGAGATGGCGTACACAGAATAGGAGCTCCTGTTGCGGACAAAATGATGGCAGAAATAGTTCAAAATAAAATTACAAGTGAAATGTTGTAACAAAAAAAAAATCTAAAGTGAAGTTTAATTTGATATGAATTTAATAATCAATTATGTCAAAATATCTCCCCTTGAGCCACAACATGAACCAGGCTGTCAAGAAATCATTTGTCTTTAGACGTCACATAATTACTTAAATAGAGCTGCTGTTTGCAGTTAAGTGAAATAAACACAGATTAAATAATGGATTGTATAGCTTCTAGCGAAAATATCTAGATAAATACAAAGGAGCATTCAAAGCAAGGTGGAAGTTTATTTTAAAAGCACTAGGAAAGATATCAAAAATGTAGAAAGTCTCTTAAAAGCACATTTAAAAAAAACCACAAGAATATATATCACAAAAATCACACAATCTGCAAGAAAGAAGGGTAAGAACAACACTACTGACTGTCCTACAACTACAGAGTAGTGCACAGTAGGAGCACCAGGAAACAAAATGAAGTCAGAAAACCAAAAGATAATCTAATCTGTCATCAAGTCAAGAAAATTAAGAGTGAGTGTTTACTAAGTATCCACAAACCTGGACAATGAGGTCTCCTTAAAACTGTTGTGCTGATGACGTCACTTGACACAACATCTGGGGACACACCCCTAGCAACGTGCATGCATACATTAGCAACGGGACCTCAAAAAGACCATGCTGAAGTAAACAAATAGCCACAAAAATGTAAAATGTTACCTTAAATCAAGAAAATAACATTAAATATTGAATCTCTGATGTTTAAAACATAAACCATGACCAGAAAAAGTATTGTAAAGAACAAAAAAATTAAACATAGGACAAAAATCGGAGTGGTGGCTCTGAGGCTAAGGAGCTGTGCTGGTATCCCGAAGGTTGCCGGTTCGAATCCCCGTCACTGCCAAAAAAGGCCACTGCTCTGCTGGGCCCTTGAGCAAGGCCCTTAACCTGTAATTGCTCCAGGGGTGCTGTACAATGGCTGACCCTGCGCTCTGACCCCAAGGGGTATGCGAAAACTACCAAATTCCTAATACAAGAAATTGTATAAGGCGAAATAAAGAACAAAAAAAAATCACAACACTGACCAAGAAGGCTAAGACAACATAGAAGATATTAATTTTCTGTTGCTGAATACTCTGCATATGACATATGATGTGAGTTGGTTGTGTATGTCACAGTTCTTGATGTCATATATTTTTCAGAGCTCTGACCCTGGCCTCTACACTCACATGCTGTTTGCTGATGACCATGTCCATCTCCTCATGCTGCTTGTCAATGTCTGCTATGCAGTAACCTGGCTCTTCCTTTATTTCCACACACCTCCATTGAGGTCCTGCTAAACAACAGAATTAGGTTCAGTGAGCCATGAGTGACATTCAAAAAAACTGACATTGAGGTTTATGGTAAGGGCAAAACAAAGGTCTCATTGTCAATGTTATGATTAAAATAACAAAAGTAAAATAATAATTTATATAATACTTTTCTAATCTACTCAAAGTAGACAATGGGGAACAACTTCAACCACCACCAATGTGTGTATCCATTTGAATAATGTGATGGCTGCCATCTTTATGCCAGTACACTCACCACACATTAACTGTTAGATGGTGAAGTGGTAAAAGAGACATTCAACTAAAGACATAGGATGATTGGGGGGGAATAGAATGACCAGGCTGCTGTGGGGAATTTCGCCAGGAGATTAGAGAACACTCTACTTGTTTCAAAGATACCCAGGAATCTTTCACGATCACAGAGTTAAGACATCAGTTTTATGTCTCAAATTACACTACGCTGATCTTTACAGCACAGTGTGGATCATTGGGATCTACACAAAGACCACACCAATACCTTTTCCAGAAGCGACTGAAGCTTTTCCTAGATGGTCTCCCATGTAAGTACTGGCCTGGATCCACACATACTTTGGTGGATTGCCTGTTCTACAGTTCAGGTGTTATGGCTGCTCTGAAAAGGAAAGGCTAAAATCAAAAAAGAAGCCCTTTTAACACTCTGTAAAGCCACTTAGGTAAACTTTTATTGGTTATGAAATGAACTAAATTAAACAGAGGGACAAGTAAAGGGATCCAAGGACCTTCTAAAACTAATCAACTAAATAATAGAAAATAAATTGGAAACAACTCAAAACTGAACCTAAGAAAAATAAATCTCATTAACAAAGAATTAACAACTCAAAAAGAATTAAGAATTTAGCAACGGAAAAGATGGAGTAAAAACAACATCAAAAAATAATTACCCAAGCCAATGCACAAATCCTAAAGTACAAATGGTAAATTAGAAAACTGTTCATCTAATTGTCAAAATTAATTATGTGCAAAAACTCTAACTCTAATCCAAAATTCTAAAAAGAGAAGACGAGCCATCAAAATGTTTAGCAAATTCCTAAAGAAAGAAGCAGAAGTGAGGAGCCAAAAACACAGCAGCTATATGCTTACTTAAGCCCCATCTATGCAGAATAAGCACAATGTTGGAATTAATAGATTAGGCAAAAAAATAAACAAATAAAAATAACATGTACAGAGAACAAAGGAAAGAGATTGGGGAACAACAAATGACACAAAACATAATGCAAACTGGAGTGAGGCACTGATTAATTTGGGCAAGTAAAAAGGCAGTCCAAAACATTGGGGCTATTTGAGCAAAGACCAGAAACTAAACAGACAAAATAAGAGGAGGAAAGAATTGACAAAAAACAGTATGTGGGTCAGAGCCACAAGGTCAAAAGGAACCAGCAAGTAAAACCAGAGTGTTAGACAAATAGCAACTGAGGTCTCAGCTGGAACCAAGATTTCTTTCCCTGTAACTAACAATACTACTGTGAGAGTCAAGAGTTTTAGGTTTATCCAAAAGCTTGGATGCAAGACAACAAATGTCGCCATCTCACATAACCCTGGCTTCATGACATAATATGCAACACAATCACCACAAAATGGTAGAACTAAAACATAAAGAATATGAATGTTATGACAAATATACGTCTGCAGTGAAACAGAGAGGAAAATAATAACCAGAAGATGAAAGTGATAAGCATGAGACAAGCCTAATTTTGATAACTAAAGTTGTGTCCTATTTTCAAACACAGCAAAAAATAAACAAAAATTGAAGTTGGAAGCACAAAGCAATAAATAATTGAATCAGAAATCAGACACAAAAGTAGACACCAACTAAAAGGTCTTTTATTTTTATCCAAATTTAGATACTAAAAAGTGAATAGTGCCGACCTTCATACTGTGGATCTGATGACATCACAGGTCATGACCTCTGGTCATACCATGTGTTAGGATTAGTTTCCTTTTTCTGAGCTGTTATATATACTTTTCTGCATTTATTCTGTTAGTTTGACACATTTCGGGGGATTTTTAAATCCCTGACTTTGATTCTGACATCTTTTTATAGCGATTCTTCCTTGTTTTGATCTTTAAGTATTTCTTGGACGCTTTCGTCCACGAATTTGGTTTTCACACTCATTGCCATTGGGAAGCTCTCGTTGTTAGGGGTGTACACTCTGAGGTTGTGGCGCAGTGCGTTGGGTTAAAAATGTTCTCCTGGAATTTACTTCCTAATCTGAGTTGCAGATCTAAACTCTTTTCTAATTCCTCTTTCAATATTTTTTGCTGAATGATTTTTGGTAACGACTTCTTTGCTCATGTTTTTTGCCCACAAATTTTGACTTTAATGCATGCAATTTTCGATCTCCCAGTATTGATGCTTTTTTGTTTTTTGTCTATTCTCCTGCTCATTATTAAACATAGGCTGCTTGCAGATATAACATCACGATGACAACCACCCTAGCAACAGTATACAAAGCCAAAAATGGCTTCTCCCTGAAAAAGACGCAAATCAAGATCAACATTGCTTAATATTTTCTTATTCTTAAAATTCAAGTGCAGAAATGATTTTTGTGGTTTTCAAAACACCTAATGGAAAAAAGAATAGTCAAAAAAGGAGATGATTTTATGGTTACATGAAACCAAAATGGAGTGCTTGATCTCAACTAATGGTATGTTTGGTGCCACAGATAACTTACCGAGTACCATAAAGTATCTACCAAAATGTTATGATCTCTCTGTTTCAGGGGTGTGTTAGCAAGTGTAGATGCTATGAAGCTTTTTTGGACCCAGAAGAGTTTTAAAGCACAGTCACGCTCTGATACACTCTGATTTGTTTGTGCTTATTATGTGGCCTTCCCTGATTGGATCATGCTCATTACAATAGCACACTCCCTGATTGGTCACCCTTTACAAAACAAAACGATATTCTGACATATCAGAAACAGAGGAGCTGCTTTCTATGGCGCTTGTGCTACTTACCTGTATTTATTTAAATTGATTTTTTTACAGTTTGAATGCTGCATACATGCACAATAGGCAAATTATTCACTGGTCTCTACAGTTTTTTGATAAATCCCATGGTTGGCAGCATTACCATCCCTTCAAGGATATTTCTGCTGATACGCACACACCTACGTCATACACGTCTTCGATCATTTAAGTGTTGGAGTAGACACTTCCGTAAATGATTTGAAAATGCAGTATCACTTTAGATTAGGTGTCCCTAATTACATTGTACTTACCATATATAATTACAGAGTAACTAGGTGTTATTACCTTGTATTTACTGTGTAACACAATGTAATGCTGTGCTTCAGCACTCTATTGTAATTGTATTCTACAGTTTATGTACATACATACTTTTAAAAACTGTGAAATAACAATTACAATTAAGTAATTAATTATAGTGTTACACTGTATTACACAGTAAGTACAAGGTAATAACACATAGTTACTGTGTAATTATATATGTAATTACATGGTAAGTACAGCGTATTAGGGACACCTAATCTAAAGTAATACTGGAAATGCTAGAGTGAATGGAGATCGTTTTCATTTAAAAAAGCTGTTTTTAAATAAAAACATAGCAGTGTGGACACAGCCTGAGAGTATGACGAGGAGAAAGCAAGCTAGCTGTTATCCATCCATCCATTTTCCAACCCGCTGAATCCAAACACAGGGTCACGGGGGTCTGCTGGAGCCAATCCCAGCCAACACAGGGCACAAAGCAGGAACCAATCCCAGGCAGGGTGCCAACCCACCGCAGGACACACACAAACACACCCACACACCAAGCACACACTAGGGCCAATTTAGAATCGCCAATCCACCTAACCAGCATGTCTTTGGACTGTGGGAGGAAACCGGAGCGCCCGGAGGAAACCCACGCAGACACGGGGAGAACATGCAAACTCCATGCAGGGAGGACCCGGGAATCGAACCCAGGTCCCCAGGTGTCTCAACTGCGAGGCAGCAGCGCTACCCACTGCGCCACCGTGCCGCCCAGCTGTTATAGTATGATTCAATTTTTTTTTTATTTCTCTGTTAGTTGAAGTCTGTTTTTGGGTCTTTTAATTTTGATTTTGGGGTTCTTCATAATGCTTAAATCATTTCTGCTGTTCCACCACTTATTTACTTATTACATGTGGAGTTCATATTATTTTTTGCATCTATGTGATAACTATTCTGTTTTTGTATTAGGTGCAGCCAAAATGTTTATGAGTCAGTATGGTAACCAGCGCTATATATGCAACACCCTACGTCACATATGTAGCTTTGTAGATTACGGACTACTTACTAGAGCCTTGCCTCCATTTCTTTCTAGTAGTTTCTTTCAACTAGAGTTTTTGGTTCTGAGTTTTGGCTTATAAGAAAGAGAGAACAGACACGAAGTTACAGAATTAGACTTGGCTAGTCACGTTTAAAAATTCTTTTGGTGTCTCTGATCAGATGTCACAGTACTAGCTGCCCTCTCAGTCAGACAGGGTCTGCAGGTGCTTATGTTTATTCAATTGTGCCTCTAATTCATGCTGCTGCCCGTATCACTGAGGTCATACTGCGCTCAAGTGGTTCAAGTGGAGGGGTTATGCCAGCCCCTCCTAAGACAAGGAGCCTCTCTAGCAGAAAGAAACATCTAGGTCTAGAATTGATAATGTCTTGTCAAATAATACAATGAAGTTTTAGAAAATTCTAGGAAAAGCTTGAAGGCCAGATATGAAAGAATGTGCTTTTTTATTAATCTTGTGGATTAGTATAGAGATGAGTATAATGAAACCAAGGACAGAACCTAGGGCTCATATTACAGCAATAATCATTCCATCAGTAAGAAGGGCCATTTTTAAATCATAACAAATGGTAAACACAGAGAGCTGAGCAAGACAGAGAATGAATGATGCCTGCCATAATATAAAGAAACTTGAGATGCATGTTGTGTTTGAGCTCAGAAAACAATGCCTCAATTGACAGGGTGTTGGGTTTACGTTAGATTTTCATGTTAAAATGAACATTTGTTAGTTTAGTAAATATAGTAGGTCTTTAAAACACACTCTATTAGTGGCTGATGATTTGACCAGTTTTCACTCTTACCTCTTTATTATTCGCTCTGTAAAAGACAAAGGTAGTGTATAAAATGAAGGCGGGTTGTCTGCAAAAGTCTGAAGTAAATTCTACACAAATCTGAGAACAGTTCTAATCACTGGGCTTAGGTTTATTCATTATTATTGCTTAGTTTGCCTCATGCTGGGACAGGCTCTTGCTACTGCAGTGGATTAAGCACAAGCCCAGAAATGTTCATTTTCTTTATAGATAGTGATACATTTTTTACCAAGATACCATTAAACTGATTTAAAAATACAGCCAAAATGACTGTTACTGCTTGAAATGACTGATTTTTAATTTATTATTCATATACAGTGAATGCAAAGCCCCATTTTCAGCAGACATTTCTTCAAAATCCTAATGTTCAGCTCCCTTAGCTTACCCTTAGTCAGCCATTCAAAATGCTAATTGGTTATTAGACAAACCTTTCTGATTATATCTCTTTCAATTACTGTTATTCTGTTCACTTGGGCTACGAGGTAATGACATTCCTAAAGTTCAGTCCCGGGATCAAAATTGGCCAGAATGAAAAGGTTTTCTTAAGAAACATGTCAGTCAGATTGCCAAGAAACTGAAGATTTCATACAAGCCTGTCTATTTACTGTTTAGAGAGAAGAGGGTGATCTGGAACCAACCAGGGTAGAAAAACAAGGAGAAGACCCAGATGGGCAACTTGGATAAGAGGAGAAGCACATCAGAGTGTGGAGTGTGAAAAACAAACACCTTACGGATCCTTAGTTGGCTTCTTCCTTAAATACACACTAAACACCAATGTCGTCTGCAACAGAAAAAAGATGACTCCTGGATGCTGGCCTAGGGAGTAGCGTGCAGAGGCTAGAAGATGCCCGGGGCAAACTCCTTGATTGTATGTCCCCTAAGGGAGAAGGGTCTAGCTGCAGCTTGCAATATGTATGAGATAGATCAGGTAATGCCCACAACATAAGTCACAAAACACCCTTTGACTTAGATAACCCTCCTACAATCCTAATCTTAATCATAGTGTAATGGGGCACTAATGCTAATCATAGTCTAATGTGATGGGTGTTACGTGGCTGACGTTGAGGGCATTTCGTGATGTTGGGACAATACATGACTGACCTCATAGGTTCTGCTGTCTGCAGTTACACTCTGTTGCCCTAATTTGAGGTGTTGTCAAATTGAATAGTAAAGAAGGCATATGAATATGATAAAGAAAGGCATATTAAATAAGAAATAAACACTTTATTCAAATTAAATATTTATTCAAGTTTGTTTCCCCAAATTAGATCTCCTCTCCGAAAAACAATTGTACTACTTCATTTTTTACATCATCTGTGAGAAATTCTCTTTCAATGCTGATTAAAGCCAGGTTGGTCAGACACTCTTGTGACATAGAAGATCTCAGAAGTGTATTTTATTAATTTCAATTTTGAAAACGATCTTTCACAACTTGCGATTGAAAATGCTATGGGAAGCAGTAATCTGTACGCAATGCAAATCGTGGGAAAGACATCCTTTCCAAAATTTACTAACCACTGGAGAGCATCCTTAGGATCAGGGGGAACTGTATTCCCCCCAGCTCGAAGGAGCATCACAAAATCAATAATTTTGTCATATAATTGAATTGCTGTCACATCATTATTATAGTAATCTGCAAAGGTTGAACATTCCTTTTTTAATCCCTCTCTTTCTTTTTTGTCTTCAATTGTGACTGAATGCAAATCCAGAAGAAATGAAAATCGGTTTCAAAGGTCTTGAAGATGAACACTGACTTTAATTTCCATTTTCAGTCGGTTCAGTGTGCTTATAAAGCTCGCATCTGAAAGGTCAAGAACCCTGACAACTCCTGTACATGCAAGAATTATAACATAACCCAGATTTACTCTGGCTACACAGACAACATATTTCTCTGACTTACCTTACTGGACTAGCTAGAAAAAGAACACAAGAGATAAACTCAGTCTCTGAATAACACTTCACTGCACCAAGGTTGGACAAATTAACCTTAACACGTTCACTGCGCATACGGGACTGAGGGAAGGAGAGGGAGCAGTGCATCGCTCTCGTGCTGAAGCCCTTTTAAAGGTTGTTTGACTCGTGGGTTCAATTTCCTGTCCCGTGGTTTTCATAATGTTTTCAAGGGAAGGCCTCCTTTTGCTGTGCGGCGCCCGGTCAGGTCCGGTGCAAGCACTTCTAGCACTTAGAAGTCATAGTATTTCACTGAGAATGAGCTATAATAATTTAAATTTGTTTATAATAAATTAAAATTATTTTTGAAATAGGGCTCTTCAAGAGAGAAACACTCTTTGGATTGGATGTTCCCCCCAGATATGAATGCTTGGGGCCATCACCCCCTCAGTCCCCACCTTTGCACACCACTGGGCCTAGGAGGCAGAGTTTCAAAGACAAAGCCATATCTGAATCTGGCAAATTAAACCAAAAGTTTAAAACATGAAGGAGAAGGTGACTGGAAAAGCATATTATGGTCAGCATCCTGAAATCATCTTTCCTTAGTTGTCGATGACACTGGTATTTGGCGTGTATTTAAGGAAGAAGTCATCTGAGGACCTGTAAGGCGGTGGAAAACCATATTCCAATGGCAGAAAATCACCAAATCCAGGTGTGCAAAGCTTGTCACATCAAGCCCAAGAAGACCCCAGGCTGTGATTGCTGCCAAAGGAGCTTCGACTTCTGTAAGTTCTGAGCAAAAAGTGTGACTACTTGTATCAATGGGATATTTCAGTTTTTTATTCTGACTAAATTTGCCACCGTATCTAAAATTCTGTTTTCAGATTGTCATTCTGGAGTACTTAGTATAGCTTGATGATGGAAAAAATGAACTTATGGTTTTAGTGTAAGACTGCAACACAGAAAAATGTGTAAAAAGTGAAGGGGTTGGAATACTTTCTGAAGGCACTGTATATTAGTTTGATGGCTTTACAAGGGAATATTTGAGGATGGAACACTGGGTAATATAAAAATAAAGGCTGAATGTTTTCAGATTTATTGTGACAAGTGAGTCACTTTATATTATGTTGTATACTTTTCTTAATTTCACATGTGCAATATGTGGCTGGTATTAGAATGTTCTTTCCAACGTTTTCTGTTTAATACTTAATCTTGTCTTTTGAAAATGCTAAAAGTCCCTAATCCTTTATGTTATTTTCCAATAGAAACTTGTCACTTATTAAGCGCTAGCTGTCCCCCACGGCTCCGCCCACGTAGTAGTGAAACAGGACAGTGAAGGGGTCGGAATACTTTCTGAAGGCACTGTATGTTAGTTTGATGGCTTTACAAGGGAATATTTGAGGATGGAACACTGGGTAATATAAAAATAAAGGCTGAATGTTTTCAGATTTATTGTGAAAAGTGAGTCACTTTATATTATGTTGTACACTTTTCTTAATTTCACATGTGCAATATGTGGCTGGTATTAGAATGTTCTTTCCAACGTTTTCTGTTTAATAAATAATCTTGTCTTTTGAAAATGATAAAAGTCCCAAATCCTTTATGTTATTTTCCAATAGAAACTTGTCACTTATTAAGCGCTAGCTGTCCCCCACGGCTCCGCCCACGTAGTAGTGAAACAGGACAAACTTTAAAAATGAATCAGGTCTGACAGAAGAGTGTCACCTGTGTAGAGAGAAAAGCACATGGCTGTGATATCTCTGGCAATCAGCAGCTACCCTCTAAAACACACATAGTTCTGATCTCTCTCTCAAAAACGTCAAACGTTACTCCTTAACAATCTGTTGATGACAATGTCTGTTGAACAAACAGGTATCACTAGCTGAGCGGAGGCAAGGTACGCTCCAACATGTGGCAAGAGGTAGACCAACTGGAACGGGGGCTGGCACGTGAGTGAGGAGGGCCTCCCCTCCTTCTCTCGGCCCGCAGCGTCTCTCTCGGATTCATGCAAATACATCGGTACCGCAAGCAAACTATGATACTTAGCGCAATGAGAGAAGTCACAAAATCAACTGGAATGTTCAAGCAAATTATAGAAACAAATCCAATCTAAATCCATTGACTAGTTCTCTCAGAGAGACAGACAGATGTTGGATTTTATATATACAGTATATTGTAATAAAAAAGCACACACAAGTATAAAGGTTTGGGGTTTTTAGGCCCCATATACTGTAAAGCAAATAAGAGCACGTCAATGTTTTCTTCCCAGTACAACAGACCAAAAAATATAACGCAGGTCGGACAATTTATAACAGAGGACAGGAAGTGATGAAATGATGGGGAAAGTCATGATGGTTGATGGGAAAGTAATGTCATCATTGAGGGACCAGAGGTTAGAAAGGACCCCAGAAGTGGGTGGTACCAAAAGACTTCCGGACTGTTTATGGCGGTGGTGCTTCGGTCTTTCTGAAGGAACAAAAAAAGAGAGGTTAGTACCCCCCCATTGTCCTCCGGCACAGCTTGTTTCAGCGCCCGTCGGGTCCTTAAGCCGCTCCCTATGCGCTCGTGCGTGACAATATATATAAATTAGCATTATATATCGTACATACTGTCATCAACCGTGAATAATACAAGACTCCAAGTGAAATGTTGGGGTGCCAACAAGACCACCTGTTTACTCAATATAATAAGGCATGTCAAAATAACAAACACACAATAAAAAACAAAAGTAATGTTAGCTGTTGCTGTGGGTAAGTGGCTTTAAAGAGCTGTCAGGGTACAGGGTCAGAGCTCTGTCGGGTGGGTGGCTCGACTCCCAAATGAGACGCCTCCTTCCGGGAGCACCTTGCTTTTATAACTTGTGGACTGCAAGGGGCGGAGTCACTTGCCCTCAATGGGCGTCTTCTCAGAGCTGTGGGTGGAACAAGAGACAGAAGAGTTAACGATCACATCCCTCTGGTATCTCGGGGTGGAATTGCTTACCTCTGATGAGGTCGGAAAGTGACACATGCGTAACAAATACAATTAATAGATAAAGTAGATTTTGAAGCAGCTTTTGGAAATTAAACCTACATGAAAAGTTCAACAACAACAACAACAACATTTATTTATATAGCACATTTTCATACAAAAAGTAGCTCAAAGTGCTTTACATAATGAAGAGAAGAAAAATAAAAGACAAAATAAGAAATTAAAATAAGACAACATTAATTAACATAGAAAGGAGTAAGGTCCGATGGCCAGGGTGGACAGAAAAAAAAAAAAAAAAAACTCCAGAAGGCTGGAGAAAAAAAATAAAATCTGTAGGGGTTCCAGGCCACGAGACCGCCCAGTCCCCTTTGGGCATTCTACCTAACATAAATGAAATAGTCCTCTTTGTAGTTCGGGTTTTTCACGGAGTCACTTGATGCTGATGGTCATACAGACATACAGACTTCTGGCTTTTAATCCATCCATCATTGTTGGAACATCATGGTGCTTTGGGTAGATGGTGGTGGCGCACGCCACCACCAACAGGACACCGGAAAAGGAAACAGAAGAGAGAGTAGGGGTTAGTACAGATTTTGAATGAATAGTTATTATAATGAATTAGATATACAGAGTATCAGGATTAAATTACAGTGAAGTTATGAGAAGGCCATGTTAAAATAATGTGTTTTCAGTAGTTTTTTAAAGTGCTCCACTGTATTAGCCTGGCGAATTCCTACTGGCAAACTATTCCAGATTTTAGGTGCATAACAGCAGAAGGCCGCCTCACCACTTCTTTTAAGTGTTGCTCTTGGAATTCTAAGGAGACACTCAGTTGAGGATCTGAGGTTACGATTTGGAATATAAGGTGTCAGACATTCCGATATATAAGCCGGGGCGAGATTATTTAAAGCTTTATAAACCATAAGCAGAATTTTAAAGTTAATTCTGAATGACACAGGTAACCAGTGTAGTGACATCAAAACTGGAGAAATGTGTTCGGATTTTCTTTTCCTGGTAAGGATTCTAGCAGCTGCATTCTGCACTAGTTGCAAACGATTGATGTCTTTTTTGGGTAGTCCTGAGAGGAGTGCGTTACAGTAATCTAGCCGACTGAAAACAAACGCATGAACTAATTTCTCTGCATCTTTCGATGATATAAGAGGTCTAACTTTTGCTATGTTTCTTAGGTGAAAAAATGCTGTCCTAGTGATCTGATTAATATGAGATTTAAAATTCAGATTACAATCAACGGTTACCCCTAAGCTT
The DNA here is from genome assembly GCF_900747795.2 of Erpetoichthys calabaricus. Taxonomy (NCBI): domain Eukaryota; kingdom Metazoa; phylum Chordata; class Cladistia; order Polypteriformes; family Polypteridae; genus Erpetoichthys; species Erpetoichthys calabaricus. The sequence goes on from NC_041406.2 coordinate 36,442,239, forward strand.
TTTACCTCCGATTTGACTTTTAATCCTAATGCATCCAGTTTATTTCTAATAGCCTCATTGTATCCATTATTGCCAATCACTAAGATTTCGGTTTTTTCTTTATTTAATTTGAGAAAGTTACTATTCATCCATTCTGAGATACAAGTTAGACATTGTGTTAGCGAATCAAGAGATTTGGGGTCATCAGGTGCTATTGATAAATACAGCTGTGTGTCATCAGCATAGCTGTGGTAGCTCACGTTGTGCCCTGAGATAATCTGACCTAATGGAAGCATGTAGATTGAGAAGAGCAGTGGACCCAGGATAGAGCCTTGTGGAACACCATATAGAATATCATGTGTCTTTGAGTTATAATTACCACAACTAACAAAGAATTTTCTCCCTGCCAGGTAGGATTCAAACCAATTTAAGACACTGCCAGAGAGGCCCACCCATTGACTAAGGCGATTCTTAAGAATATTATGATCAATGGTGTCAAATGCGGCACTCAGATCTAAGAGGATGAGAACAGATAAATGGCCTCTGTCTGCATCACCCGCAAGTCATTTACTACTTTAATGAGTGCAGTTTCTGTGCTGTGATTTGTTCTAAAACCTGACTGAAATTTATCAAGAATAGCATGTTTATGCAGGCCCTGCATACAGAACTTAACATCTTAACAACTAAAGAAACTGAACAACTTATTTATAAGTCTAGACAGCATTACTATGAACACGGAGAAAAAGCTAATAAGCTTTTAGCTCAACAAATTCATAAACAAGAAGTTCACAATGCAATACCAGTAATCACCAACAAGAATGGAGAAGAAATCATCGACCATAATAAAATAATGCACACATTTAGAGATTACTATAAGTCTTTATATTCCACTGAGCCCAAAGAAGACAACATGCAATCTAATGCATTTCTGGATAATTCACAAATACCACAAATAGATGCTTTAAGTGCTGAGGAACTGGATAAACCTCTAACGCTAACAGAATTACTAGACGCTATAAAGTCACTATAAAGCGGGAAATCATCAGGCCCTGATGGTTACCCCGTAGAGTTTTATAAGAAATTCTCCACTCAGCTAGCTCCACTCTTATTGGTAACATTTACAGAAGCTAAAGACCACCAAATACTACCTCAAACATTGCGACAAGCATTAATCACCGTCTTTCCTAAACAAAATAAGGACTTGTTACAATGTGCATCATATAGACCAATTTCACTCCTGAATAATGATGTTAAGATACTCTCAAAAATCCTAGCTAGAAGGATGGAGAAAGTGCTGCCCTCGGTAATATCACAAGATCAAACTGGATTTATTAAAGGCCGACATCTATCTTCAAATCTCCGACGCTTGTTTAATGTTATATATTCACCAGCAAAATCAAACACCCCAGAGATATTACTATCATTAGACGCAGAAAAGGCATTTGACATGATCGAATGGAATTACCTTTTCACTGCATTGGAGAAATTTGGGTTTGGCCCGAATATTTGTGCTTGGATCAAACTACTGTATACCAGTCCAGAAGCTTCAGTTTGTATTAATAAAATTTGCTCAGACTACTTTAAACTAGAACGTGGTACCAGACAAGGATGTCCCTTGTCGCCACTGTTGTTTGCAATCGCTATTGAACCACTGGCGGTTCACTGCCGAAATTCTTATCAGATAAAGGGGATTGTCAGAGAAGGACTGGAACAGAAAATTTCTCTATATGCAGATGATATGGTCTTATATATATCGGACCCAGAAAACACTGTCCCTGCTGTTTTAACAGCACTAACAGAATTTCAAAAGATATCTGGTCTTAGTATTAATCTGAATAAAAGTATACTCTTTCCAGTGAACTCACAAGCATATAATATTAGATTAGACACCCTACCTTTTACCATAGCAGATCAGTTTAAATACCTAGGGGTAAATATCACAAGTAAACATAAAGCTCTTTATCAACAAAATTTTGGCGTCTGTATGGAAAAAATTAAGCAAGACTTGCATAGATGGTCAACCCTTCATCTCACTCTAGCCGGAAGAATTAACATTGTTAAGATGAATATCCTTCCTAAACTTCTCTTTTTATTTCAAAACATTTCAATATATATCAATAAATCGTTTTTTAAACAGTTAGATTCAATAATAACCTCATTCATTTGGAACTCAAAACACCCACGTATCCGAAGAGCGACCCTACAAAGACCTCAGGCAGAAGGTGGCATGGCTTTACCTAATTTTCAGTTTTATTACTGGGCAGCAAACATACAAGCCATAAAAACCTGGACACAAATAAATGCACATACACAGGCTTGGTCTGCAATAGAAGTAAAATCCTGTAGTACTTCTTTATATTCCCTGCTCTGCTCTCCAATAAATGAAAGTTATCGCAAATATACTAATAACCCAATTGTGCTTTACTCACTCAGAATATGGAACCAAATTAGGAAGCATTTTAAGATGGAAAATCTTTTATCAGTGGCACCTCTGCAAGGGAACCACCTCTTTCAACCTTCGCAAGTATATCCAGTTTTTAATACCTGGAAAAGTTTTGGGATTAAAATGCTCAGAGATCTTTATATAGACAACATATTTACATCTTTTGAACAATTACGTTCAAAATTTAACCTCCCAGCTACACATTTCTTTTACTATCTTCAAATTAGAAATTTTGTTAAACAGAAATTGCCCGATTTCCCCCACCTTGCACCCTCCACAATGCTGGAAAAAAATACTGCTCAATTCCGAGGAAACAAACACTATTTCCGCAATATATAAAATCTTATTAGAGTCCCTACCTTTCAAAGACCCAAGAGGACATTGGGAAGAAGATCTCTTAATCAATATATCAGAAAAGGAGTGGAAGGTAGCAAAGCAGAGAATTCACTCGAGTTCTATATGCGCAAAGCATAGAATTATTCAACTAAAAATTATATATCGAGCTCATCTGTCTCGCTTAAAACTGTCCAAAATGTTTCCAGGCCAGGATCCAACCTGCGAGCGCTGCAACCAAGCTCCTGCCTCACTGGGTCACATGTTCTGGGCCTGCACCAAACTAACATCATTTTGGACAAAAATTTTTAAGTGCCTCTCAGACAGCCTTAGTATCACAATCCCTCCTAACTCACTAACAGCTGTGTTTGGTGTCCTTCCAGATGGACTGGAATTGGAGAAGGACAAGCAAACGGTGATTGCATTCACTACACTCTTGGCACGCAGACTTATTTTGTTAAATTGGAAGAATCCTAATTCTCCTCTTATAAGTCAGTGGGAAACCGATGTTTTATATTATTTGAAATTGGAAAAAATCAAATTTTCAGTTAGAGGATCTGTACAAAATTTTTTCAAAACATGGCAGGATTTAATCATTATTATTTTAGAATAAGAGAAATAACTATTATTGCATTTAACTCCCTTCTCCATCTCTTATTTATATAGATATTTACTTCTCCCCTTCTTTTGTCTAATGTTGCCTTATTAAAAAGCTTAAAGAAATTTTCCTTTAGCTAAGCTCTCCTTCTCAGGGGTGGGGTTTGATTTGTTTTCAAATTTGTTGGGTTATAAATTGATCTGTTTGTATGGAATGATTACAATGAAAATTAATAAAATAAATATTTAAAAAAAAAAAAAAAGAATAGCATGTTTATTGAGGTGCTCATTTAACTGTATAATGACTGCCTTCTCTAGAATTTTACTTAAGAAAGGCAGGTTAGAGATGGGTCTATAATTTTCAAGAGCAGAGGGATCGAGATTATTTTTCTTAAGTAGGGGTTTAACTACCGCAATCTTAAGACAGTCTGGGAAGACCCCTGCATCTAATGACGAATTTACTATGTCAAGAACATTATCACTAAGCACGCCCGATACTTCTTTGAAAAAATTTGTTGGTATTGGGTCAAGGACACAGGTGGAGGGTTTCATTTGAGAAATTATTTTATGTAAATCAGATAAATCTATCCTAGTGAAAGACTTTAATTTGTTTATTATGGGGTACTGGGGTTTAGGAGGATCCTTCGTGTTGGGGAGATATACTATGTTATTTCTAATATCATTTATTTTTTGATTGAAAAATACAGCGATAGCCTCACAGGTTTTACTGGAAGTACTTAGGAGGCATTCCTTTGAGTTACCTGGGTTTAACAGACGATCAATTGTTGAAAATAAGACTCTGGGATTACTAGCATTGTTATTTATAATCTTAGAGAAATAGCAGCGCCTCTCAAGACGGACTGTGTTATTGTATTCTGTTATTTTAACTTTTAATATTTCATAGTCAATAGTTAGTTTAGTCTTCCTCCATTTACGCTCAGCTCTACGGCATGTTCTCTTTAAATCAGACACTCTTTGGGTCTTCCATGGTATAACAATGCTAGAAGATTTTTTAACTGTCTTTTCAGGTGCAACTAAGTCAACAGCAGCCCTCACTTTAGTATTAAATCTTTCCACCTTACTATTTACATTCTCCTCGCTATTATAGTTGGCACTATAAACGGACTGATTGGTTAGAATGTTTGAAAGTTTTAAAGCTGCTGATGAGTCAAAGAACCGTTTTTTAACAATATGCTTCTCATGAGTGTTTTCTATCATTATTTCTATATTAAAGAGTAGAAGAAAATGGTCTGATAGACCAATATCAATGACCTGCTTTATATCAACTTTTAGTCCTTTAGTAATTACTAAGTCTAACGTATGACCTGCTTTATGTGTAGGCTGATTAACGAGCTGTCTCAAATCAAAAGAGTCCAGGAGGTTCATAAATTCTTTTACTTTCTGGTCACATTGATTATCTATATGAAAATTAAAGTCGCCGACTATTAAGAGTGTGTCATAGTTCGTAATTAAGATTGACATCAAGTCAGAGAATTCCTCAAAGAAAGACGCGTTGAATTTTGGAGGTCTATACACGGATAATACTAGAACGTGAGAATCTCCCTGAATAATAATGGCGAGATACTCAAAAGACTTGAATTTACCAAAACTGATATTTTTACATTTTAACCTGCTTGAGTAAATGTTTGCTAGCCCTCCACCTCTCTTTCCTTGGCGATCAGCACGAGTAAAACTGTAATCCGGAGGCGCAGATTCGATTAAAACAGCTGCGCCATCTGAGCTAAGCCACGTTTCACTTAGTGCAATAAAATCTATTTTTTTTATCACTAATAAGATCGTTGATAAAAAATGTCTTGTTAGTTAAAGCTCAAACCCATATATCACTATTTTAAAGGTTACAACACTTATTAGCCAAAGACATTGTTATTTTAAGTGAGAACTATATATATAGGGAAGGAGTCTGGGCACAGCAAATAGGTTTGCTCCAATGTTATTTGACAGCCAAATTATGAACAACTCAATTAGATCAATTAATTGCTAAAAAAAAAAGCCATTAATCACATCAACATAAAAAGTGAGTTAGTCATCTTCCTCCTCTCATGACGTAATTGCAGTTTGTAGTAACCACACATTTCTGTATTTTTATGTGCAAAGAAACAAGCAATTAAGAAAATAATCAGACATGTTTTTCGAAATCCTTGCAGTAGGAAAATTATTAAAGGAATTATAAGTTTACTTTAAAAGAAAAAGACACTTTTTCTGACACCCTTTACCACCCCTGCTTTCTGCCAACATTGTCACACTATACAAAAGTGACAGCTAATGGTGGAAAGGTGTGTACATTTTTGTACAGTTGGACCTCAGCTCTCCAGGGAAGTGTAGCGAGGAGCCTCTTGCCGATAATTAATTTTAAAATTGTCATAAAGTTAGTTCTCCTTCTGAGTCTGTGTATATCTGTGCCTGTTCATGTGTTGACTGCAGACTCAGGCAGTCTTCCAAGACAATTAAAGAAACTTCCAATCCAGCATAAAGGACTTACAGTTGTGTGAAATAGTAAGTACACCCGTGAAATGTTTTTTCTCTTTTAACATATGTGGAAATAGCAGGTTTTGTACTTTATTTAAACAGTATCTTTACATGAAGGCGATGTTAAAAGAATTAAAATTGTCCTTTGCAATAATAATAATTTTTTGAATGAAAAATGTACAAATACAGCATTTCTGTCTGTGGAAAAGTAAGTTCACCCTTGTCTCTAATTGCTGCCATTGCCTCCTTTGGCAAAAACAACCTGAAGTAATCGTTTCCTATAACTATCCACTGTTTCTGACATCAACTGTGAGAAAGTTTTTCCTACTTCTCCATGCATAATTCTTTTAGCTGTGATATCTGAGAAGGGTCCTGCATGCATAGCCCATTTCAAATCCTCCTACTGTATTACGATGTGATTCAGATCCAGGCTGTGACTTGGCCATTCCAGATCCCTCTATTTCTTTCAGTTCAGAAATTCCTTGGTGGATTTACTGGTATGTTTAGGGTCATTGTCACATTGCAAGGTCCATTTTCAGTTGAGCTTCAGTCTTCTGAGAGATGGTCTCACATTATCCTCAAGCACCCACGGGTACAATGAACAATTCATAGTGGATTCCATGATGGTGAGATACCCATACCTTGATGCAGCAAAGTAGTCTCAAACCATAACAGTTTTCCCACCATGCTTTACAGTTGCTAACAGGTTCTTCTGGTCAAAGGCTGACTTTGGTTTTCACCAAACATGTGTTTTGGCACTGTGGCCAATTTCTTTGCCTCATTTGTCCAGGGTGCTTTGTTCCAGAAGTCTTGGTCTTTGTCTAGGTGCTCATGGGCAACCTTGTTTAAAGAAGAAGCATTTATTCATTAACAAATGCACCTGTGTTGCTCATATGATAGGACACTTGGACTCAGCACCTCTAAGTGACAGGGGGCGACCCATTACTTATTAAACAAACCAGATAGTGGAGGTCTCTTGTTAAGGGTATGAAATGATATTCTTGTGAAGTCCTCTATTGGTGGTAAACTGACTGAATGTAAAAGACAGCCCCTGTCAACAAGTATCCTGCCATAGTGATCCCGATCATGAAATACATGGCATACAATATGGACAGTGAGACAGGTAACAGGTAACAGGTAGCTGGTTTTAACATTTCTTCCTATTTTTCATTAAAATGTTAGTTGATACCTTTCATGTTAAGTGCATGATACAGGTGATCTGTTAACAAAATAACACACAGTTAGAAGGGGATATAAATACTGATGGAATACTTAGAATATTGTCAGGCACTTTTTGGAGGTGGGCCAGACAGTGCTAGCGCTGCTGCCTCGCAGAAAGGAGACCAGGATTCACATCCTGGCTCCTTCCTACATGGAGCTTGCAAGTTCTCACTGTGTCTGTGTGGGTTTCCTCCCACACTCTAAAAGATATGCAGGTGAGGTGAATTGGTGATCCTTAACTGGGCATAGTGTGTGGTTGGGGTGTGTGTGTGTGTGTGTGTGTGTGTGTGTGTGTGTGTGTGTGTGTGTGTGTTTGCTCTGCGATAGCCTGGCACCCCATCCAGGGTTTGTTCCTACCTTACATTTACTTATTTGGCTGATGCTTTCACCCAAGGTGAGTTACAACATTTGAGATTCCACTTCTTTAGGTTTTCCAGTTGGAGTACAGGCAGGTCAAGTAACTTGCTTGTGGCCACACAGTGTTAGTAGCAGGATTTGAACCCACAACCTCAGGGTTTGAAGTCCTAAGCCTTAACCACTACACAACACTACACCACACTTCCTGCATTGCTCCTTGCGCCCTGTGATAGCTGAGATGGGCTCCAGAAAACCCCCACAACCCTGTTCAGGACTAAGTGGGTTTGAAAATGACCGACTTTTTTGATGTGAAAAAGATGAATTTGCAAGCAGTAACATAAACAGAGGTGTGTCAAAATCTCAAATTTATTATTGTGCCGCTCAAACTTTCTTTACTTTCCCAATGACACAGTGATATTTCCTACTTCTTTCTTTGTTTCATTTCCTAATTCTTCAAGTGGAAAATGAAATGACCATCTCTTTACTAATTAAAATGGTTCACTTGCTACTAGGCACTGGTTTTTCTTTTGCCTTTGATCCATCTGCTACAAATCCGGTCAGCCAGCTGTTCAGGTTACTCTTCCATGTGCTGTACCACAATTCCAAACTATGGAATCTCCCACATGAATGATCAAAAAGGTAGGACTGTGGAATTATAAAGGCTGCTTTACAAGATTACAAGATTTACAAGGCATTTATTGGAACGTTTTCTGTGTCATTTTTAGAGGTCAAATGCTAAAGGTAATGATTCAACACATGAACACGTTATGGAGAAATTCAAGGTTTCACTGCTTTTCATTATCATTTTCTCCTGAGGGGATTCTTCTTTAGAAAGGGTTAACCTGAGTTGCTGCAGCCAGGGCTTATTTCAAAGTTAAAAAGCTAGTCTAGCCAAGACATGTGTAGGATAAGCTGTAATTAAGTACATTTAATTTCATTTTTAATGGTTTAAACTCAAATGCAAAAACAAAGCTTGCCTAAAAACAGGAAAGGCACTCTTTTTATCTTCTGTTTCCTGCTTTGAGCTATTATATTTCATTCAAAAAATAAAGATCTTAAGGATTTAATCCAGCCAAAAACTAGATTAATCTAGCTCTCCGGATCTCCCTGTCTTTTTATGTTTAAGTGATGCATAATTTAACTTTATCTAATTTAAAAGGCTTTTTTCTTATGACTTGATAGAGTGAATAGTAAGAGCCATCCATCTGCTGCGGTCCAAGCTTACAGTATCTTTAAGGGTTATTGGCAGCCTGTAATGGCAATTTTTCCTGTGCCATAGGAGGCGATTATTCTGAATTTTTTGAGGGTCTGCCAGGCATATGGGTGCCATCAAAGTGGCATACAGAACACTTGCAATGTGAACGTTTGAGTGACACAGCAGGCCACTCAATATTTCTGATGCTACTGCTGCAGTGGTAATTAGAGAACCCTTATAGCCACTAGGGGGCAGTAGGTCCTGCCAGGATGAGAAGTACCCAGAAGTTACATTTTCAAGGGAAGTACAGATAAGGCTCAGCCATGAAGTACCAAAAGGAGGTGTGTGCAACTCCTCGAGACTGCAAAAAGCAATCAATACTCAGGCGTCATTGTAAAAGGACATGCAAGATCAGAAGCATTTCAGAAGTCATAACTCTTTTTAAGACCAAGTAGTGTTCTGAGGTGTAAGACGATAAGAGGTCCTGAGGTCTCTGGACAAAACGTTCAGAGAAGAGTGACTAGGCTGATTCCAGGAACTGCAGGTTGTGAATTATGGAATGTTTTATCATGGAAAGTCTTTTGGGGACACCTCTCCTTAAAACATAAATCCTCTTTATCAAATGTACAGATTCTATGTAATGTGGACCCACAGCATAATGTTTAATTCTCTGTTATTAATTTAATTTGATGGTTCTTAACACTTAACAACCTTTAAGAATTTACAGTTCACAGTTCCCATGTATTTGCACACAAGACTATAGTCCACTGCTTTTCTACAAGTAGTTCCTTCAGACTTCATCCATATATGGCTGTCACTGTAGCCTTCCTATTGGGAGCCTTCTGCTAAGCTGATAAAAACCCGTTACTTTAACGTGGCTTTCTCATAGCTTCATTTTAGTGTAACTCTGATATTCTGTATATGCATTTAATTATCTTTTTTTTCATGTCTCCAAAATCAGTACTAACCCCAACTTTCTCTTCTGTTCTTTTTCTTATTTTCTGTTGTGGCGATCTGCACCACCACCACCTGATCAAAGCACCGTGATGTCCATCTATTGTTGGATTGAAGGCCAGATATCCACAAGACCATCATCGTCTAATTCTTCCATGTGAAGCTTGAAAACTATGAGGACTGATTGAGATCATTTATGTTAGGTAGAATGCGTAGAGGGGGACTGGGTTGTCTCGTGGCCTGGAACCCCTGCTGATTTTGTATTTTTCTCCAGCCATCTGGAGTTTTTTTTGTTTTTTCTGTCCTCCCCGGCCATAGGACCGTACTTTATTCTTTGTTAATTAGCATAATTTTTATATTTTTTCTTTTTTTCTTTCGTCATTTTGTAAAGCACTTTGAGCTACATCATTTGTATGAAAAAGTGCTATATAAATAAATGTTGTTGTTGTTCTCTCTTTCTCACCCTGGTTGACATAGCTGTGAAAGAAGCTTGGTTCTTAGCTCTCAGTGGTTAAAACAGAGCAAATTTGCAGACAGGAAAGCAGGCTTTAATAAATTTTAATCTTTAAGCATTATTCTAATATATTGTACCATAAACAAAAGCAAAATAAAGTGTGAACACCATACAACCTGACTCGACTAGATGTTCAGTCTTTCCAGGTGGCCCTTTTCTTGCATTTCTTGAAATGTCAGCAGTAACTTGAAGCATTCATGGTTGAACTTCCAGCTTATTTTGCTTTCTTCTCTCTCTTTCTTTCTTTTCTTATTATTTTGATCTGCTCTTTTTCTGCTCTATAATGGTCTTTACCATTCTTCATTGTTCATACAACTGAAATCATGTTTTCAAATCAGCGACTTTAGCTCACACTTCTAATATCATAAATAGGAGCATACACAAGGCCAACTCCAGCTTTTTTGCTGCCCAAGGTGAAGGAGAAGATGGTGCACCCAAACCACAGAATCTTGAAGACACTTGCTCTTCATATATCGAGTGGAAGAGCATGGACTGAGCAGGTTTTTATTATTTGAAAATAGGCCATAACGTATTATTCCAGCAAATGTGGTAAACGTAGAAATGGGGAGAGGACCCCTTGCAGTTCTGTGTTCATTGTAATAATAATGTACAATAAACCAAAGAGCAGGGAGTTTTGTTTGTGTTGTCTGAGTGCTGGTATAGCAGAGTTTGTCTGGAATGACAAAATGCCACCCTTGGCGACTGACTAGTTTGCCTATATGGTAGAGCAGGCCTGGGCCTGGAGCTCAGCATGTTTGTATTACTTGGAAACAGCTTTTGGAATTATATAGGCATTATGCTAACAGTTCTGCATTATACATTTGATTCTGACCTGGTTCTTATCTCCTAAAACAAAAACATGCATATCCAAGTAATACCTTAGACTTACAATACAGCAGAGCTTATTACATTTTCTGCCCAAACTAGTTATCAAAATATTCAGGTAACTCTTAAACAAACACAAAAAACATGACAAGCTGTTTTAACATAGTAGGTCATTTCAGCATAGAAATGATAAGAAGGAATAAAGTGTCTCATTGTAAAGGTCTACTTTTTAAATGTTAAAAGAAAAGTTCCTTTCTTTTTTCCTCCAACATGTGGAATGAGAAGTCAAGCAAAATGACACCTTTTATTGGCTAATTAAAAGATTACAATATGCAAGCTTTTGAGGAAACTCAGGCCCCTTCTTCAGGCAAGAGGTATGTGGAAAGATTATAGGAGTTTAAGCAAATGGAAATTAGCAAGAGACATGATTGTATTTAAAATTATGGCAGGAATCAGTAGAGTGGATCCAGGGTGAGTACAGCAAGAACACTGGGACATAGTTGGAAACTTGTTAAGGGAAAATTTCGCACAAACGATACAGAGTTTTTTTTCACACTGAGAACTATACACACTTGGAATAGATGACCAACTACTGTGGTAGACAGTAGGACTTCAGGGAACTATAAAACAGAACTTGATATAACTTTGGAAAACTTAAGCACTCCCGATGGCTGTTGAGTGTACTCCACTCTAAATTCCTAGCCATACTATTCAAAAAGACACACATTGAGCCCTGTCTCTCACCTGCTACAGTCAGTCAGTCATTATCCAACCCGCTATATCCCAACACAGGGTCACGGGGGTCTGCTGGAGCCAATCCCAGCCAACACAGGGTGCAAGGCAGGAACAAATCTCGGGCATGGCACCAGCCCTCCGCAGGGCACACACACCCACACACCAAGGACAATTTAGGATCGCCAATGCACCTAACCTGCATGTCTTTGGACTGTGGGAGGAAACCGGAGCAAACCCACGCAGACACGGGGAAAACATGCAAACTCCATGCAGGGAGGACCCGGGAAGCGAACCCAGGTCTCCTAACTGCGAGGCAGCAGCACTATCACTGCGCCACCTGTTACAGCTACTGCCTATCAAAATATCCATTTTGTGGGTAATATGCAAGTAAGAATTTCATTGTGCTATGTGCACATGATAATAAAGTTGAACTTGAATTTATTGGGCACCACTGTTGTCAACAGGTAAACATTGGATGTCATAATCATTATAAAACAGGAGACACACCCTAAGCCGACATCACATTACATGACTTTTAGTCAGAGGGGGTGTCAGACTTGATGGCTTCAGTTGCTTATCTCATCGCCTGAGTAAGTCAGATCAGGCAACTAGAAATTGCAGAATATGTGAAATGACACGACTGCATGAAGACCTTCCTGTGCAATTTCCCATTTCCAAAGCAATACAAGCTTTCCCCTCTTTCTCACAGCCAATAATGAGCTGCCTGATGGGGTTGGTGGTTGTATGAAGGTTTTACAGGTACAGCTTACTCAGTTGTAATCTTGTCCCTCTTTTTTCAGTTTTTTTTTTGTCATTATGTCTTAGTTTGTAAAAAGAGAGATGAGTCTTTCTTCTGTTTGTCAGGTCTAAAACACCCGTGTGAAATCAGCCCTTTTTGATTTTGTTAGTGTGAAGTTAGGCTGGGTCAGAGTATGGTGGTCACGGGTGTGCGCCACTACCACCTCCAACTTGCTAAGGTTATGTAAATAAAGTCTGTGATGGAAAAATCATTGGAAAAGTCATGTAATGTGACAGAGCCTCTAGAGATGTGTTAGCAAATGCCTCCTTCTTTCCTTTGGCGACACTCATCTCTGATCCCTTTTCAACTCTCAATGATTATACACACACTCTGTTCCAGTGTATCTTTGCAGTTCATCCATTTTTTTGAAAGTGCTTATTCCAGTTAAATGATGCAAGTGTCAGGAGCCTATTCCAGTATCACCAAGATAGGGTGCCAGTCCATTGCAGGGTACATTTATTCCCACAGAACCACACACCCTATCAGACCTTAATCAGGGTACATGGTAAACATGATTTTGCAAACTCTGCACAGACAGTCAGAAGGTCTGGGCTCAAACCAAGTCCATCAACAGTATGAGGATCAAGTGCTAACAACTTGCTTGCTGTCCTCTTTTTTTAATACAGTTCAATGATTTATCCTTTTGTTGGTCATATACATTTACCAGATCAGAGTACATTTAAGTGTGTAATATATATATATAAAATTCTTCTCGCATTTGAAATGGAAATTACATATGACCACGTGATATGGAAATTATGTATGAAACAAAAATTACGTATGACCACACGATATGGAAATTACCTATGACCACAGAACATATTATAATACAGGAACTAGCCAGGCGCGTTCTGACAGAGAAGTTTTATTTATTCATCCACATGACTGTCGCTGAAACTGGCACATTGTAACTTTTTTTTAGTTGGCAGTACTTGATAGTAGAAGAGATGAGGAAAACAGCTTTGCGTCTTTCTACTTTTTAACTGCGCCGAGCCATAAACAATGTGAAGACGAGACCGCCTTCAGCTGCGAGGGGTCGTGAGAACAAAGTGGACGCTGGGAGGTGCGGAATGTCGGGCTGCTCCGCGGGGTTGAGAGCTTCGCAGTTTCAGGCAGCGTCCTCTCTTCTCGCACTGTTTGTGACACTTCAAGTCCCCCGTCGGCTCCTGGGAGAGTGGAAATCTTTGCGAATGAGTGTAATCGGCGCCATCGAAGCAGGACTCTGTTCATAAATTGCCCCACACAACTACTTACTGTCCCTTAATGTGAGTTTGGGTCACTAAAACCCCATAATATTCAAGCATGCTTTTGTGATTAATTATTTTAACAAGTAGTGCAAGGTTGTCAGGCAAAAATTTGAACGATCACATAGTTAATGTAATTTCTATACCACAGTGATCGTATAGCGCCTTTCACAAGGGATCTACTACTTAACTGTTGTGTTATAGCGCTTTTAAAATGTAGTTTGCTCCAAACCACTCCAGTAGTGCTCAATGTATCTTTACTTCTTAAATGTTAATGTTTTACTGTTTAATAACTTATAGACTACATTTTATTTTTTTTCCCTTGCACTCAGTGAGCGAAGCCATTGGGTAATCAACTAGTAATAGTAATAATAATAAGAATCACTTTTTACATTTATATAGTGCTTTTTTCCCTACTTAAATCACTTCAGTGAGTGGGGAGCCATTTCAACCACCCCTAATGTGTTGCATTCACTCCGAAGGATGTGATGGCAGCCATTTTTGCACCAGTACACTCACCACACATTAGCTGTTAGGTGGTGAAGTGGTGAGACAGATAGCCCATTAGAGACAGGGGATGATTAGGGGGCAATGGAGGGCAATGTAGCCTGGACATCAGAATACACCCTACTCTTTACAAAGGATGCCCAGGAATCTTTTATGACCACAGGATGCCCAAGGATCTTTTATGACAACACAGAATCAGAACCTCAGTTTTACATGTTATCCAAAGGATGGCACCATTTTTACAGCACAGTGTCCCCATCACTACACTAGGGCATTGGGATCCACAATCAGACCACAGGGTAAGTTAAGCACCCTCTGCAGGCCTCACCAGCACCTCTTCCAGCAGCCACCCAAGCTTTTCCTAGATGGTCTCCCATCCAAGTACTTGTCAGACCTGAACGTGCTTAGCGTCAGGCGGGTTACCTATTCTGAAGTGCATATGGTATGGCTGCTGGCTATTCTGTTAATTATATTGCAAGCCATTTACTTGGACTCACCACAGAAAGAATGAGCATGAGAGGACTGGTCGAAAATTAAAGCTCTTCCAGACCTGTATGGACAAGTACATGGTCCCAAGATAGCAAAGAATGGGGCCTATCAGGGAAGACTGAAAACATTTTTTGGCAGAAAACGTTAAACATGCACATCTGTCAAGTGGTTGGCTATTTACCTGGCCTTAGCTCACCTTTCCACTCTGCCCATTTCATTATTAGGTGTCAATTGTCTCTTATCTGCTTCCTAACTTCCTGATGATTCAGTATTCTTGATCTATTCTACCTCTTTCAGATGTGCTTCATCTTAGACAGGGTGTGATATATCATGGCATGTTCCATCTTGTAATTGACAGTGGCTGCAGTAATCTTTAAAAGAATTATGATCTCCATGACCCTGTTCTGGATGAGCAGGTTTGGAAGATAGATTGATGGATGAATGATCTTTGCCTACAGCTTATTGTAATATATTGTTACAGCTATCCTTTTTAATTTTGAATATATCTAATTAAATATCCAAAACCAACATTAAACGTGTGTGTATATTAGACAGCGCTTTAAATAAAGCAAATCTTTGTCTTGTTATCTTTTGCTTGGGTGGTTGTTTTAATTTCCACTATTCGCAGTTCAGATGAATTATTTTCCTCTGGTACTGCCTATTCATTTTTTGTAGCGGCTCGTCGCACTCAGGGTCGCCGTATTTCTATACTTATTATGTAAAATGTCATGGAACGTCTTTCCTATGGCTGAAAATGCTGACAAAAGACTGATTGACAGGCAGACTCTCAGCTCTGCATTCTTGTCACTACTGCTCGGCGAGGACAACTGACCTTGTGGTTGACAGATGTGCATATGAAAACTAAATGTAAAGAGATGAATGCCTCCAAGTGCGTATGTGCATACCTCCAAGTTTTGTATGTATTGATAAAGTAGCTTGGCGTCTTCTCAGGGATTCACCTTTTGGATCTAAATAATCACCGGAGTTAATAGGCAAAGTAAAATACCAACAGATTTGATTTATTAATCTGATTTGCTGCTGCTTCATGGATCCAATGTCCTAAGAGTGTGTGTGTGTGTGTGTAAGCCCTGCAATGGACTGGCATCCTGTCTAGGACTGCATCCTTCTGTCTAGCATTGCTGGGGTAGCCTCCCATAACTCTAAACTGGATTATTTGGATTCAAGAACTTAAGTTTCTGTTCTTTCAACTTTTAAAATTTTGAGTTTTCAGCAGATTTATAAACAAATGAATCACTTTCAGAGTAATGTCTGTCAGTGTGTATGTGCATGTCTAGGCAGCAGGAGCCCATGTGGGGTAATGTGCCTATTCTGCCATTGCCAAAGAAAATTTTTTTTTTTAACTATTTGCATTGTCAAGTGAAAGAGACCAAAAAAGAAAGAGTGGCATTTATTTGTCTTGTTCAGCAGATGAGAAGGTAACTTGACACTTTTGCTAATGCTGCTTAAACAATGCAATGCGGCAGGGCTCTGGCAGTCTGGCTGAGGGTCAACATGGATGCCTATGTGGCTTCACATGTAGCCCGGTTCCTCACTAGTGGTACTTTCCGCGGTAAATTAAACTATACAGTACAATGACATTTATTTTTGTATAGCCTAAATCACACAGAGAGTGTTACAATTGGCTTTAACAGGACCTGTTTTCTGACAGCCCCTCATCCTTGAAAGAAGACAAAAAAACAAACAAAAAAAAACCCTTGTAGGGAAAAAAATGGAAGAAACCTCTTGAAAGGCAATTCAGAGAGAGACTCCTTTCCAGGTAGACTGGGTGTGCAGTGGGTGTCACAAAATGGATTAAATACAGTATAATACACAGAACAGAACGCAACTAATCCACAATACAATAGTACAATAGTAATAGTACAAGAACAGAGCAAAATGTAAGAGCAGATTATATCACATAATAGGATTCTAATTTATTCAGAGTCCTGGAGACCTTGGTCATCAAGCTGCCTCCCCCCTATTGGTCATTCCACAACTGAGTCAGTGCTGGGTCGGCCAATCTGATGAAACTAAATGCTTTGTACCTTGTTTCTTACTTCAGTGGTTGTGGCCATGAGCCACTACTAAGGAACTGGGCTAAGTTCATATCTCTCTTTCTAAACATACCTTTGATGCAGAATCAGAAAGTGTTCGAGTTTGATTCTCATGTGTGCGTGCATACAAAGCTTCTTTTATTTTAATAGAGGCCTTGCAGATGTGGAAACAAGGTGACTTGTGAATGTGCTCATGTCACCTGCAAATGGTTTGAGCTTCAGGATTGGTCTGCAAAATGGCACAGAGTCTAAAAAGTACTTCCTGCCCACAGGATTCGTCTTTTGACCGAGTTGTAGTGGGTGAATGTTTGGTGTAGCTCAGTCCTGAAAATACATCAAGCATAGCAGTGTGTGCTTTATTTTTGTATACTGTATATACTGTATATTGTTTTGTGTATATACACTACTCAAGAAAAATAAGGGAACTCGTAAATCACACACCGAATGTAACAAAATATTCAAGAGGATAATGTTTACTGAGTAATACTGTGTAATTCATTTAGAACAAATGATGTAGGATGGTCAATGGAAACCAAGTCATCAACCCATTGAGGGCTCTATTCAACGTCACACCGAAAATCAAAGTCAAAAATTGAAATCACAGGCTGATCCAGCTTATGTGAATTTCATCAGGTCAACTGTAATATGACCCAGTATTGTGTATGTGTGGTATAGCGGGTCCACAGCTCATGTCAAGAGGCCACTTTTAAAATAAATAATCACCGTGCTCACAGCTTTGCGAGGGGGCATGGTTGTGTGGCTGAAGCAGTTCCTGGGGAATTCGTGATGGGGACTTTTCTCACCTAAGTGTACAGGTGAGAAACCGTCCGCATTCCATAATTGTCCCCGGGGGTTGCTGATTGCCACAGCTGCCACGTCCTCTTCATAAATAGAAGCGCAAGGCGGTTAGAGGGAAAGAAAGGAAAGAGCCGGAGGTTGCAGGAGAGTGGGAAGCAGCAAGGAGGAGAGAAAGAGCTGGTGTGAGCGAGTGCTCACAAGGCAGGCAGCTGGACAGTGAGCCTTAGCAGGGGTGTTTGGCCGACACTCGGTGTGGCAGAAGGAAGTGGTTGCTCCAGCTGAGCGAACAAGGAGCTGGAGTGACCAGTGATGAAGCACAGCTGTCCGCATACAGGCCGAGAAGGCAGCGGGAGTCGGGAGGCTTGGGTGATGGATTCCCCATTGTGAGCATCCTGGCCTTTGGGGAACCTAAGTCTCGGTCTGGAGAGTGCGGAACTGAAGCCAGGGATCGGGAAGCCTCCAGACCAGATGAGCGGATAGAGAGATGGTCAGCTGCTGGTAGGGCGACTCTCGTGTTGTGGGGCCCAGATGGGAGAAGCAGGGGAGCTGCCAGGTAAAGAAGATACCGGGCTTTGTGATTTTAAAGGATTGCTTCCAGTATTGTTTTAACCTCGTTTTAAAGGATTTATTTATTTTTAACCTCCACTTCATTTCTGTTTTTATGGATTATTTATTTAATGGATTTTTGGAAGACACTGCACTTTATTTATTTGAACCCCTTGTGTTGACTTTTGTTGTTTGTTTTTAATAAAAGCACTTTGCACTATTACACCATCCCCTTGCTCCATTGTTATGCCTCACTGCCGAGCTCATCTGTAACATTACCGATGGTGTCGGGTTCAAAGGTTCCCTGAAGCTGCATGGGAGCGTGGAGTAGAACCCGCACAGTTACAGTATTGCCCCAATGTGCCTATATGCACTCCCGACATCATCTGGGTATGCTCCTAATGAGATGGCAGATGCTTTCCAGGGGATCTTCTCCCAGACCTGGATCAGGGCATCAGTGAGCCCCTGGACAGTCTGTGGTACTACTTGGTGCCGTCAGATGCACCGAAACATATTGTCCCAGAGGTTCTTAATTGAATTCAGGTCTGGGGAATGTGCGGGTCAGTCAATGGCATCAATGCATTCATCATCCAGGAACTGCCTATACACTCTGGCCATTTGTCCTGAACCAGCAGGAACCTAAGGGTCACTGCACCAGTTTAAGGTCTGACATGGCTCTGAGGATTTCATCCCAGTACCTAACAGCAGTCAGGGTACCTTTGCCTAACATGTGGAGTTTTTTCAAACCTCGAAGGATATGACTCCCTAGACCATCACTGTCCCACCGTCAAACCGGTCACACTGCATAATGTTCTCCGTGGCATCTCCAAACACTTTCACATCTGTCATATGTACTCAGTGTAAAGCTGCCTTTGTCTGTGAAGAGAATGGGGTGCCAGTAGTAGAGGTGCCAATTGTGATATTCTCTGGCAAATGCCATTCAAGCTCCACGGTGATGGATTGTGAGAACAGGTACCACTAGAGGACATCAGGCCCTAATGCCACCCTCATGTTTCTGAGAGTTTGATCAAAAACATGCACACCAGTAGCCAACTGGATGTCTTTCTGTATGGATCTTGCAGTGCTCCTCCTGTTCCTCCTCACACAAAAGAGCAGATACCGGTCCTGCTGCTGGGTTGATGCCCTTCTTGGGTAACAGCTTATCTCCTGGCATCTCCTCCATGCTCTGGAGACTGTGCTGGGAGACACAGTGAATCTTCTTGCAATGGCAAGTATGAATGTGCCATCCTGGAGGAGCTGGACTACCTGTGCAACCTGAATTGGCTGCAGGCACTGCCTCATGATATCAGTAGTGACAAGGTCACTAGCAAAAACACAAAACTAGAGAAGAATCAGTCAGGAAGGGTAAGGAGACAGCAATTGTCTGTGGCCATCACCTGCAAAACCATTCCCTGTGTGGGTTTGTTTTGCTGTTGCCTCTCCAGGTCACCTGTTGTCGCTTTCATTTGCACCAAAGCAGGTGAAGTTGATTCACAGTTGCTTATGTTTCCTAACTGGACAGACTGATTTCCCTGAAGCTTCATTGATTTAGTGTTAGATTGTGCAGATTAAGTGTTACCTTAATTTTTTGATCAATGTATATAAATACAGTATCTATGAATAATATTATAGTTTTGGTAGAGGTATTCATGTGAATTGGGTTTGTGGTGCACCTTTTTGTCTTTTTGCATATACACTGTTTTTTTTTTCTTTTTTAAATATTTTTTGTGGATCTTACTGTTGGAAGGACTGTGTCCTGTCTGCATTTTTATTGAGGAAGACTGCCAATTTTGTGTCTATACATTTATTAAATTTGTTTCTCTTTTCATTTGGAGGCTTGCCATACTCAATGTAAATATTGAACAGTTTCACTCTTTTTTGGGGACATTACTTCTTTGTGTTTTGTGTGTCAGTTGCGATGAGGACTGTGTAAAAAGCCTGCCTGACTTTAAATAAAAACCCACTTTTAATTTTGAAATACAGTCTTTTTGTGTCTATGCCTCCCTGTCTAACATTGCTAATGTCTGATTCTGATTGGCCCCAAACTACAAGATGCCCAATGTGTGGTCTGGTGCCCTCTTTCCCACTACTTGGGGTGTCATACCATGGAAATGATAACTCAAAAGTGAATCAAACTAAAATGTTACAAGCCAATAGATTTTGTTCTACAGAGATAATGAAATTGCATTTTTCCATATTTGTCTATATTATTTTATAGCTAGAATCACAGCCTTAGGTGAATTCATGTCGGGTTTGTAATTTTTGATAACTTTTGTTATTTTGTATTGAATAGCATATTGACATGCTTGTTAGTTTAACTAGCAATACTAAATTGACCTGTCGAAGGTTTGTGCATATGCCCAGCAATGGTCTGCCATCCTGTTCAAGCATTGGTTCCAGCGCCCTGTGACCCTGAAATGGAATAATCATGTCTTTTATTGTTACATATTCAGTATGACAGACTTGCTTTGATAGCATAGGAGTGCAATGGTTAGTGTTGTTGCCTCATACCTCCAGAGTCCTGGGCTTAAATCCTAGCCAGGTTATGGTCTGCATACTGTTTGCACATTCATCTTTGTCTGCTTGATCTTTCTTCAGGCTTTTTATTTGACCCTACATCATTAACACATAGAGAATAAACTGACTGGCAAATCTTAACTTGCTTAGTGTGAGATTGTGCCTGAATGCTCCCTCCAAAGGACTGTCACACCCATCATGGGTTTCTGTCATGTGTCCAATGTTGCCAGTCTTGAGTCTGGCTCATATTACTCTGAAATTTGCAAAACTAAGGAGAAAAAATGAATGAACAGATATAAAGTGTAATGCTCAAGCCAAGAAATAGTCAGTAATTGAAAGCAATCAAAACAAAAATGAGATCACAAAGTTAACAAAATAAGAGTGTTACAGGGTGCTTAGAAAGCGGGTTTCCAGATGTGTGAGGAAACTGTTATAGAATGGTGAATGTATTTAATACAAGAAAGGAGGATTCTGGGAATGTGACCCTGAATTGGAACACACAATGGATTGGTAGCCCCTTTGCATGCATGGTGTCTGTATTGCAGGACAAAGTTGGACACTTGTCAATGGAAATGTTACTGGTTTTATACACATAACATTTTGACTGGAACCATTCATATATTATTTTTTTAAGCAATATAGAGTCCACCCTTTCCCAACAGCACACCAGTTTATTGCTTAGCCAATTTATGCTTTATGTGTCGTCATTCAGTCAGCCAAAAATACATCGCATTACTCTTAATCTGGTTAATAGTCACAAGAGCGGGAGTCTACATGACTAGCCAATCCTCAAAGGGATGCTGGTTCATTGTATAGCAAATCTGGCCACATACTTAACACTAATTCCTACTGCACCACTTTAATGTAATATGCTTATTGTCCATCTGTTTAACAATCCATTTGATTATTTCCCAGCCTAGTTGCTCATTTATAAAAGTTGTTGGTCCAATGCTCATTCAAGAAGCATCAGGTGTTGAGAGAGAGTGGTCACTTCTGTCTAAAGGAATTAAGACCGTGTTTCACCATCTGCAATAAAACATAAGACAGTAACACCAAGGGCGGCCTTAGGGATGTGCGGGGCCTAGGGCTGACCAACCTCATGTGGGGCTGGTTACGTCAAACGTTGTTACCAGTATGTGTGGACTGCATAAACTTGTGTGAGAATTTATTGAAAATAATGTTAACATACATTGGATTTTCTCATTACAGTATTCAGCTAGATTTTTGCAAGATAACACACAGACTTTATCAAAATATAATGATATAATCTATCAAATAAGTGCAATTCAAAATTCATGACAATGCCACGACAATGCAAAATGTGATGCGGTGTCATGTGGAAATTAACAGGGCCTCTTCTAGAAAAGGACCCAAATTGCAAGTATACTCTGAGTCTCGATATGCAGGATGTCATAGTCATAACTCACGTTGATGTCATGTCAGCCGGTTATCATTAGTGATGTTTTCGTACATTAATATTTGGACTATGGAATGTTTTCAAAAACGTACATGTACGGAATTTGACCTTGAAGAGAGATTTTTAAAGGGTTCCTCTTAGAAGCATCTCAAATATATATTGTCACGCTTGGGTCACAGATTTGCACAGAGACACAGGAGGTTGTAGAAAAAAAAAGGAACTTTATTCAAAGCACTGAAAACAAACATTTGTCTCTTTTCAAAAGTTTAAACGTGCTCCATGACAAGTCAGAGATGACAGTTCCGCCAGGAGCAGAGAATGTCAGAGAGAGAGAGAGAGAGAGAGAGATGCAAAACAATCAATTCCAAAACTGACAGGCGCTGTACAAGGCTTTTGGAGTGGAGTACCACGCGAGAGGTTTATTGCGCATTATAGCGCAAGTAAGAAGGGTAAGGAGCAATGTGAAGGTAGACTGTCAGCTGTCTTAGGGGCTTTCCCAGGGGCGTCTGTGTTCTCTGAGGGTGCGATCAGCACTCCAGCTTACAATATATACTGGAGAATATAACTTGACAAATCTACTCAAATGGGACACGCGGACATCAAAAGTGGGGCTACTTTAGGTACGGGGCCTGGGGCGGTCACCCCACTTGCCACCCCCAAATGCTGCTCTTGAGTAACACAGTCTGGGAAAGCAAATATCATAACTGACTTTCAATATTTTTGTCACTATTTTTGGGGTTGTACCGTAGACTTCAAGCCTGTCTCTCCATTTTTCTTCTTTGCTTCGTCCATTTTCGAGTAATTGAACCCAGAATCTATACTGGCATTTAGAGTTCAGGGGCAAGACAGAAAAGAGAGTTGGGAGTAAAGAGAAATCAAATTTCTATAACTCTTAAGTTATTAAGATTTGATTTTTCAATAGGTACAGTATTTCCTTATTTAAGGTCCAGACATTTAATAAAAAGGGTGGTGCAATGGTAGCACTGCTGTCTCGCAACAGAGACTGGGGGCTCTCATCCTGGCTGCTCCCAGCATGGCCTCTGCATACTTTCCCTGCATCCATGTGGGTTTCCTCCAGGTGCTCTGATTTCCTCTCACGGAATCTTTTACTGTATCTGTAATTTACATAATTGTTTTTTGTCCTCAGAGAAAATCTGGCTTTTTGCAGAACATATTTAAATAAACCGATATAGAAATAGATAAATATATTTACATACACACTATAGTCTGAGCACACACCAGAATAACTAAAAAGGAAGAAAATTTGAAAGGAAAAAAAACTTTGGACTTGGCAGTCCCAGACACAGTGAGGCATTATGCAGGTGTATTGTCATTGGTACAAAGGAGCTCCTGTAACGTTTTTTGACACATTTTTGCTGAATAATTCATTGGCTGAAAGTTAGTGTGTCAGAGAGATGATGTGCATCATTGTTCATAATGGCACTCAGTTTTGTTTTAACTCTCTCCTTTGCTATGACCTCCAGGGGGTCCAGAGAGTGTCCCATAACTGAGCCTGTCCTTTTAATTAGCCAGTTGATTCAGTGGGGCTCTTCTGAAGTGATGTTACCAGCCCAGCACACCACAGCATAGAAAATTGCACTGGCTATCACAGAGTTATAGAAGATGTGAAGGACATCACTTCTCACATTAAAGAAGCTCAGCCTTCTAAGAGCCTGTTCTGCCCTTTCTTTAAAAATTCATCTGTTTTATGACACTGGGCCAGCCTGTCACTGTTATGGAACTCCATGTATTTGTAGCAGTGCACCACCTCTACATCTACTTTTTGAATCGTGACTGGGCATAGAGGCTCTTTGGTGCAGTGAAAGTCAATAACCCGTTGCTGATGATAAGATAGAGACAATAGTCTTTACACTAAGACACAAACGTTTCCTCCTGACTCCTCTCCTCTGTCTCATCCCCCCTTATCAATACACTCCATGAGTGCAGAATCATCTGAGAATTTCTGCAGGTGACACGACCTGGAGTTATATGTTTTTAGTCGGAGGTGTACCAGGTGAAGTGGAAAGGAAGACAGGACTGTTCCTTGTGGTGCTCAAGTGTTGTTCACATCCGTATCAGTGTCACAGTTCTTGAGTCTAACAAACTATGGTCTGCCTGACAGATAGTCCATTATCTAGGACACCACAGGTCCATCCACCAGCATATCCCTCAGCTTACTCCTTAACAAAAGTAATCAAGAATACACTTCAAAATGTCAGAAGGTGAAGTAGAAGACCCTTAAATACAGCAGGCCAGGTCACAGCCACCAGTTAACTCATCCACATTTCTTTGTCTCTGAAAGAAACGTATGTGAAAACACCTAATGGCACACAAACTTATGCTGTGAGACGGCTGCATGACCTGCAGCAACTCTATCTAAAGAATTAATGGAAAAGCCTGCCTGATTTGATTTTTAACATGTAGTTATTTGAAGTAGACTGAAAGATATAAAAGCATGAAATTAACTAAAACAAAATAACATAAATGGCCCAAGGCTCTTTTGAAAGTATGATTCATGCTACAGCACATTAAAATGAAGTTCCCAGCATTTCTCACACATGTGCAGCCAATAATAGAGCCCAAAAACAGAGGTAGGAACTTATACCACTGCAGCCATTATATTGTGTCAAAATAACATAACAATATTTTAGCAAAAAATAGATGGGTTTTGAATGTATTGAGCACTTCACTGGATAACAGATTTGCAGATTATGCAACAGTAAGAATGTTCATTTCCTTTTTTCCATGAATGTTTTTCACATCATTAGCAGTTGTAAACCATCGGTCACCATTGGCTTGTATTACAGTATATCATACATTTTTTTATCTCCATTCTCTCTGAAAACATGAATTCAATTTTTTTCTCACCAGTCACTACAAAACTACATGGGGTAACTAACATATAAAAAATGAATGTTTTGGTAGAGTATTCCTTTAATCAGCAGTTTCAGTAGTATTGTTGCATGTACAGAATACAGTGAATTTTTTATTTGAATGTGCAAACAACACGCTACACATTGCCACTCCCCGGTGCAACGATAAGCAGGAATATATTGAAGTATGTATGCTTTTTCTACTAGTCAAAGGTCAAAGCACTAGGAGACCTCCTTAGAATTAGGCTCTAATTCTGCTCTATGATGCAGAGCAAGAGAAGATGGGTCATGTAGTGACTAGCGTTGATCTGCAAAATTTGCCAAATCATATATTGTGTCTGCTGGAGACCTTGCTCACCAAATAATTTTCCTGGAAAGTCACTGTGCAGGCCAAGTTAGACAAACATTTTTTCCATACATCCCATCATGCACTGCATGCATTTGCACTGTAAGAATGTTGCCGATGTGACCATCGCTGGGTCACAAGTACACAAGGAAAAAAAATGCTGTTTCAGCTACTAAGAAGCCCTGAAACTTCGACAGTGATGTGCGATATTTTCCCCCATTTCTCATAACATTTCTTTCTTGAACTCATGGCCGTTTTAACCTCTTCAATTGCTGTATGTGGGTTATCAGTGAGCTAAAAAAGGAAAAAAGGTGTCCCGAAGCCACAAATGTTAAAAAACACTGCTATATTTTCAAAGAAAAATAAACAAAAAGCACTATTACAAGTACTGTCACCGTATCATCCGCATGGCTAATTATGCATGTGAATTCCAGCAACAAAACAAAACAAAAAAGGAGCCCTTTCCTTCTCATGCCCTGATCTGAAAACACAAGACATGCTGTGAAATACTATTTTTAAAGCATTTCTTTCTTCTTGATACAACCGGAAAGTGCAAAGCAACTGCACAGATACATGGGAAATGAAAAAAGATGTTCCTGCCATTACCGGAGCCGCAACTTCAAACAATGGAACATGCCAGTCCCACGCCATCACTTTGTTGCAGCCAATATGTGTCCCAAGATATATATTATTTACTTAATAGTTTGTGATTGTGTTTTGAATTTTATTTGTGGTATTCAATCCATCTGTGTCTTTTGTTATTTGAGGTATGGTGATACAGAGGTTGGCATTGCTGCTGCACAGCTCAGATCACGTATTTGGCCACAATAATTGGTCCAGCACAGTTGGCAGACATTACCCTAGCCCTCAGGGACACTTGAAAGAACATTGCATCATTGTAATCCACTTTAACACTGATTCAATTCCTCCTTCACCACTGACTTCAATGCATTTTGTGGAGTTCAGCGAAATTCACAAACATTTCTGTGATCTTTCCAAACTTAAGGCAAAACAAATTCAGCAGAGATTCATTAATCACTAGTAGTGACATCAGTAACTAGTGATAGGCAACATGATTTTTCCCAATCGAATTTGCAGCAAGACTCAATGTTAGTAATTCCAGCCATTTACATGAAGGAAGTGTCTGGAAGTGTTTACAAGCTTTAATTCTGCATGCGCCTGCCTGTCACTTGCTATTTAAATGAAGATCGCCAGTAAAAAAAAAAAGAAAATCACCATACTCATTTTCGGTTACACATTTTGTTAAGCTACCAGATGTGTTATGGTAGTATTACTCCGCTTTGCTAATTATGATGACAATTCTGACAACTGAAATTCTAAAGATGCATCAGAGACAGAAGAGAAATGTGGTGCTTGGAGAGTGCATTCTCTCTGCCTCTTTGGCAGGAGTCGGGAAACAGGAAAAGGTGGCTGGTAGGTAATAGCGTTATGGGTTTTGGCTGCAATGGCTTCCCATGTAGTGAGATCTTCCTGTGGAGAAAACATAGTAAAGTGCAAAATGGTGCATTGTAGCTTGTCTTTGTGTAGAAAATAGGCAGCATGTCACGTTTCTGAAAAATGCAATGCACTCCTCTTCATGATGTGAAAGAGAGGCATAAATAGAATTGATTTTACTGCTGTGCGACAGATGACATGCATTACACAGCCACAGAGACAACACAGGTAAACATGACAGAAGTTTTAGGGAGCAATGCTCATTGTTTATTACCCCAGAAAATCTCCAAAACCTCCAAAAAATTGCCTGCGAAACTATTTTTGTGTCAATTTTGGAAAACTGTATGTGTATCAATACTTAACTGCTTTACTCATCACTATCAGTGACCAAAATGTTGTGTGCAATATACAGTAGAAAGCCTACAGGATTCAGAGTTATTCAGGACTAGATTGTAATATAAAAAGAAAGGGGATGAGTCTGACTGAGCTAAACACAAAATTAAGGTGTATTAGAAGAAGAAACTTCCTTCACATTCAGAGGCCTCTTGCAGGCCACACCGTACTTGGAAGATAATTAGAATTTAATAATTGAAATGAATTATTATTACTATTATTAATCTTGTTGTTATTATTAGTGATTGCTCAGATTTCACTTTTTCTTTCAGTTAATGCTCATCTGTCTACCATCTGCACTCTTAGGTTATTTTACTTCTAGCATTGCTTGAGGTAGCGGGCATGGTGGCACAGTGGTAGTGCAGATGCCTCACTGTAAGTAGACTAGTGTTTACGTCCTTGGTCCCCCTCTGTGGAGTTTGCGTGTTCTCCCCAGGTCTGCATGGGTTTTCTCCCACTGTTCAAAGATATGCATGTTAGGTAAATTGGCTTTAGTGTCAGTTTGTGTGTGTTCACCCTGCGATGGATTGGCACCCTGTCCTGAGTTTGTTCCTGCTCTGCGCTCTATGCTAGCTGGGATAGGCTCCAGGACCACAGAAGTCTCATGTGGATTAAGCGGGTTAGAAAATAAAATGACATGACATTGCATGAGGTGCCATAGTAGTGTAGTGTGTACATTATTGCCTCACAGTGTTTGAATGCCCATGAGTATTCAAATGTGAAGTTCACCATATCAAGCTAAAAGAGAACCCTCATTCTGCCCTGTGGCCTGGTATCTGTAAATTACCTGCCATAGGGAGTCTGTAGGTGTATTTGCTTGCCTTGCGTTGGAATAGCATCCAGGCCAGGGATGGTTACTGCTTTACACCCATTACTGCTTGAGGCTCTGAAGGCTTACAAAGTGAATGAAGAAATTCCATCTATACTTTAAATTTAAGAATCTGTGTGGCCAAGTGCAGGAATGACAGGCTCATGGAAGAAAATTTGGGGCAACAACTGAGTTGTCCAGTTTAATAAACAGAAAGTCCAAGCAAAAATTAAATGCTCTTTAGGCACTATTGACCTTGTCCTCGGGCTTTCAATAACAAATTATAAAGCTCGCCCCTAGCCATGGATTAGAGCCAGTTTGCTCTCCGGCAGGTCACTTTTGGCAAAATGACATCCCCTTCCTGGCAGCCTGGATTCTTATAGTTTGGAACACCGGAAGGTGTGGAGTTAGGTTAGGAGAAGACAGTGTTAGAGATAGTGCCCCCTTTCTTCCTGGCAGGTTATTACATACCTCTTCAGAAGCCCAGAAGGAGATACTCCAACATTCATGTGTGACGCCTGCTAATTCCATTACAGGTTAGTGGTCAGCCAGACCTAACCTACATAACTTAGGGTGTAGCGTGATAACCAATCCTGCTTACCAGTAACACTACAGTATTAAGTCATTCAGTCAGACATTTTCTAAACTGTGTTGTCCTGAACAGGGGATGCTGGAGCCAATCTCAGCTATCATAGGGTGCAAGGCAGGAACAAACCCTGGACAGGGCACCAGTACATCGCAAGACAAACAACAGACACATACACTCTAACTACACACTAGGGCCAATTCACTGCATGTCTTTGGACTGTAGGAGGAAACCAGAGCACTTGGAAGAAGCCCATAGAAACACGGGGAGAACATGCAAACCCCCTGTGTAGGGAAGACCCGGGATGCGGACAGTGGTCTCCTCGCAGCCACCACTGTGGCACTGTGCCACCCTACTACAATATTAAGTATTTTTGTTAAATTTCTGAAGCAAATGATTTAAAAAAAATGAACGATTAAATAATATTTCTGTTCTGTCCATTAAAGTGTGAGCTGCATTCATTTACGGATCATCATGTGGAACATTCAAAGTGTTAAATGAAGCCTAACCCTATAGTGTTAACTGTATAGTATGATTTGTGGCCATGAGGTCATTAAACATCTTGGTAAGAGCAGTGAAATCCCAGAATTCTAATTACAGTATGTAGAAGGAAAGCTATGTTTAGTTTTTTATGGTGACACATGATCTCATGTTTTTGTGAAACTAAAGATTACTTCTATATTCAGATATGCTTTCTTCCTCACTAATTTTAATGCTTACATAGCTCATCAGCTGCAAAATTAGAATCATGAACTAGCATATTCAGAAAATAAATGCACTTTGTTTCCTTAAGCAAATTTAATTTTTAGCTCTGATATTTTGGGAAGAAGTGCTCTTTATTTTTTAATGCTTAGAGGAAAATGAAGCAGAACTATCTGTAAACCTGATCCTACATAGCACCTAAGGAACAGGTGACCTTATATTGCTTACTTGAGAAGGAACTTTATTGAGTGACACTGAGATATATCTGAGTCTAAATTGTGTCTTGTGTCCAGGGTGCTGCTGGAGTAGGCTCTGACATCCTGGGACTTGGAAAGTGGATTAAACCAGTTCAGTGAGTGCACTAGGAATTACACAATTTGGTGTGCAGGGTGTAGGTGTAGGGTAGGGTGCAAGTCATGATAGTATTGAGTTTGTTATGGCAGCCTCCTCCTTCTCTTTGGTATCTTTTAGCAGTAGTAGCAATACTAGTAGAAGTACCTGTAATGTGTTCACGCATACAAGGTAGACTGCAGTTCTTACTTGGATGTACAACTAAGCATGCTGTACATTTCACCTCTCTGGCTCCATCATTAGTAAGGATTAAGGCTTTACCTCGAAATGTCTGTATTTGTTGCCTGAAAAATGTCACAGAACAGTTTACAACACTACCATCTATCAATAACAGACATATATTTTAGCATATTGTACATCATTAATATTTTATCAGTGTGAGAACAGTATGATTTCAAGTGAGTGCTAATAACTTGTTGCTAATTGACCTTAATACTCATTAATTACACTGGTTTGCAAAAAAAAATAGATGTTCTTTATAGATTTGAGGGGTGTTCTGGCAGCAGAATTGTTCTATCATGTCAAGTTGTTGAAAGGTGAAGGTTTCAAATGAAACAAAAAATTTTTTTAGAGAAAATATATTGTGATGGTGGCCACAGTCACTACCTAGACACAGAGTGGAAAGGCCAGAGGGCATTGGTGAGGCAATACCTCCCCTGGGACACTAGACGGCAGCCCTCCTGGGCGGCTGTGGCAACACGGATTCCCGCAGGGCATGTCGGGAGCTGGAGTTTGGTGAAGCCCTGTTGGGTCCCGTGGGGGCCGCCAGGGGGAGCTGCAGAGCCCTATAGAGGACCTCCAGCACACCTGGGAGTGATTCCAGGTAATACTGATGAGCCACCTGGAGCACTTGCATAAGAGGAGCCACCTCACTCCATTGAATGGCCAGAGTCGGGAGGAAGAAGACAAAGCCTAAGGAGGAGTGGAGGCGAATGGACTGGCAGCAAGAAGGGACTGTATATAGATGTGTTGCGGTGTTGGTAATGTGTGCATACTTTGCTGTAAATAAATACGGGTGTTGAGTTGAACCTGTGTTCTGCCTGTGTGTGTCTGGGTTAGGGTGGCTGTACACCCCCTGGTGGCTTGTGACAATATATATATATATATGTTTAAAATGAATTATTTAGACCTGAAAAAATTATAAATTACATACTCAATTGTTTTAAATGCAATTATTGTTTGTGTAGCTGCTGGTGAGTAAGGCAGGATCAAGCATGGGTCAAACGTGAGCCAAAAGAAATCTCTCAGTCAGAAAATTCAAAGCAAACAATCCTCACAAGAATAAAGAAAAAAGGTTGTTCCACATGTAGAATAAAAGGCAAAAAAACTGGAAAAAAAGGACTCTTCTCTAAACGTAGCTTTTCTTGTCAAACTTCAGTCGTTTCTATACTTAAAGATGCTTTACTTCGCCTTCAGTGCACGTTCAATAGAGCGCGTTGCATTACATTCTATTGGGCACATTATGGCCCGGTTTAAAACTGTGTGACCTCCATGCCTTACTCACGGCAAGGCCGGTCACTAACAGAGACTAATCCATAGTCAGAGAGGCAAGAAATAGTTAGAATATAGGTGAGGTTAAAAGAACCTCACATAGACTGTGCACTAATAAATAGGCAAACATTTAACATAACTTAAATAACTAGCAAATGCCTGTTACAATTTGCATAAAGTAGTCACTGAATCGTTTTTACCTCTTATAATCCACTGAAGGTGTTTCACAGTGAAATGAGCAGCAGATGTTCGTTATCATAGACTCCCTCCACCTTCCTTTGTAACGTCTCTCCAATTGTGTGATGTCCTGGAGACACCTTTCCTCATATTTATCAGAGGCTGCTCTCATGTTCTCAGGGGAAAAATCCAAAAGAAAGTGTGGGAAGTGGATTTTTAAAGACAAGTTGCACCCAACAACTAGACAGAAAGGCAAGAGCTTATCAACTAGTTCTTCAAACTATGCTGCCTTTGAATTTCCTAGAAAATTGTGGCACACGCTTGTTTTTTAAGGAAAGGAATGATGTGTTTTCTTTTACCTTTTGTTTACCTGTTACCTGGTCAAGACAATGGATGGATCAATCTGATGGAGTATATTTCTGTAAAAACATTTAAACAACAACTTTCTTTCTTCTGGATAATAAAAAGACATCTTTCTAACATTCTAATTTTAAATACCTGTCTATTTTGAAGGGATAAGAAGAGAGGAAAATATATTGATTGAGAACAAAAAATGTATAGCAGATGCTAGATTTTGGGTTGTTTCCACCTCAACTAACATTAATGAGGAACACGGACTTTTTCACCTCAAGATACATTTGAAATAGTATTCTGAGCATTAAAATATTTGTGCTATAAAAATACTTTTTGCCTGAAGTAGGGGCCTGAGTTGCCTCGGAAGCTTGCATATTGTAATCTTTTTAGTTAGCTAATAAAAAGTGTCATTTTGCTTGACTTCTCATTACTCCTATAAAAAAGTAACCTTTTCAAAAACAATCAACAATTTTTTCAAAAACGTTGTTTTACAAAATCCAATGTCTCACGGAAATGGTTTGTGTTAGAGAAATACCAATTTTTGAAATATATTCAGCACACCTAAATCTATAAAGTACTTTGGTTTTTTCTTGCGCAGGAAGATTTTGGTGTGAACTGGTGTTATTACTGCTATAGTTCAACAACTCCATTAGTCAGGTCAGGTCAGGTCAGGGGAGCATGCACTGGTACCCACCGCACGACAAAACAGCTTGGAATCCTGGTAGGTAATCCCCCAGTCACACATGTGGTCCAGTCCCATTCTCTGGAAATGACCATCTATCTGCCACAGCCAGGTGTTACATGGGCATTCCTTTGGCCAACAATGAGGATCGTGTGAGCCGGATCACCCTCAGGGAATCACACCACATCACTGTAGTGCTGTAACTGACGCTCTCCCACAATGCAGGTACCAAAGGATTCTCTAAAGAGTCACAGTACCAAAGGTCTCCAGTCTTCGTTTCAGGTCACTGGATAGCATCCATGTCTTACAACCATACAGGCAAGACAGAAAGCACCAGGACTCTAAAGACTTAGACCTTTGTCCTTTTGCAAAGATATCAGGAACTCCCCACATGCCTTTCCAGTGACCTCATGACCCCCCCATGCTCTCCCAATCCGTTGTGGCACCCGGACGGGGCTCACGCCCGGCCAGGATGCCCAAGAGGACAGGAGGAGGGCTCATTTCTCCTCCAGAATGTGAGGGGGCGTCCGCCCTGGTTGTATTGGGGGCCACGGGTACAGAGCTTGGAAGCTCTACCCTGTAGGGGCCCGTGGCCACCACCAGGGGGTGCCCTGATGCCTTGGGGACCCTGGACCCCAGCGCTTCCGCCACATCCGGAAGTGCTGGGGGGAAGAGAAGAAGGGACACCCGGAGTGCTTCCGGGTACACAGCCGACACTTCCGCCACACTGGGGAGTGTCGGTGGAAGATTGCCGGGGAGCACCTGGAGCACATCTGGGTGTGTATAAAAGGGGCCGCCTCCCTCCAGTCATTGACAAGAGTCGGGAGGAAGGAAGATGATGTCGGGAGGACGGCAAGGAGGCGGCCTGAAGATAGAGAAGGCATTGTGTTGTGGCCAGGACTTTGGGGTCTTTGGGGTTTGTGAGCACAATAAGGACTGTGTAAATACTGTAAATAAATGTATGTTGGGTGACATGAGCGTGTCTGCCTGTCTGTGTCTGAGCCAGTTTCCACACCGTCTACTGACTTCATAGGAAGAGTCACCAGAGACATGAATGTCACTGCCAAGGTATGTAAACCTCTCGACAAGGTCGACACTCTCTCTACAAACAGGCGCTCTGCTGATGGCTGTGCCTAACGGGTCATTAAAGGCCTGGATCTTGGTTTTTATCAAGGACACTTGTAAACCCAGACATTCCACTGGCACCCACATACAGTAAAAGGTTCTTTTTCTCATTTAAATCCCTTTCTTATATAATTAAGAAAGTGCAAAAAAGAAAATCACTTGTTTCCAGAGTAATTATAAAAGGGGGTGCCTTTATTAATTGTCTGAGCCTTAAACAAGGAAATATTTATTGGAAATAAATCAGCTTAGAAATGATAGAAATTTGATTTCCGTTTACTTTCAATTCTCTTTTATGCATTGCCCTTGTACTCTAGATGCCATGTTGATATGATACTTGCTGACTAAGACTATGTTATTGTCTTGTGTTTCAATTCTGCTTTATGGAGAAAAACAAACTGTATTTCTTTAGAGAGAGCTGACCATTCTCTCACAGCACCTGATGCTTCTTCAATGAGCATTGGACTAAAGACTTTTATAACTATTTGACCAACATGTGACAAGTTCCTGTTTTCCACTGCCATAATTAACAAGAATATATTAAGATATGTAATTGTATTTTAATTGATAGAGACAAAGACATTATAAATAAAATATATTATTATTATTACTAACTAGTTGTTTTACCAGTCTCAGCATTAACGGTTGCAGTGCACCTTGCAGTGCATGTCTCTGTTATATGCCATTTGGTATGGGATTCAAAAAAGCAGTAGTAATGTTTGTAATGCACCATCTGTTGGAATGACAATGCAATGCATCTGTCTCAGTTATATGCTATTTGGTCTCAAGATTTATAAAAGCAGTGTTAATGTTTGTGATGTACCATCTATTGGAATGTCAAATGCAATGCATTTTATTACTAAAAATGTTTGTGTTGCGCCATCTGTTGGAATGGCAGAGACATAGCAACTGGACAGGCACACAGACACTTGTCCATTTATGAAGGTGGACTATGCTTCAGACAAATTTCACCACTGTCTGTTTCACTGTGCAGTATTTTAGTATTCATGGACAAGCTCCCAGTTTTCAAAAAAATACCAGATGTTTTACAAATAAGTTACTTTTTTTTACATGAAAGTGATTTTTATGTTAATAGGATTAAGTGGGACGTGAATGCAGTTTTGGATTGATGTTGTAACATTACTTGGGTTTCTAGCCAATTGAGAAAAAAAAAACACAAACTTCCTGTAATGGTTGTTTCTATTTCAAAATAAGTTGTTGTTGGTTTTTTTTTAATTTACAGATTTAATCATGTGACAGGTCCAATTACATATTTCTTGAAAAACATACAATACCTATCCATGATTTGAATAAATATGCACAATACATAAACTATCCATAATTTAAATTAAAGAAATGTTTTGCACATGAATAGTAAGGAAAAGATTGTCTTTATTTCCTAATCGCTCCCAGCTGTCAAGTGTATAAAATAAAGTGTGCCAAATAGGATTTACTATGCTTGATATGGAATTGTTCCACTTGGCAATGCAATTTATTAAGTCATTGCTGAACACATCCATAGCGAAGGTCCAATGCAAATCCATTTTGACTGCCTGCAATTTGTTGCCAAAGCGACCATCAACAGAAGAACAGCTGCAGCCTCAAAAGTGAAAGCCTGTCCATATGAATCGGGCCGCCGTCAGCTGGGATGCTCTAGGCAAAATTTTACAAAAGGGTTTTAAAGTACAGTGTGACTCTTACCTGGATAAGCAGGAAGGATTGAGGTGTACTTTATTACACAAACAGCCACAAAAACAAATCTTGCGACAAAAACAAATCTTGCGACTTTATTAAAGTACATA
Organism: Erpetoichthys calabaricus; assembly: GCF_900747795.2. Taxonomy (NCBI): domain Eukaryota; kingdom Metazoa; phylum Chordata; class Cladistia; order Polypteriformes; family Polypteridae; genus Erpetoichthys; species Erpetoichthys calabaricus. Next base: position 36,477,392 of record NC_041406.2, read on the forward strand.
TAAACCAAACAACAAATTTAAATATAGTAAGAACAGAAGACACATAACGTGCTGAAAATAAGCTTGGACTGCTTATCAATGATACAGTTAGGTTTTTCAATATGCACAACTCACAATTTCATCACAAAAGGTCATTCCACATACTTTTGTGGTCCTTATCATAGTGTCAATGCACATCTTTGCCTGTTCGGTACCAGACCCATAGGACAAATCCAGGCTAAAATGTATCACACCCTTTCCACCATGCTGCCCAATCTGATGCCAGGTTTCCCATTTCTGTTGTGGTCCAAAACTTCAGTCAGTGACATCCACAGTCGCCTTATTTTTCCCATAACTTGCCTTATGGAAAAGAACAAGTGGACCTGCCGCCCAAATTTTATACTACACCTGTCTTTAAATTGCCCAGTCCTCTGCCAACTTGCCCAATTCCTCATTCTGCCAAATCCTACACTATAATGTCCGCACACCCACCTCCATAATCTTCCAATAACATTTTTTTCTGTAGTGGCACTAAATCATCCCCAGGCCCACCACAAACGCATGTACAGCATATCTCATACACTTGCTCAATTGCCCGAAATGGCAGGAATAATGGAGAAGCTGGTGAAAAAGGAGCTCTGAAATCAGCATTCACAGACACGGTACTTAATGAGCACTTTGGTGGCATCTCCAAGCTGCCTTACTCCTTGTCTGCCCCTCTCTGCCTCAGAGGCAACTTGTATGCCCACTATCCACCAGCACTGTGAGGCTCGCTGGCGACCACACATCCTATGCAGATGGACTCTAGCAGCCTGGAGACACGTCCGAAGTGCTCTAACATGGCAAACTCAGAGCTGGTTTTATGCCAGCTTGTGTGTAAGCTCGTCCTCAATCGCTTACTTGCTGCTGAGTTCTTGAGTCAGGTCAGTCCGGTCCAAACTCTTTTATCCTTTTTTTTATTCAAGTGAAAAATTTATGAAGAGGTGTGCCATTAAAGATATAACTGAATTTTCTTTGATTTCTAAAGTTCCACTTGAAGTTGCACCTGCTCATTTGTAGTTACGTTAATGGTGGGAGTGAACTGTGTGAAATCGATGTGAACTTGAAATAGTGCGGCAACAACTGTAGATTAAAAAAAACCTAAAGCAATACTAATTCGCTGCCATTAAGTTGGAGTGTCCCAGGCACAGAGAGCTGCGTCCCCAGAAAAATTTGAAAGCAACCAATTAAAGGGCAGCCTCAGGTCACCTGCTTGCTGAAGGATCAAGGACTTACATACACTCTCATTTGGCCGGTGTCCTTCACTCAGTAAATATAAGTATTCACACACATATATTCTTTTTTTAATTCATTAAACAGATACAAATCAGAACCAATTTTTAATGGATATTGACATGCACTGACATCAGCACATTGTGCAAATAAACAAATTTATTTAATGATTATTTCCCATTATCTAATTAATTTAAGAAGAGTTTTTAAAACATTGGGGGGGGGGGGGGCACTCCCCAGTGTCCCACGTTACAAACTGCCATTGTTTCCAACTCTCCTGAGAAATCTAACTACACTACCTCCATGGTTGAGAAACTGTTGTTGTGTTGTTTGAAATGCCTGTTGTAAAGGACCAAGACCTCATCACGTACCGAACTGGGATGTAGTTGTTATGGAGACAGCAGACAAAACGTTAAGCCTAAAGTCAGAGCTTCCTTCTCTTTCAGTGTCCCCTTGAAATTCTTCCTCATGGAGGTAGTTTGATGCTCTCACTCCTCACAAGATCTACAGGTAAAATGAGAGACAAGTCCCCAAAAATAAGTGTTGTGCTCACAGCTAAGCAGTGTATAAGAGGAACTGTCATGGGTCAAGAAGGTAAAGGACACAAATACATCCAGGTTACCCCAGTTGTCTGCTTCATTGTGTTTAATTCCCATGGATAAAAATAAAGAATGAAACAAAATTTGTACAGACAACCCCTGAAGTACAGACCACCCTAATTTTAAATGATCAGAAAGCAGCTGTTCTCCACCTTTTTCTTTGATGCCTTCCTGCCTACTGATTAATCATGAGAAACATTTTTGACTGCTGAAGTGACGTCTTCAAGCTAGAGCTGTGCCAATATGGAACAGGGTCAAAGACGACATGTTTTACATGAATACGAGCTCAACAGAAAAGTATGTAGCCCTTCATTTAAGGAAACATAGGTGCCCAAAGTCATGCAGTTCAGTCATTTTTCTTATTCCAAGAAATGAGTCAGAAGTCCTACTTGGAATACAAATACACACTTTTCCAGGATTTTTACTATTATAAAATATTTCCAAGCTATTAGGAGAAGTACAGGAAGTGGTATAACATGCTAGATGAAGTGAAATATTATTTCTGTTTCTCAGATTACCTTATAAAGTCATTACTGAGTCTTGTTTTTCTTGGTTTATGCCTGTAACACTGTGTGAATGTTTCTCTGTTTTTTTCTTTGTATAAATAGACACTAAGAGAATGAAAATAATGTATTTATCAACTGGAAACAATGCAAGATACATGTGAACTGTAGCTTTCACTTTCTTTCTTGATGCATACTATGGTCATTGTTCTGATTATGATTTAATACAATAAAAAGGCACTCTGCCACATTCTGGAGTTACTGCTATTGTTTTAGTTCTCTAAACACTAATCCATCCATCCATCCATCCATCCATCCATCCATCCATCCATCCATCCATCCATCCATCCAACCAACATCAAACTCACTTAATCCACTTTAGGGTCCTGGGGTGGAAGGGGTAAGTCAGTCATACCAGCTGAGAAGAAGCTTATGGATTGGGAGGTGATCTGGCCAGCACGGTTGGTGATACATTTTACCCTGGGTGGGACAGTGGAGGACTGTCTACTAGGTGTCACACACGTGCGATTAGGGGGCAGCCAACGGGCCTGACGGAGCGTGAAAGAATTCGAGATGGGGATATAAAATGAAGTATTAATGCCTTTCTCTCTTCCTCACCAGAAAATCAGAAGATCAAAAGCCAACAGCAACTTGAATTCTATGCCTGTAAACACTGTCCCGACGCCCAGAGATGATTTCACTTCCACACCCAATCTGTCTTCTGATTTGTCCATCCTCCCGTGATGACTTTACTTCCGGTCCCTTTCTGGTGTCCTCATCTCCGGCTACCATTGATGACGTCAGCTCCGTCACTATCTATCCACGTCCTCCCCGTTTCCTCTGTCTTTGATTCTTCATGCCACGAACACATAAAATCGCTGTCAACCCTTGTTTTGGTGTCAACTGTTTTGATTTATGCATTTTGACCGCAGTATCAGTCCTAATTGACTGCCTGAACCACCAACATTATACGGGGACGTATCCATCCATCCATTATCCAACCCGCTGAATCCGAACACAGGGTCACGGGGGTCCCCAACCCTTAATCTGTTTTCTCTGTTGCCTTATTTCTTCACACAGGTTTGTATGCTCCCCCAGTAAGCTAGGTGGCAGTATACCGCTGGTGCTGCTCCTGTCTGGATTCCTGCAGGGCTATATGGGAATTGTAGTTGGAGCACTCAACTCTCTCTGGGACCTCTGGAACTGCTGGAGGGAGCTCTGGGAGGGCAGCTTTCATGCTCTCATCTGTCTGACTTGGAAATGCTTCCAAACTATACTGGTGATGTACCAGAAGTAATTTGGTAGCATTTTAAGAGAAGTCTGACCTCCTTAGCCAGGGGAGTCAGAGTATCAGGAGTGGAGTGAGGGGAGGTGAAGAAAGGGAAACAAGAAACGAAAAGAAATGAAAAGAAAAGGTATTGAATTATAATGTAGAAGATTGAGGTAAAGAAGCCTCTTTTTAAAAAGATGAAGAATAAAAGGCTTATTTGAATCTGGGACTGTGTATAGCATAGTTATGTCTGAGATTTGGGATCTGAGGCATCCTCTATAGGCTACACAGCACTGGCTACAAGGAAGGACCTAACCCTAGTTGAGGTGCCAGTACATTGCAAGACAGACTCACACACACCCCTACGATTCTTCATTTGTTTATAAAAGGGCAGACACAAATTTGCCAGTTAACCTAAGAAGCACATGTTTGGGATGAGAGAAGACAACCGACACAGGGATGATGAGATCATATAGGAAGTGACCTGGGTTAAGATTCAAACAAACAAGAAGACACTCTTATTTTATGTAGCACCATTCTATAGTGAAACAGCACCTATACAAGCACATGTATATATACTGTATATATATTGGCAACACTTTAATTATCAGAGCCTTAAGAGCTTACTTTAGTACTGATATTAGTCACTTATTGCTATGTAACAAAAAGCAAAGTATCTGTTAAGACTCCATATTACAACATATAGTCAAGTTGTGATGAAGTACAATGAAGCATCACAAACCAATTGGTTCTTAATTGCAAGGGTTTAGAGAGTGAATCAAATTGCTTTTTCAACAAATAAATGAGTAAAGTAATCTCATTAAAATCTGAGAGATGTATTAGTAGTTGGTAATGGATTACTTTCTACCCCAGATCTACCCATACACCATTTTTTTATAGTGCATGCTGTGTCTCCCTGATTTAAGGGAGACTTCACTGGAAAGGGTACTTGATAATTTAATGAAGATGATTAAATATCATTCAAATGATTATTTTAAATTCCCATCACAACTCTGTATTGACATCAAAGCTTATGGCCAGAGCTGCCTCATCATATTTAACACTTGAATAACTATCTACTAGCAAGAAACATTAAGGTTTATTAGTTATGCTTAATCATTCAAATACACTGTCCTATAGGGATGGCTCGACTATGAAATTAATGAAGCTTAAACTTCAGGACCCCTAATCCTTGAGGGGCCCCAGAAGGAACTTCAACTTTCGTCCCCACCATAACTTTGACATGTGAGATAAACCAGTATCGCAATTTTAATCAAAATGTGGATGTAGTGATAATATTTTTTTAAAAAAAGTGGTAATCTGTTGTGGAACAACCCCATTGAAGAAGATAACAGTGGTTACCCAGACCACATACAGTAGGCCCACCGCAAAGGGGCCCCATAACAGTTCAAGCTTCAGGGCCCCAAAAATGCAGGTCCACCACTTCTGTCCTACATCATTCTTTTACTTTCTACCTAATTCTCTACAAAATGGCACAGTCTGCCCCATAAAATTGGTCTGTGGGTAGATCTGGGGTAGAAAGTAAACCATTACAAATTATTGATTACTTCTCTCAGATTGTAACAGGATTACTTTAGGTATTCATTCCTGGATGAAGTAACCATATTAGTAATAATTTTACCTGTATGTTATTCTCTAAACCTATGTAATTGTGCACCAAATGGAAAGCACAAGGGTGACGCCCAAATGCTCTTTCAGTATTTTAATAAGAAGGAAATAACCAGTAGCAAGTAAACCACATGACCTGCATTAGCACAGTGCTGTTTCAAGCATTCAAACCACTAAGTAGAGGTTTTAGTTCACAATAAGAACTCTTAATAAATAAAATCTAAATATAGACTTAACCACTCGAACACTTGCAAAACATCCATCCATCCATTTTCCAACCCGCTGAATCCGAACACAGGGTCACGGGGGTCTGCTGGAGCCAATCCCAGCCAACACAGGGCACAAGGCAGGGAACCAATCCCGGGCAGGGTGCCAACCCACCGCAGGACACACACAAACACACCCACACACCAAGCACACACTAGGGCCAATTTAGAATCGCCAATCCACCTAACCTGCATGTCTTTGGACCGTGGGAGGAAACCGGAGCGCCCGGAGGAAACCCACGCAGACACGGGGAGAACATGCAAACTCCACGCAGGGAGGACCCGGGAAGCGAACCCGGGTCCCCAGGTCTCCCAACTGCGAGGCAGCAGCGCCACCCACTGCGCCACCGTGACGCCCCTTGCAAAACATTGTTTTTGTAAATCGTGTAATTATTGCTAGCATAACAGCTAGCCAATAAGAGCACTTATCGACCAGGTAGAGCCAGCTACCTGAAGTGTTAATACGTCCATGTCTATTATCCTCTTCCATCTCAGTGCTTTCTATGCTATCAAAAAACGCAAATGACGATGAAAAAGAAAGTATTTACATTTTGTATATAAGTATCTTTCACAAGCAATTAAGTTAAAGTCTGGTTTATGTCATGAATTAATATTTTCAAAACATAATACATTTTGGATTGCATTAGTTTCAATGGCTAGAGAACAATGTGGTAAACACTGATCGATTGAAGTCATTTTGTGAATTTATAAACTTTTCAGTCAAATTTTTATTATCTATCTTCATGCCATTTTGTTTATCATGGCTGTTGTCATTTTATTGCTAGAGGCATGTCCCCAGGAGTCACGCTGAATCACACCATCAATGCACCGGTTTAAAAGCTGGTGTCTTGGACCACTTTGTTGTCCTGGATACAAAAGTTTCCAGTGTGCTTCTAAAACTTCCCTTTGTATTTCTTCTGGTTTTGACTTTTGATTTTGCTTTGACTACAGGTTTGGTTAGATGGCAGTACTTTCTTACGATCTCTTTTCTGTCTTACTTTGTTCAATTAATAGACCCTTAAAACCTCTGCTTGCCTGCATTGTTCATTGGCAGATCAACTTACTTGAACACAGACTTCTCTAATTTTACAATAACATTATAGACATATGACAAAAAAAATGAAATGCATGTCGGGATTCAAAGCTTTTACTACTGATTTTTCTACTGATTGGATATTGAAGGCTTTTTTCCCTCTGTAAATATGGTATAAATTCTTATGAGCTGCTTGATAAAGAGGTTGTACATAACAAGGAACAAAAATATTAAAGTAGCTATCATACATTAAATTATAAAGTTCCTGAACTTGCACCACGGCTTACTTTGCACTGTATTCCTTTAAGCAGAATTAAACTATTTCCATCAAACATATACTTTCAACGTGTTGTAAAACTGAAAAGTTGTTGCTGTTCTAAGTAAAACTCAAGGTCTTGATTTCTTAATAAAATGAAATATGATATAATGTCGTGAAGTAACATGCATCTCTGGCATGCAAATTGGGAGGGGATGCAGATCGGGTAAACATACTTGCTTCCCTTTGCGTTATGTGAAAAGGAATGCCTGTCATTCAAAGCATTCATGACATTTAAATGCAGTATTATTTACTTAAAAATATACACAAGTAAGTAACTGTGACTTGATTGCAAGAATCTAAACTGTTAGTTCACCTGTTCCTCTGTATGTTATCCCCAAACCTATTTGTGCAGCTTAATTCTGTTTAATTTTGTTACTTAGCTATATTAGATCATCTGCCTTTTTCTTTTTCTCCGTATTTTCCTTATTGTGTGTGCACACTCCACTCCTGAGAAGGCATGTTTGCAGGGTTGATCTGCACAAAACTGTGAGGCACTGTCCTTACATTATGTAAAATGTAACAATGCAGAATCTGACAGGCCAAAATTAGGCCAAGGTCCAGGGTAGATGGCCCCCCAGTTCTGCAGTCCATGACCCCAGGTCACCTGTGAGTACTACACTGAAGCAGCCAATCACATTGAATGTGTTGGATTTCCTTTCTGTCACCTACACAGTTAAAAATAAAGGTGCCAGAGTAGTTTTTCAAAGCAATGCCATAGGGGATCCATATTTGGTTCCTTAAAGAACCATACAAGTGAGGTTCCATAAAGGAACTTTATTTATTTAGACCTATAACAGTTTCTATAAATCTATAAATGAATAGATGATAACAGATTTGTGAAATACCAATGGTTTCTGGACCCTCTGCAGTTTGCCTGCCAGACAAAGATTGGAGTGGAGGATGCAATTCTCTATCTGATTCAGAAGGTTTATTCTCACCTGGACAAAGATGTTAAGATTGTTTTTGAGTTCTCCTTCAATACCATCCAGCAATCCCTGTTAAGAGGTAATCTCAGATATATGCAGGTGGATGAGCGTATGGTGTCCTGGATGATGGACTCTTTATATGAGTTCTCCTTCAATACCATCCAGCAATACCTGTTAAGAGGTAAGCTCAGATATATGCAGGTGGATGAGCCTATGGTGTTCTGGATGATGGACTCTTTATCAGGCACACCGCAGTTTGTGAGATTCCAGGACTGTGTCATTGACACAAATGTGAACAACACTGGAGCACCACAAGAACTGTCCTGTCTCCTTTTCTCTTTACTCTGTACACCTCTGACTATAAATATAACACCAGGTCATGTCACTTACAGAAATTCTTAGATGATTCTGCACTTGTGGGGTGTATTGATAAAGGGGATGAGACAAGGTATAGGAGTCAGGTGGTGAACTTTGTTTCTTTTTACGAAGAGAATTGGCTGCAACTTAACATCTGCAAAACCAAGGAAATGACTATTGACTATCGCCACACCAAAGAACCTCTACTGTAGTGTATGTCCAATGTTGTGATCCTACAGGTACTTGGGGTCCACATCAGTGACAGGTTGGACGGGTCTTTAGAACACAGAGGAACAATATAAGAAAGGGAAGAGCAGGATCCTTTTCCTTAGGAGACATCAAGTCTAGTTTCGAAGGTCCCAAATGTCCTACTATCTACCCCACTAATTGGAAACTTATTCCACGTGCCTATGGTTCTCTATGTAAAGAAAAAGTTCCTAGAATTTATGTGAAATTTACTCTTAATAAGTTTGAACTGTATCCCCGTGTTTCTGCTGAACTAATTTTAATACGATTACTAATTGTTTTCATTAAACACTAATAATAATAATAACAATAATAATAATAAAATGTATTTATATGGGACCCTTCACTTAAAAATGTGTCTCCTCTTAATATCCTTTTGCTTGAACTGAAAAAGCTCAGCTGTTTTAATCTTTCCTAATAACTCATCCCTTGTAGCCCTAGAATCAGCCTATTCCCCTTCTCAGGATGTTTTCTAGCACTGCTATGTCTTTTTTTTAGCCTGGAGACCAAAACTGCACACAGTACTCCAGATGAGGCCTCACCAAGGCATTATAAAGGTGGAGCATAACCTCTTTGAACTTGTACTCCACACATCAGGGCGCTATATAACCTAACATTCTGTTAGTCTTCTTAATGGCTTCTGAACACTGTCTGGCAGTTGATAGTGATGAGTCCACTATGACATCTAAATCCTTGTCATAAGGTGTACATTCAATTTTCAGGCCTCCCAATTTGTATTCAACCCTCACATTTTTACTTCCTACATATAATACTTTACATTTACTGACATTATATTTCATCTGCCACAAACCTGCCCAAGCCTGTATGCTGTCCAAGTCTCTCTGTAATGATTCAACACATTTCAGATTATCTGCCAGACCACCTATCTTGGTATCATCTGCAAATTTAACCATCTTGTTACTTATATTCCTATCTAAATCATTTATATACATTAAAAATAACAGTAGTTCTAGCACTACCCCCTGCTGGACACCACTTTTAACATCAGCCAATTCTGATAAGGTTCCTTATATCATAACCATCTGCTTCCTGTGTCTGAGCCAATTTTGCACACACCTACAAACAACATCCTGAACTCCCACTTCTTTTAGTTTGATGCCCAATCTCTCATGTGGCACCTTATCAAACGCTTTAGAAAGTAAAGATTTGTTTTGTTGCTTCCTCATGGAATTCCAGGATGTTGCTGTACCCATGCTGACTGTTCAGCAAAACTTCCATTCTTGCCATGTTCTACTCAGTCTTTTCCTTAATAATTCCATCCATTAATTTACCTGTGATGCACGTTATTCTTACTGGCCTGTAGTTACTTGGAAGTGCACAGTCACCCTCTTTATATAATAGGATAATATCTGTCATTTTCCAGTCCTTCAGAATGTCCCCAGTGTGGAGTGACTTCATAAAATTTGCATCAACAGTTTATATATGTTCTCACTAACTTCCTGAAGCAATTGATTATCTGGTCCTGGTGATTTGTTTGATTTCAGCCTATTTAATCAAAGTAGTACTTCTCATTCTACAATTTCCAAATCATTCAGAACTGCCTTAGTAGTCCCTTTTACCGCTGAGAGGTTATCCACTTCCTCACATGTCAACACCTCAGAGAAATGCAAGTTTAGAGCATCCACTTTTTCACTGTCTGTATTCTTAACTTCTCCTTTACTATTTGTGGTGCACTTCTGAGACTGATTTCCTTTAATGTGAGTAGTGACATCTGTCACATCTTTTTCAACTTTGTGATGGCCAGTGTGATTTTAGATTAGATTACATTAGTTTAATTCCAAAGGGAAATTCTATACTGTGGTGTGCTAATTGGTAACTTCACTTCAAGAAAATCCCACCAAATCAACAAACTAATTAAAAGGGCAGGCTCAGTTGTAGGATGTAATCTGAACACCCTGGAGGTGGTAGTGAAGGAGAGTATTAAAACAAAACTGGCAGCCATTATGAACAATGCTGTATATACTCTCTCTGACAAACTAACACTGAGGACTTTCAGCCAACAAATTATTCAGCAGAAGTGTGTCAAGAAGCTTTACACCCACAGCAATATGTCTGTATAATGCCTCATTGTTCCTTTCTGGTCATTCTGGTGTGTGTTCAGACCATACTATCTCTCTCTCTCTCTCTCTCTCTCTCTCTCTCTCTCTCTCTCTCTCTCTCTCTATCTATCTATCTATCTATTGTGAAATGAACAGGCTTGACACACAAAAAAGGTTTGGGCCAGCCACCTGTTTACTTGAACCTGGCTGCAAAAGGCAAATGTTTTATCACAAATGAGTACAGTGTTGAGTCCAAAACAGAACTGATCAATGGAGAGAAGATGGTGGGTATTTTCTGGTTTTGTCAGAGGAAGTGACGTCATTGTGGCCTGAACTGGAAGTGATGTCATTGGGCCTGGACCCGGAAGAGACTTCTTCAGCCTCAGGCAGAAATTCCCATATCTGGTGTGCTGAGAGAGAAAGATGGAGGTTTAGTGCACCCCGCCACCCCCTGGCCTTGTGTGGAATTACCTTCTCCTGGTCCTTTTGGCTGACTCCCATGCGCATGTGTGTGACACTATCTATCTATCTATCTATCTATCTATCTATCTATCTATCTATCTATCTATCTATCTATCTATCTATCTATCTATCTATCTATCTATCTATCTATCTATCTATCTATCTATCTATCTATCTATCTATTAATTTAATGAGCTTCTGTAAGAAGCCAAATTCCCCCCTAATGCAGTTCCATTTTGCTGTACACAAAAACTCAGGGTAAATTCAGGTTTTCTTGATCTATCAGTATCCTGTTAGGTAGGCTATAATCCATATTACTAACCGAGAATGGTAAACCGGATGGCATGGACGCAGGTACACGGCGATGGGACCATGAGACATACTGCACAGGCGCGTACAGCGCGTGTCTCATAAACCGCACGCGAAGTTGTATCCACCGCGAACGAAGGAGTCACGGCCCAAAAACAAAAGAGCTCAACTGACGTGAATGAGAAATGAAGCAACAACGCGCCCATAGCTAACGACTAATGACACAGCCATACAAAAAAGAGGATTCTGCGCTGCAGCCCAGATTCAAATGGAAGAGGCTACGGCGGCCCCACAGGTCCACAATGATAGGCACCGCCATACTGTGAGTGGCACTACTATGGAAGGCGCAGGCGTCACCGCCATATTGTGAGTGGCACTACTGCGGAGTGAAGTTAGGAATAATGTGCTGCTTGGGACTGTACAAACCACTGAACGCTTTACACCGAATTCAAACACAATACAGCTCAACAATACAAACACGAGCCCACCTAGATAAGATCAATGAACGCAGGCGCCTACAACGCACGTCTGAAACTGCGGAAGCAAAGCAGGCACGGGTTCAAAACGAACAAGCTCGACTGACGGATATACAAACACGAGCCCGGCTGGATAAAATCAATGAACGCAGGCGCCTACAACACGCGTCTGAAATGCCGCGAGCAGAGCGGGCACGGCTCCAAGACGAACAAGCTCTACTAATGTATTTCAGGATACCCAACGCCGTTGGTAGGAGAGCGAAGCGAGCAGGGGGCGGAGCCCCCCTTGTACATTAAAGATTTCTGTTTTGTCTACACATTTTGAAAGCTCAAACAACCAATTTCATATTCAAAGAACCCTTTTGTGAATAAAATGGTTAGTTGTCAAGCAATGGTTCTATGGGTAACCATAGAACCCAGTAAGATGCCATTAAGGTGTCATTATTTTTAAAAGTGTAGTGGCCAGATTTGTTTTGGAGACACAGTAATAAGAGTCCCTGGACCACCACTCACAATGCTGGAGAATGGCATTCTTTATTGGTAATGGCCTGTTGTTATCGGCAACCTTATCACCGCCAGAGCACCTGCCACCAGAGCTTTTTATGGCCCAACTCCTGTTTTGCACTATAGTTTTGTCTTTGCTTTCAAAGCTCCTTCTAGGCCCCAACTGATAAAACTGTTGAAACTAAATTATATAATGAGTAAAAAAAAAGAAATCTACATCTTGGAAGAATAAAAAGATGTTCATTTAAACAGCAATACATTAAAACCATCAGACAATATCACCCCTTCCAAAGAAAAAAAAACCTTTGTGATATTTCTATTGTATCCTGACAAAACCAGGAAGAGACATGCTTTTATAACAGAAAAATATTTTACATTCTGTACACTGGCAACTGTAAAATCCAAATGAACAAAGGTTGTTCCAAAGACCAGTGATAGAACCTGCTTGTTCAAAGCAAAGGGAATTGCTGCAACAGCTGGGACCTTAATTATATATGAAGAGTGAATTTTCAGAAGCGGAAAAGTACACAGCAGAGGTCCTCTCTCCTGATTTTTAGAGGGCAGTTTTGTGACAGATTTGAGCAGATGTTTAATCAATTAAATGGACAACTGAGAAATCAGTCATACTGTGATAGGAAGCACAAGGGTTTATGTGACTGTTATAAAAGTGCGCAGGATACAAAGGCAGAAAACAAATTATTCAAAAATTAGAAGTATATTTGTATGTGTAAGAATGTGTACGGTTAATACACAGCAAACACAAATTATAGGCTCAGACATTATGTATTACTATATACTGTATTATAAAATAGAGACAGAAATGTTGTATCCAGAAATAAATGTCTAATTATAGACTTCTCTGCTAAATGTAATCTTGTTTACAATATTTTTTTTCTTATTCAGTTTTGCTGTTTTGATTTTTTTATGGCACATTCTGTATTTTTTGAGCTGCAAGTTTACATATTTTGGCAGGCTAACATGAACATTGTTGAAATTTCAGTGTAAAACAATACAAAGAAACCTCTGTATTCTCACCTTGACTTTAATGACTCATGTTTGTTATCCAAAAATATGCAATTATATCAAGAGTTTCATCATTCTTTCTACTCTTTCAACACATTGACAGTCTATGTGTACCGTGAGCAAGATGAGTTCCTGAAAGACTCATGCTGTTGTGGTCAACACTTATTTTGTTGAAATGGATATTTTTAGCTTGCCATTGTTTGAGCCACAGATGTAAGGACTGGGATATATCCCAAGTCTATGGACTACAAGGGGTGGCAACCCTTGTCTCCAGCCAGAACCATCAAAGAGACATGTCAAATAAAAGTGTGGTATTCAAACAAATGCCAATGTGCATTTATATTTATAGGACACAAACACAATCTAGGGCGGCACGTGGCTCAGTGGATAGCGCTGCTGCTTCGCAGTTAGGAGACCCGGGTTCGCTTTCCGGGTCCTCCCTGCGTGGAGTTTGCATGTTCTCCCCGTGTCTGCGTGGGTTTCCTCCCACAGTCCAAAGACATGCAGGTTAGGTGGATTGGTGATTTTAAATTGTCCCTGGTGTGTGGGTGGGTGTGTGTGTGCGCGCACCCTGCGGTGGGCTGGTGCCCTGCCCGGGGTTTGTTTCCTGCCTTACACCCTGTGTTGGCTGGGATTGGCTCCAGCAGACCCCTGTGACCCTGTAGTTAGGATATAGCGGGTTGGATAATGGATGGATAGAAACACAATCTAATAGCTAATCTAATAACTTTATTCTACTAGAGGAGTAGATAGCACATATTACATAGTTTACACAACAATAATTTACTTTGGGATTGGCATGTTTTATATGAAGAACTGACACCTGGAGTAAAATATAACACCCTGTATGCACTTTGCATTCAGTAACAATACATAAATACACAGAACCCTATGAGAACACAGATTGGGAAATAACAGAATCATCATTTGGCTACCTTCATTTCCCACAAGCCTTCACAATAACTCTTGTTTGCTCAAACTGAGATTGTTGTTACTAAAGCCAAACAAACGGTTGGATTTTGCTGACACTTACAAGTTTCACTCTTAATATTCTGCACTGCAGCCATTAGTGAGGTGTATGTGGAAGGTTATGTAGAGCTACAAAGAATAACATTATTATCACCAACATTGTCTCTGTTGAATATCATAAAGCCACCAACCAATATAGGGCAAAATCTGTTAATCATATCTAGATATAGTACAAAACACAACCTATATTAATAATAACAAGAATGCATTTTATTTTTATAATGCCCTTCTCATGATCAAAGTACTTTATTTAGTAGAGTACAAAAACTGAATAAATAAACAATATATACAAATTATTATCAAGCATTTGATTAATATTTGAAACACAAGGTTCTGGGATAGAATAAGAAAAAATAAAAGGAATAAAATATACAAAATCACAAATTGCTAAAAGAAAACCATGAGCAAATAGTACAATGTGCATAAGGTAATATGCAGGAATATTTGTATGGACATTAAACCACCCATAACAATCCTGTCTCCCTTGAATCAGCTCCCTAGATGATTGGCTATTTTGTTTTCTAGTTTTCTACTAGTTTTATAAATTAGATAAATTACATTACAATGAATAAATTACAAGTCATATCTTATTCAATGGGCAGCATGGTGGTGCAATGGGTAGCACTGCTGCCTCGCAGTTAGGAGACCCGGGTTCCCTTCCCAGGTCCTCCCTGCGTGGAGTTTGCATGTTCTCCCCGTGTCTGCGTGGGTTTCCTCCCACAGTCCAAAGACGTTGGCAATTCTAAATTGCCTCTTGTGTGTGTGTGTGTGTGTGCGTGTGTGTGCGCGTGTGGCTGGCGCCCTGCCCAGGGTTTGTTTCCTGCCTTGCGCCCTGTGTTGGGATATAGCAGGTTGGATAATGGATGGATGGATCTTATTTAGTAAAATGTAACATTCCCTTCCCTACTGATTTAGAGAGCAAGTAACCCCAATATTTGATTTGAAGTAATCACTCAGAGATACTGAGGCATTGTAAAAGCTTGCAGATGCTAGAAATATAACAGAGGTTCAGCATAAACTTGTTGACTGAATTAAACTCAACTTTAATAATTTCAATAACAAATTCTATACAAACATTGGACAAACATTGTAGACTGACATTTATATTTTTAAAATTTTAAGTAAATTAGTAATTGTGTGATGGTAGCTGGGTGGGGAGGATTTTCAGTTGAGGAAGATAAGGTGATGTGCTGAGAGCAGAGCATAAAATAACTGTCATCAGTACAAACTGGGGACAATCAGTGGAAGGATAGTTGAGGCACCAGCTGGCTGATCCTCATTTAATCAGCAATGTAAATAACTTAAAATGAATTAAGGAGGTCCATCTCTGCTCTTGGGTTAGACCCAGCTGAGCACACACTTCTAGTGGAGGGTCAGAATATATAGCTTCCTAGCAGAAGGGGCAGCGCATCACAGAATAGTCGGGAACCATGGTTATTTCTTCATTGAATGTATGTGTAGAGCATTGTGGCATGGTGACAGGTAAATGCAATTACAAACTTTATAAATCACTAACTATATAATGAATACACATAAAGACACAGGTTTGCTTAAACAGAGAGAAAAACAGTAGTTTGATACTTATTGACATAAATGTAGCCCAGCACTATCTGACAATTACTTAAATTTTGAACCATGACCAGTTGACATTGGTGGAGGGGAAAATAAAAACTGCAGTCAGTAGTATTCCTGGAGAAAACAAACCACTCAGGGGTCAATTGTAAAAGAGAAAGTCAGACACAGCCAGAGTCCTGGAGACTCTGGCCAGCTGTCCACCTAACCCCTGATGGTCGTTCTGCAATAGAGTCTGTACTGGGCTGTGTAATATGACAAAATAATCTTTCCATCTGTTGATTCCCAGGCTCCCAGCATCTCAGAATGAGAGTTCCTTGTGAAAAGCTGAACAGGTATGGAGAAATTATGCAAATTCCACAACCTTAGATCTCAGTACTCAGAAAGAGTAAGTAATCATAACTGCAGATATGATGCATTACAACTGACTCAAAAATGATAAACATTAGGGAAAATGGCTTAATCACTACTTGTTGTTGAAATATTGTACACTGCATCTGGGTGAGTGCTTTTTTTTTGACACATTACTGATGTTAACGATAGAACTGCCAGGAAAAAGGAAAAAAGGAAGGCCTAAGAGGAGGTTTATGGATGTGGTGAGAGGGGATATGCAGGTGGTGGATGTAACAACGCAAGATGCAGAAGACAGGAAGATATGGGAAAAGATGATCCGCTGTAGCAACCCTTAATGGGAGCAGCCAAAAGATGAAGAAGAAGAAGACTGTCTGGCGGTAAGATAAACCACTTGCAATACATGATATGAAGCATTTAAAATGTATTTTAGCCTTTGTTTTTGCAATGCTGTCGGTCCATTGCTGACCATGAGGTTCAGGTAAGCTAAAGGATTTTTCTTCAATTTCCTGGAATAAACTAATATAACTTGACTCTGTTCCCACTTGTTGTGGTTAGTTTTAGCGTTTGTTTTGCATTGCTATTGGGAATAAAAGTATGCATGCTAGTCATTTATGTTTGCATGTCATGAAGAAGGCTGGATTTCACAGTTCACTCTACCTCCTCATGAAGAATACAAGTGACCAAAAGGTACTCTACAAAAAAACGAAGTCAGAAAATCTCAACATCTCAATGTCATTTCTACTCTGTTCTAGATAGGAACCAAGTGCATACACCCTAGGATATTCCCTAAAAGGGATGACATAGGTCCATGACTCAGAAGGGCAGCTGGATTTGAGAGACCATTTCAGAGAATAATTCCAGGAAGGAGCTGGAGGTGTGCACCTAAGGACATGAGCTAGATGGGAAGATGAAAGGGTCACCAATATACGTAAGGATTTAGAAGACCACCCCTTTCAGTCCAGCACAGAGAAATATAAAAGAGGATACAATCTGTGGACCTTTAGTTCACCTGACTGCACAAGTCTATTGTAAATACTGTACTATAGAGGTCTTAGTAAGGAAACTGACATATTGACCAGAGAATATTTGAGCTGATGTTACTGTAAAGGTAAATCAAATATGAAAGGTTATCTTTAGTAACTGTCACTTTGTTTGGTGAAGCATGCCGAAGTGGACATATGAACACAATGAGTATTGCCATTGAAACCTGCATGGTGAAAAAACAGTGTAAGCTAATTGTTTTTAAATCAGTCAGCAGTAGGCGATAGCAGAGTGATCTGATAATTAGGCTGTATCCACACTTACATTTTCAAATCATTTACTAACGTATCTCAGCCTACAGTAAAACAACTTGAAAATGCGTATGACACAGCTGTTAGCTTGTACTGAGCATGCGCACATCGGTGGAAAAATCCTTGAAAGGATGATAACTCCATCTGGATATTATCGCAAAACTGTGACAATTTGTAAATGATTTGCCATTTACACATGTATGCAGCAGTTCACATGTATACAGTGTAATAAGGATGCAAAAGAGACACAAAAAGGTTAGGGGATGGCCACCCCATACAGATGAAAAAATGCAGGAAAAAAAAATAAACAGGTCTTTACAGACAGGAGTCCAAAACAGAACTGACTAACATGTGGAAAGCAGCTCTATAAATATGACTGAACAGAGGAACAATAAAGTCAGGGAGGCAGGAACAGGAACTGATGTGGCAGGATAAATGGGTTCTGTGTACCGAATATGACATCATCAGTGGGAACCAGAAATGGCGTCAACAGGGAATGGACTGGTGGTGATGACATTAAAAGGCAGGGACTTCAGCTGGTCTTCAGAGGGACAAAAGGAGAAAGAATCAGGTGACCGTGCCAACCCCTGGTCCGACTGAGAAATAACACTATTTGAGCCTGTAAACTGTCACCTATACGCACATATGTGACAACTCCTCTGTGTCTGCTATGTTAGAAAATGGTTTTCTTACATGAAGTGTGATCAATCAGAAAATTAAATGTTTTAATGATTAGGATACAATCAGGGAAGGTCTATGTAACAAACATAACCAATACAAGTGCAATTAAAGTCTGCATTTCCAAAACTATATGTTTTCATCCATTCACACTGCAATGCCAAGCTACTGTTTTCAGAAGAATATGGCTCTGGATAGCATTTTCAAAGTTCTCCACTTTTAGGAGTCAAAAATGCTTGGGTAGTTTGGATGAAAGGGGTAAACAGAGATTAATACTGTATCTGCATTTTTAAACAAAAAGGTAGTAGTGTGGGTATAGCCTTAGAGAACCTCCATAGTGTGAGTTGTCTATTGGCTGTAACAATAGAAGTGGAACGAGATCAATTTTACAATGGTAATAGTGGTATGTGTTAATTACCTGAGGAAAAAATACAAGGTTGGGTGTCATGGTGGCAAAGTTGTTAGTGATGCTGCATCACAGATCCAGCATTCCTTCTCTGTCTGTGTGTAGCCTGCATATTCCACCTGCGCCTGGGTATTTTTTTTTTTTGGATACTCTGGTGTCCCTCTCATATATTAAAGACATGTGTCTGTGATTTTGACTGCTAATTGTAAATTGGCCCCACGTGATTGTGTGAGTAGAATCTGGAATGGATCTGCATCCTCTCCAGGGCTGGGTCCTGCCATCTGTCCAGTGCTGCCATGACAGGCTACAGCATGCTTCAGAATTCTGTTATGTTATGTTACAATGCAAAGAAGCACTTGGATAAATAAAAGAAAATATAGGAGACTTTACAGAAAAGTTAGTCAATCTATTTTTTTTTCAAATGTGTTTGCAGTGTGTGTTGACAAAGCAAAGGGAATGAGGAAGCAGATGCAATAATCTGCACAAAGCCAACAGAGGGAGGACTCATGGGATTCCACTCATGCTGAAATTAAACCTGTCTCCACTAGCATTACAAGTCAACAGAACTTCATTTTTCATTAACAAATGTATCTCATCGTTATCCAAGGGTAACTATGGAGCAGTAGGGTATTAAGCATCACCTGTTTTTTCCATTTTCTATGCATGTATAATTGAACATACAAAGTACAGGATATTTTTGTCTTCTATTAACATGATGATTTATGTTTTATTTTAATGCACATTAAAACGATACACATACACATTATTACAATACCTTGTTATATTTGCTTATTTGCATGGTGCTCTTTGCGTATGGGAACTAGGTACCTATTTAAAAAGTAAAAATAAATTAAATTACAAAACTAAATATCAACATGTAAAGATAGGCAAGCTTGGGATTGTAATTAAAACTTGTTGGGCAAATTTTCTATACTGTGCTGGGCTAGTAATATCACTTCAAGAGAGGGCAATCAAATCAGTTAATTGTAAAGACAGTCTCAGTTATGGGATGCACTCTTGACCTACTGGATGTAGTGCATAAAAAAGGAAAGAATGGGAAAAATGGGTTGATTCAGATGATTCTGCACTTATGGGGTGTATTGATAAAGGGGACAGATTATAGGAGTCAGATGGAGAACTTAGTTTCTTGATGCAATGAGAATTGTCTGCAACTTAAAACCAAGGAACTGATTAACTTGCACCATACCAAAGATGTCCTGTCACCACTAGGGTGTGGGCCCCTACAGTTACTTGGGGGGATCTAGACCAATGACAGGTTGGACTGGTCTTGGAACGCAGAGGGACTACCATATATACTTGCGTATAAGTCAGGACTTGAAACCTAAAAAATCGATCATAAAATAAGACCCCAACTTATACACCTGTTCAAAAATGCGACACTTAATTTTTTTTTTTTAAATCTTCTTTCCTCCTTCAATCTCACACCAGTTTCACAGACACATTGAATTTTGCTGCAGCAGCGCAGTTGCCAATTTCTTTCACCACTTCAATGACTTTTAATTTAAAATCAGCTTCATATTTTCTTCTAATTGAACGCTCCATCGTAGATAAGGGATGCTCTTACGCTAAAGGTGTATGAGGGTGTGAGATACAAAAAACACAAAACAGTGCAAACATCGCTTTGGAATAGTTTGGGTATTGCCATGTGGTCACGTAGGCACAATACATAGAAAAAAAAGGCAGCGTGCTCAGTGGTTACTCTTTCAGGTGGGTGTTAGCATATCGTAATCTCTTGGACCAATAGTGTGAGTTTTACGCATTCAACTTATACAACCAACATTATAAAATACCGGAAATTATACGGTAAAATCAAGCCCCGACTTATCCGCGGGAGAACTTAAATGCGAGTATATACGGTATATAAGAAAGGGCATAACAGGCTTTTCTTCTTTAGGAGACTGAGCTCCTTTACTGTGAGAAGTGACGTCCTTCACATCTTTTAAACACTATGGTGGTCAGTGCATCTTTCTACAATGTGGTTTGCTGGGCTGGTAATATCACTTCAAAAGAGGACCGCCAAATCAACAGGCTAATTAAAAGGGCAGGCTCGGTTATGGGATGCACTATGGACACCCTGGAGGTAGTAAAACAAAACTGTGCACATTATGAACAATGTTGCACATCATCTCTTTGACACAGTAACTTTCAGCCAATGAATTATTCAGCAGAAGTGTGTCAAGAAACACTACTGTGGCTCCTTTATATCAACAGCAATATGTCTGTATAATGCCTCATTGTGGCTAAGACACAAGTTTTCTTTATTTTAAATTTTGTTCCTTTATAGTCATTTTGCAGCCCTACCACTGACCCTTGTGGGACACCACTCTTAACATCAGCCGATTCTGATAGAGTTCCTTGTATCATAAGCATCTGCTTCCTGTGTCCAAGCCAATTTTGCACCCACCTAAAAACAACATCCTGAACTCTCACTTCTTTTAGTTTAATGCCCAACCTCTCATGTGGCACCTTATCAAACGCTTTATGAAAGTCAAGATTTGTTTTATTGTTTCCTCATAGAATTCCAGCATGTTAGTAAAACACAACCTCCTTCTTCTGAACCCTTTCTGAGTGTCCAGGAAAACTCCCATTATTGCCTTGTGCTGCTCAGTCTTTTCCTTAATAATTCCTTCCATTAATTTACCTGTGATGCATTTTAATCTTACTGGCCTGTAGTTGCTTGGATCTACCCAGTCACTCTCTTTATTTAACAGGATAAAAGTTGCTATTTTCTAGTCCTTCAGAACGTCCCCAATGCACAGTGACTTCATAAAATATGCATCAGCAGTTTATATATGTTCTCACTAACTTCCTGAAGCAATTGATTATCTGGTCCTGGTGATTTGTTTGACTTCATCCTTTTTAATCAAAGTAGTACTTCTCATTCTACAATTTCCAAATCACTCAGTACCTCCTTAGTAATTCCTTTTCCTGCTGGGAGGTTATCCACATCCTCACATGTCAAGACCTCAGAGAAATGCAGTTTAGAGCATCCACTATTTCACTGTCTGTATTCTTAAATTCTCCTTTACTTTCAGTGATGCACTTCTGAGACTGATTTCCTTTAATGTGAGTAGTAGACATCCGTCACATCTTCTGCATCACTGTGATGGTAGGTGCGATTTTAGATTAGATTACATTAGTTTAATCCCAAGGGGAAGTTCTATACTGTGGTATGCTAAATTGGTAACTTCACTTCAAGAGAATCCCACCGAATTAACAAACTAATTAAAAGGGCAGGCTTAGTTGTAGGATGCATTCTGGATTCACTGGAGGTGGTAGTGAGGGAGAGTATTAAAACAAAACTGGCAGCCATTATGAACAATGCTGCACATCCTCTCTCTGACTAACTAACACTGAGGACTTTCAGCCAACAAATTATTCAGCAGAAGACTTATTTTATTAGTGATTCTGTTTTACATTCACATACTAAGGATATGCTCTCTTAAAGCTCAAAAAAATATTGCATAAACATAAGTGTGTTACTGTCCTGTGATATGCTATCATCCAATCTAGGGTTGGTGTTAACTATTCACATTTTGGTGTTGGGATAGGCTACATCTACCCATAACCCTGTAGAGCAATAAGCAAGTTAAGGAAGTGGATAGGTAGATGAGTCTGTGCTTGAGACAAAATGCTGTCCTATCTAGACCTGGTCCAAGTCCTACATCTTTGCCAATGAGTACACTCTGTCTAACATCAATTTTGTAAAGAGAAAATGAGGACAGATAAATAAAAGTGCATATTTTTCTGTGTCTAAATGGAAATCTAACATAATGAACTTTAGTATAATATATCATTCTCAATTTCACTATCTTGGCAGCCAAGGTAGAAACCAACACTAGAGAAGTCACCAGCCCACTTCAGGGCACATTCAAATTCACGGGAAGCCAATTTCGCATCACCAACCCAACATACACATCTTTGAAAGAAAGGCTCAGAATGCTCAGAGAAAAATGCTCAAAACATATTTTATTTAGTCAATGTTCAAGGCAACCATCTTCTTCTGCCAGTCACATTCTTTCATATTCTGTTGTCAGTTTTTATGTGTTTTCCCATCTTTTCTCAATTTTAAATAAGAAGCTAAATCTTGTCATCTTTTTCTTTATTGAACCAGATACTCCATACATGCTAGAGTGATCACATTAACTAAGAATTGAGATGTGATTGTTACATATGAATGTAGTTTTTTTTTCTCAAATGTATTCTAATCTGGGGGAAAATGTGTGAGGTTACAAATTTGTCTCCATAAATGAGTCATAAAGATCACAGGAACATTGGTGGAAACTTGTTAAGGGTACATTTTAAACAAACTTCAGAAAGTTTTTCTTAATACAGAAAGTCATAGGCACTTGGAATAAGCCCCCCAGGTAGTGTGGTGGACAGTAAGACTTTAGGGACCTTCAAAACTTAACTTGATGTTGTTTGGGAGAAATTAAGTAAACATGATTGACAGGCTTGTTGGATGAATGGTCTGTTCTTGTCAGAACTGTGCTAATGTTCTAATGATGTTTATTATAATAATGTAGAGGCAAACACCAGGTTGTCAAATATTAAGCCATTAGAGTTAGTGTGTTATTGCTTAAATGATCAAAGTGAATACAGCAATTCTAGGACAATTGTGACAAAGAGGATTGCTCAGGATTTCTAAGCCTCTGCTCTGCTTCTCGATTTATGACTGTACTGATCCTATCAGATGCTATTTAGCTGGGGTTTTGTTAGAATGTTAACTTACATCCACAACTGAGAATAACTGAAGTGGTATGCTTCTTGTGCCCCACTCTAAAAAAGTGTCCCTATGGTCTATTATTGTTATACTTTCCTGCTAATCTCTCAAATGTATTTTACATTTTGGATTTTTGTGTTAGATGCTTTGTATGAAGGTGTTTATAATAATAATGACCCACACACTGATAATTACAATATGAAGTTTTGTACAAACAGTTTTTTAGTTTGTGAAATATGTGAAGATTCACAGTACCCTTGACTATTTAAAATGCTGACTGGCAGATACTTTACATCTTCCAGCGTCTGGCAGCACCCAGAAAAGTGACTGTGTGCAATGTGCTTGAACAATCCCATGCAATGTTTAGTTTTTGGTTTTTTTTCTCCTGCCACCCCATTGTTTACAACAAGCAAATTCAGACACATATCATAAAGTGCACATTTCTCTGCTCCTCTTTGATTATGCCAAATTGTATGTGTTGGAAACGCAAGATTTACTTCTGCATCAATTATAAGTCAGACATTAAATGCTTATGTGAGCAATAGTTTAGAGATTAGATGCCTGGCTGGCTCCTCTGTGTAAAATAATGGAGCTCCACAGAGCTGCATACATTTAAAAAGGAAATGTGTAGTCTTTGCTACTAGACAGAATGACGACCATTTCATTGATGACTAGTCAAAGTATAAACAAGCTGCTCCTGGATGTGATATGTGAATATGAGACAGATGGGGATCTGAAGATTCGAGCAATATTTCTAAACTGACCTTGATGCTCAAACATGAATACATTTGAAATTTGGATATCAATTTCATGTCAAGTCCCGTCAAGTTTATTGTCATGGATATATAGTAGTATGAAATTCTTAATGGCATTGTCTTCAAAACAATTGACAAAATATAATACTAAATAAATAAACATTGTCATGCAAGGGTGCATAGTGCACAGGTTAAGAACTCTAGTGATTGTAATCCCCTGCTGTTCCAGGGGTTGGCGCTGTGTCGTAAAGCCTTGTCTCTTTATCCCTCTGCAGACCACAAGATTGATGGCTGTAACACCACTGATGCCACTTCCTTTGTCCGTCTATCAGGACTTGACTCATCCTACCAGAAGGACTTAAAAACGGAAGATCTGCCATCTTGAATCAGTTCATACTTGGACTCGTGTCAAGATTATTTTGAATTCATGTTTGTTGTTTTGCCAACAACTATATGGGGTTTGCTATGTGGTGCCCCAACTCATTATGATCTCTTTTGTCTTTTGTTACAATATAAAGTACACATGAATGCAACATAGATATATACCAATTATGTACTATATAATTATTTTCAAGTGTGTTTATGTATATATATATATATATATATATATATATATATATATATATATACTGTATATACAGTATATACTAGCTGTACTACCCATCCAAAATGGTTCGAAAACTAAATAATCAACATAGACCTCACTGTTAACATTTGCAGTGCACCATCCATTACAATGTGTTTTGTAATGCATATAATAATAAAATGCATTGCATTTGGCATTCCAACAGATGGTGCATCACAGACATTTGTAGTAATAAAATTCATCACTACAAAGATTTGTGATGCTTCATCTGTTGAAATGATACTTCATCTGTTAAAATGATAAATACAATACATTTTATTACTACAAATGTTTGTGATGTGTCATCTGTTGGAATGAAAGAGACTTACCAACTGTTCAGTTAACATATACACAGACACTTATACTTTTTTAAGGTATATATACATATACTGTATACATATAGATAGATAGATAGATAGATAGATAGATAGATAGATAGATAGATAGATAGATAGATAGATAGATAGATAGATAGATATACAGTGCATCCGGAAAGTATTCACAGCGCATCACTTTTTCCACATTTTATTATGTTACAGCCTTACTCCAAAATGGATTAAATTCATTTTTTTCCTCAGAATTCTACACACAACACCCCATAATGACGTGAAAAACGTTTACTTGAGATTTTTGCAAATTTATTAAAAATAAAAAAATTGAGAAAGCACATGTACATAAGTATTCACAGCCTTTGCCATGAAGCTCAAAATTGAGCTCAGGTGCATCATGTTTCCCCTGATCATCCTTGAGATGTTTCTGCAGCTTAATTAGAGTCCACCTGTGGTAAATTCAGTTGATTGGACATGATTTGGAAAGGCACACACCTGTCTATATAAGGTCCCACAGTTGACAGTTCATGTCAGAGCACAAACCAAGCATGAAGTCATAGGAATTGTCTGTAGACCTCTGAGACAAAAATGTCTGCTGCTTTGAAGGTCCCAATGAGCACAGTGACCTCCATCATCCGTAAGTGGAAGAAGTTCGAAACCACCAGGACTCTTCCTAGAGCTGGCCGGTCATCTAAACTGAGCGATCGGGGGAGAAGGGCCTTAGTCAGGGAGGTGACCAAGAACCCGATGGTCACTCTGTCAGAGCTCCAGAGGTCCTCTGCGGAGAGAGGAGAACCTTCCAGAAAGACAACCATCTCTGTAGCAATCCACCAATCAGGCCTGTATGGTAGAGTGGCCAGACGGAAGCCACTCCTTAGTAAAAGGCACATGGCAGCCCGCCTGGAGTTTGCCAAAAGGCACCTGAAGGACTCTCAGACCATGAGAAAGAAAATTCTCTGGTCTGATGAGACAAAGATTGAACTCTTTGGTGTGAATGCCAGGCGTCACGTTTGGAGGAAACCAGGCATCGCTCATCACCAGGCCAATACCATCCCTACAGTGAAGCATGGTGGTGGTAGCATCATGCTGTGGGGATGTTTTTCAGCGGCAGGGACTGGGAGACTAGTCAGGATAAAGGGAAAGATGACTGATACAATGTACAGAGACATCCTGGATGAAAACCTGCTCCAGAGCGCTCTTGACCTCAGACTGGGGTGACGGTTCACCTTTCAGCAGGACAACGACCCTAAGCACACAGCCAAGATATCAAAGGAGTGGCTTCAGGACAACTCTGTGAATGTCCTTGAGTGGCCCAGCCAGAGCCCAGACTTGAATCCGATTGAACATCTCTGGAGAGATCTTAAAATGACTGTGCACCGAAACTTCGCATCCAACCTGATGGAGCTTGAGAGGTGCTGCAAAGAGGAATGGGCGAATCTGGCCAAGGATAGGTGTGCCAAGCTAGTGGCATCATATTCAAAAAGACTTGAGGCTGTAATTGCTGCCAAAGGTGCATTGACAAAGTATTGAGCAAAGGCTGTGAATACTTATGTACATGTGATTTCTCAGTTTTTTTATTTTTAATAAATTTGCAAAAACCTCAAGTAAACATTATTCACGTTGTCATTATGGGATGTTGTGTGTAGAATTCTGAGGAGGGAAATGAATTTAATCCATTCTGGAATAAGGCTGTAACATAACAAAATGTGGAAAAAGTGATGCACTGTGAATACTTTCTGGATGCACTGTATGTGTGTATATATATATATATATATATATATATATATATATATATATATATATATACAGGTGTTGGTCATAAAATTAGAATTTCATGACAAAGTTGATTTATTTAAGTAATTCCATTCAAAAAGTGATACTTGTATATTAGATTCATTCATTACACACAGACTGATGTATTTCAAATGTTTATTTCTTTTAATGTTGATGATTATAACTGACAACTAATGAAAGTCCCAAATTCAGTATCTCGGAAAATTAGAATATCAATTAAGACCAATGCAAAAAAAGGATTTTTAGAAATGTTGGCCAACTGAAAGGTATGAACATGAAAAGTATGAGCATGTACAACACTCAATATTTAGTTGGGGCTCCTTTGGCCTGGATTACTGCAGCAATGCGGCGTGGCATGGAGTCGATCAGTCTGTGGCACTGCTCAGGTGTTATGAGAGCCCATGTTGCTCTGATAGTGGCCTTCAGCTCTTCTGAATTGTTGGGTCTGGCGTATTGCATCTTCCTCTTCACAATACCCCATAGATTTTCTATGGGGTTAAGGTCAGGCGAGTTTGCTGGCCAATCAAGAACAGGGACACCATGGTCCTTAAACCAGGTACTGGTAGCTTTGGCACTGTGTGCAGGTGCCAGGTCCTATTGGAAAATGAAATCTGCATCTCCATAAAGTTCGTCAGCAGCAGGAAGCATGAAGTGCTCTAAAACATCCTGGTAGACGGCTGCGTTGACCTTGGACCTCAGAAAACACAATGGACCAACACCAGCAGATGACATGGCACCCCAAACCATCACTGACTGTGGAAACTTTACACTGGACCTCACACAACGTGGATTCTGTGCCTCTCCTCTCTTCCTCCAGACTCTGGGACCTTGATTTCCAAAGGAAAAAGTAAAATGTACTTTCATCAGAGAACATAACTTTGGACCTTTTTGTCTTTAGCCCAGGCGAGATGCTTCTGACGCTGTCTCTTGTTCAAGAGTGGCTTGACACAAGGAATGCGACACCTGAAACCCATGTCTTGCATACGTCTGTGCGTGGTGGTTCTAGAAGCACTGACTCCAGCTGCAGTCCACTCTTTGTGAATCTCCCCCACATTTTTGAATGGGTTTTGTTTCACAATCCTCTCCAGGGTGCGGTTATCCCTATTGCTTGTACACTTTTTTCTACCACATTTTGTCCTTCCCTTCGCCTGTCTATTAATGTGCTTGGACACAGAGCTCTGATAACAGCCAGCCTCTTTAGCAATGCCCTTTTGTGTCTTGCCCTCCTTGTGCAAGGTGTCAATGGTCATCTTTTGGACAACTGTCAAGTCAGCAGTCTTCCCCATGATTGTGTAGCCTACAGAACTGGACTGAGAGACCATTTAAAGGCTTTTGCAGGTGTTTTGAGTTAATTAGCTGATTAGAGTGTGGCACCAGGTGTCTTCAATATTGAACCTTTTCACAATATTCTAATTTTCTGAGATACTGAATTTGGGACTTTCATTAGTTGTCAGTTATAATCATCAACATTAAAAGAAATAAACATTTGAAATACATCAGTCTGTGTGTAATGAATGAATCTAATATACAAGTTTCACTTTTTGAATGGAATTACTGAAATAAATCAACTTTGTCATGATATTCTAATTTTATGACCAGCACCTGTATATATATATATATATATATATATATATATATATATATATATATATATATATATATATATATATATATATATTGTGAGCACGCACGGGTCCGAACACCATCAGACAAACACCACGTCTTTATAAAACACACGTTTATTGCACCCAAAGGTCCCACACAGCACACAGTGCTCCCGCACCAAACACCCTTCACACAGGCCTTCCTCTCAGTTTCCGTGGGCCCCCTTTCCTCTCCTCATGGGAGCTTCGTCCTGCTCCTACTTCCGACTATAGCTCTCTGATTGGAGTGAGGTGGCCCCTTTTATTTCCACCCGGATGTGCTCCAGGTGCCTGATGACACTCTTCTGGCAGCACTTCCTGGTGTGGCGGAAGTGCTGCCCTTGCACCTGGAAGCACTCCGGGCATCCCTGGAAGGTCCTTCCTCCACCTTCCCGGGGTGGTGGAAATGTCAATCTCCCGGGCTCCACGATGCTCGGGGCGCCCCCTGGCGCTGGCCACGGGCCCCAGTGGGTTTGAGCTTCCTTGCTCTATCCCTGTGGTCCCCTCATTATCCAGGGCAGTTGCCCCCTCGTGGCCCGGTGAACATATAGACCACCTCCCGGTCCTTCCATGTGTCCCGGCTGGGTCTGACCCCCAGCATCCTGTGACTATATATATATATATATATATATATATATCCATCCATCCATCCATTTTCCAACCCGCTGAATCCGAACACAGGGTCACGGGGGTCTGCTGGAGCCAATCCCAGCCAACACAGGGCACAAGGCAGGGAACCAATCCTGGGCAGGGTGCCAACCCACCGCAGGACACACACAAACACACCCACACACCAAGCACACACCAAGCACACACTAGGGCCAATTTAGAATCGCCAATCCACCTAACCTGCATGTCTTTGGACTGTGGGAGGAAACCGGAGTGCCCGGAGGAAACCCACGCAGACACGGGGAGAACATGCAAACTCCACGCAGGGAGGACCCGGGAAGCGAACCCGGGTCCCCAGGTCTCCCAACTGCGAGGCAGCAGCGCTACCCACAGCGCCACCGTGCCGCCCTATATATATATATATATATATATATATATATATATATATATATAGAGAGAGAGAGAGAGAGAGAGAGAGAGAGAGAGAGAGAGAGACAGGAGCCAGAAGACTGACAGGAGTTGCCAGCATAAAAGTTGGTACTTGGCTGTCCAGGTGGGAATGCCAGTATAAAGGTGAGACAGGGGGAGACAACCTATCTGGACTACATAGTCCCCCAAGAGACTAGAAGGCAGCATCTCCATTTCTCAGTATTCATAAAGATATCCACAAGGCATGCTAGGAACTGTTGTCTCATTATGCAGTACTGTTGGGTTTGGAGGATGACACCAGGGGGTGCTGCAGACAAAATTTTTTATAGATCAAACAATATGTGAAAAGATTCTTTGTTTGGGACTTAACAGTTAATGCTGCATGAATGAATGATGATAGATTGCCGGAGTGAAATGTAGTTAAATTATTATTTAATTTGAAAATTGTTGGCAAAGTTCAATAAAACTGTAAAGGTGAGAATTTAAAGTTCAACTCAAATTATTTTTAAACTTTCCTTTTTGTGTGATGTAAATACTTATGGTCAAATGCTTTTAATTTAATGTATTTTGAGTTTTTATTAAACTTAATTTGAGAAATTAAACTAACTGACTGATATTTTAAAATATGTATATTTGTGCCATTTGTCTTGTTGGTCAAACCTTTTATTTGAGTTTTTTTTTTTATTCTCCCAGTCTTAGTAAAGCACAGTTGAAGAACAAGCATTAGAAAGTTAACAGGTTATAGTGTTCTTGCTAGTTAACTACAGAACACTTCTCTGCCAGCAGAGGTCAGTATGTGCAACTCTTAGAACTCCAAGAAGGTATACTTCCCTGTAGTCATTTTAAGCATGTGCACATGTGGTGACGGCCCAAAGAATCTGACTTACATTGATTCATCTGGAATAACAATAGCCTAAATAAACAATTCATAAAAATCTAGTTAGAATACAGAAATCAGGATATGCAATTGGAAAAGGAAGTTTTTTGTTTATTTTAAACAATGATCAAAATAATGCACTGTACAAATTTAATTTTAATATAATGCAAATGGACAGTGCAATAGTTACCACTGTAGTTCCAGCATCCTGATTTGGAATCATCTGGTCATTGCAAAATGTTCATATTGTCCCTGTGATTACAGTACGTGAAGTTTCCATTACTTATTTCATTATTCTTCCCAAATTCCCAAAGTAATGTCTGTCTGACTGCTCCAAACTGGCCTTGTGTGAGTTTCAGTGTTGCCATTTGCATGAGTGGACCCTCTGATAGGCTGGTGTCCAGTCAAAGGCTGCTTTCGGCATTGTGCTCAGAGCTGCTGGTATAGATTCTGGTCCCCTGTGATCCTGAATTGTATTAAGTGAATTTCTAAATGTTGTATTATAATGTGAATGGACATTTGTATAAGAAAGGGATGGAGAGCACAATTTTTTTCTGGGAGTAAAAAAAGGTGTCAGTAGTATCTATCAGATTGGAGTCAAGAACAAACTCATGTTGGGATATTAAGTAATCCATCCATCCATTTTCCAACCCGCTGAATCCGAACACAGGGTCACGGGGGTCTGCTGGAGCCAATCCCAGCCAACACAGGGCACAAGGCAGGAACCAATCCCGGGCAGGGTGCCAACCCACCGCAGGACACACACAAACACACCCACACACCAAGCACACACTAGGGCCAATGTAGAATCGCCAATCCACCTAACCAGCATGTCTTTGGACTGTGGGAGGAAACCGGAGCGCCCGGAGGAAACCCACGCAGACACGGGGAGAACATGCAAACTCCACGCAGGGAGGACCCGGGAAGCGAACCAAGTCCCCAGGTCTCCCAACAGCGAGGCAGCAGCGCTACCCACTGCACCACCGTGCCGCCTATTAAGTAATCTCGTAATAATAAAAAATGCTAAATTGTTAAAATAATTTAATTTTTGCTGTTACTTTTTTATTTGTTGAAGAATGTTGCAGTGGTTAGGAATCTTGATGATCTGACGAGTCCTGGGTTCAAATACAGCAATCAAGAAAGGAGGTAGTGCCTTGAAAGGAAATCACATATGAAAACAGGACTGCAGATGTCTAACATGCTGGACTGAAAAAGTACATCAGCAGTACATGCAGTCGACTGAAAATGAACTGACACATACAGTAGGAACACTGAAAGCCATAATGTCTAATGCACACTTCTAAAGCCAAGGGTGTCAAACATCCTGAGACTAGATAAAGAAGAGACAAGAGTAGTTGAATTTCTAGTTTGGTTTGGACCATTAATGTTTACTGCACATACATTACACAACAAGCATGAGATGATCTAAACAGCAATTCCAGTATCAGTTACAACCTCAACATGTATGATATTCAGCAGACTGATGACCTTTATTATCAAAACTAGTCAATCCATGACTTACTTCACATAGTATACGTCTGTATAAGTGGCTTCAGACACTTTACAGAAAGACACTAATTAGAAGCCAAATAAAGTGAGAAAACAGTAGATTTACTATTTCAATAATAGAGGAGGACATTCTTTATGGGGTCTGCATGTCCACCAGTTGTCTGAATTTTGTATTTATGTATTATTTTTTTGAAGTACTGTGGCTAAATGTGGATGTGGTGCATCTTGATTAGCACATGCATGTAAGAAGTTCACTGTACTCTGTAACAATAATAAGTCTATAAACCTGTAATTGTCCTTCTTAAGTCAGCCTATTGTGGGTGTGTGAGTGAGTATGTACTGTGATTGATCCATGAAATTGTATTGGAATAAGTGGATTCAGAGAATGAATGGATTTATAAGATGAGAAAGCCATGAAATTGTTTCTTTTTAGACTTGATTATTGCAGTGATACAGCATTTTTAAGTGTGTCCAAGATGCAGTTTAGGAATGCACTTATAATTTTGCTGTTTTTTATTTTAAACATTAACAAAAACATATTACAAAGCAAACAACAGTACATATCACAAGTAATATTCAAACCAAACCATTATCAGAAGTACAAATTATAAAACAAATGCAATTTATGCAAAAGTTCAAATGATTTAAATAAAGACTGCATTGCTTTTATAGTCTGTAGATAAACTTTTGCATCCTTTGTAAAACACTCATACACAAGATTTTTTGTGACCATTTCATTTTGTGCATAGAATAATGTACCAATAGGTTAATTATGAATAACAAGTTTTATTATTATCTGTGGGGTTGCAGTTGAACATGAAAGCCATTCAACATCAGACTCTTTTTAATTATAAGACTGCAACTCTGTCCAGAAGTTTTGTTTTTTTTTTATAATGGGAAATAACTAAAATAAATGTTGAAAAGTTTCAGGATTACTGTCATAAAAAGAAAATTTACAGTATTAATTTGAAATCACCAGACAATAATGATCTTTATAGGATAGATTTGATAAATTATCCTGTATGGGATCTCCTTCACTTTATCAGATTTTTTATCGTGTTTTTCAATTAAGAAAAAGTTCCAATATACTGAAACAGCATAAAACTGGACATCTGGTAATAAACATCTTAAAAATCAGTTATTAGATCCACAAATCAAAATGTCCTTCCCAAAGGGGGGCCTGGCTTTCAAATATATTAGGGGATTATGCCCCCCTCTGGTGATGGTGCCAGTCCTAGAAGTATGTTAAATGGAAAAAGAGGGGTGTGTGGGTCCCCATTGCACTACCGTGCAGTCCTGGAGTGGGGGGTGTTGGGGATGTCCCCCACAGAGTTTTGCTCATGTTGTCCGAATGCATAGGAACGGCTGGACTCTCGAGGATCAGGGACTGGACACTTGAGTCTATAAGATGGGGGCATCTCAAAGATTGGGGCAAAAGCATGAGATTATGGGATAAGGCCCCGGAAGCCCCCCACTACAATGCCACTGGCCCTCCCCTGTAAGCTAATGAATGCTAGAAACACTCTGAATGTTTGTATTGGACTGTCATTATAACTCCTTAAAAGAGCCTATATCTTCGTAAGGATTGCTTTTGTTACAGTATTTATTAAGATTAACATAAATATATTTTTTAATAAACTCCATCACTAGTCTGCAAAATCAAAGTGATACATCATTGTTTTAATTGTGAATAAATTATATTTATTTGCATTCATGAATACAATAAAAAATAAAATTAAAATGTTTCCATCATGTCATATTTATGTACAAGATTGAAAAGAAATGTAATTAAAATAAATTACACAATTGATTCATTTATTCTACATTGTTGTAAATTACTTTAACATGAAAGTATTTAGTCAGTCTAATATTTTAAACATGTTTGTAAAGAAAACAACAATACATAATCATTGACTTACATATAACTTCTCGCGTTTTTGTCACTTCTTAGTTTTTTTTTTCAAGTGCACTCCTTATGAATCATCCAACAGTAGTCCACCATCATACTGACAACCCAACATCCCCAGGTACCTTCTTTCGACGTTCCTGGTATCCTAAAATCTTTTATACTACTCTTTACTCACCACTTCAAGATTTTCAATGAGAAATTCCAAAAGCAAATCAGAAAAGTGAACTTTGAGACTCATGCTGCAAAACAATTCCTTAAACCTAATACATTTTTCACAATTATTTTTTATAATTTGGATCTTTATTGTCAATTAAAAACTTAGAAATTACTTCTTTGAATAATACACAAGCCTCTTGTTTCAGGTCTTTCATCACACCATCAAATTCCACACCAGAAATCAGTTTGATAACATTAGGTACAGCAAAAAATGCCCTTCCCATTTAGTCTCAGACAAACTCAAAAACGTTCAGCACAAAAACATCAGACGGGCTCTGTGTTTTGATAGAGCTTTAACAATCTGCTTCATTAAACCCAGCGCTATATGAAGTGGTGGTAGCAGCACTTTCTCTGGATCCACCAAATCAGCTCTGATGATGTTTTTATCACCAAAGTGTAGTTTTTTTTTTTCTAGCTGGTCCTTCTTCTGAACACCATGTGTAACAAATAGAATTCAGTTTGTTGGTGAAAACACTGATAACCTTTTCTTTGTCCTTCTGCCCGTTAAATAGGAGTTCAAATGGATTACTAAATAACAGATTTTAGTTTTTATTGCATTATTAGAAAGTGTCCCAACTTTTTTGGAAATTGGGTTTTAATATAGCTTTCACAAGAATATTGCAAATAGCATGAAACGCCTTCTATTATTGTATTCAGCACAGTAAAATTAGCATTGAGAATCTTTATATATACAGTAATACCTTACCAGGGCTGTTCCTTTGTCTGTCCAGGATTTTAAATCACCTGTAGCTCGCAAACCGTTTGACCTATTGACCTGAAATTTGGTACATATATACTACGTGAAGTCTACTATCCACTTTCTGTGTGATGATTGACCTCCAAGTTTATTCCTCTTTTTATTTTGATTTTGTTTTGTTGTAGAATCAACTCTCGGCAGCGGCCAGCAGGGTGGCCGTGAGGCGCATGCGTATGGGTGCCGTTCTCATCCCTACCACCTTCGCCGTCACTTCCCCTACCTCTTCATATCTTAAATCATTCTTGAGGCAGATTGAAGACTTAAGTGCCAGCTTAAGTGAAAAATTAAAGAAAACGAAGTAAGCAATTGCAACACAAACACTGACTTAATCAGTTTTAACTCTTTAAACGCTATCGTGGCTGTCTGTCTGCCCAGGATTTTAAATCACCAGTAGCTCGCAAACTGTTTGACCCATTGACCTGAAATTTGGTACACATATACTACGTGACGTCTACTATCCGCATTCTGTGTGATGATTGACCTCCAAGGTTATTCCTCTTTTTATTTTGTTTTATTGTAGAATCAACTCTCTGCACCGGCCAGCAGGGCGGCCGTGAGGCGCATGCGTACGGGCGCCGTTCTCATCCCTACCACCTTCGCAGTTACTTCCACAACCTCTTCATCTTAAATCATTCTTGAGGCAGATTGAAGACTTAAGTGCCAGCTTAAGTGAAAATTTAAAGAAAACGAAGTAAGCGATTGCAACACAAACACTGACTTAAATCGGTTTTAATGCAAAAAGATGCCGACAAAGAAAGAAAGAAAGAAAGAAAGAAAGAAAGAAAGAAAGAAAGAAAGAAAGAAAGAAAGAAAGAAAGAAGCGGGCCGTTAGGGTGGAGAAAAGAAGAGCTGCTAAGGAAGCAGCAAGGGTATCAACCTCTGAGCAAACGAATACTAAACATGCAGAGAAAAAGTATGAAAACTATGAATGCTCAAGTCAAGTGTATTCACTGCACGATAACCGTTACTGGATTTTCAATATTACATGATCGGTTGAAAAAAAGCTTGATTCTTGGTTGTTAATTGGTCAGATACCTCCATCTAAATCTGGGTTTATCTATGCTAATTTATGTTTCACTGGTTTTGAATGCATCAACTGTATTTACTAGAATACATAACAATAAAGTATCGTATTCCACAGCCATCCGTTCAAATCAGTGCACACTGAAAAAAAGTCAAGGACCAGATACAGAACAAGGATCACTAAACATTCTGTTCGATTCCTTAAAACGTACGGTGCCATCAGCTTTATTTTTGTTATCTCCTTAACGAGTATATTTCCTGCTACATGATTATCAATGTCATTACACCATTTAAACCGTACTCTCATAAAGCCTGAAAGACTTTTACCACTGTATTCAGTACAGTATAGTTCATTTTCAACTTTTGCTCCGCTGATGAATGGTTTTCTCGGTTCCAAAATTTGGATACACAGAAGAGAAGACTGCTGCAGAAAAGAGCTTTTTATTAAAAGAGGAAAAACACGTAAAATCTTGATTTGTTTATAGGCACGAATATAGAAGAAAACAAATATCTTCTGAAAGGAAAAGAGTGGTTGGGCGAATTTACAATGCGCATGTTTTAACATCGAGGAAATCGTTTTCAAATCTCGCGGTGTTGTGACGTAGTAGAGTCAGAGTGCAAGGAAAGCGAAAAGATGGCTGCGCCCGCAGTAGAAACATGCCATGTCGCTTGTTGTGCAAATCGTACCCCACATGTTCTTTCGTGGGGTAGAAATGGGATTATTGCTTTTGGCACTAGTGGGTCTGTTGCTCTGTATGATCCTCAGGTGAATACAATGTTTATTTTTTTATGTTATGCTGTGGCAGCTCAATACAATTCACAAACGCGATTCAGGAATGTTTACGTTCTGTTTTGAGTTACCGCGGCGTGGCTCTTTAGTGGTTTGCTTTACTGCTTTACATCAGAACTTTGGTTTCGAGTCTCGTCACCGTCACTGTCTGTAAGACGTGACTATGCGATGCCTCTTTAAGTGTGTGTACCTCGAGACTGGACATACACCCTGTTCAAGGTAGGTTCTCCCTCTTTACTCGATGCTGCCGAAATAGATCTGCATTACCCTCGACCGTGAACAGAATAAGCACTTTAGAATATAGACTGACATGCGTAATATGTCGGTGTTTTTACCTTAGCATTGATGTCGAGAATGATCATGAACAACTGCACAAATTACATTATGAAAGCTGCTATACAACGTCATGTTGCTGTTTTAAAAGTGAATGCTCCGCTGTCACCCGCCCGTGTAACAGCTATGACGATTTTCAAGTGGAATACACAATCTGTGTGCACTTGTGATTTATTTTTACTTTATGTTTGCTCAAAGCATTGGCAGTGTAGTTCGAATTACAGAATTAAATCGTATAGCAGCCAAAATAAGCAATTAAACGATCATAACATTTAAGATGTAAATTAAAAAGAGAAAAGAAATACTTAAGTCTGAATTATTACATTTTTTATTTTTGTAGCCTTAAATTGCAAAATAGGTTTTTATTGAGAAAAATGAATAAAATCTGTGTCACTGTACACTAAATAAGTAAAGAGAATTTAGCTTCCATTATTATTTAGATCAAGCATGTAAACATTACAATATAAACTCACAGAGCAAATTATTGGGAACACTATGCTGTTACTGGGTTGTTCCTCCTTTTGCTGTCAAAACAGGCTCAACTCTTTGTGTCATGGGTTGCACAAGTTGTTGGAAATAATCCTTTGGGATTCTGGTCCATAATGACATAATTGTATCACTCAATTTCTGCAGATACAGTAAATCAGGCACACATTCATACTCTGAATCTCCTGTTCTACCACATCACAAAGGTGTTCTTTTGGATTCAAGGCATCCGGTGACTGGGAGGGGCGCAGTAGTAGACTGAACTCATTTTCATGTTCTTGAAACCAATTTGAGACAACCTTTGCTTTTTTGACTTGGTGCTTTACCATGCTGGAAGTAGCCATTTGATGGTGGGGAAATTGTGGCCATGAAGGGATGCACAAGGTCAGCAACAATATTCAGTTAGGCCGTGGCATTCAAGCAATGATTAATCGGTTAACCTGCCCAAAGCGTGCCAAGAAAACATTTCCCTCAATATCACACCACCACCAGCCTGGACTGTTATAATGATGATGATGAGGATGATAATAATATTAATACATAAATTTATGTAATCCCTTCCTATGCTCAAAACTCTCAAGTTACAATATGTATAATAATAATGGAGGTTGATCAGATATACAGTATGCCTTAGAAAGGGCTCCCCACAACTCAAAAAGTCATATCAGTCCAAGCAAAGGCGTCAACCAAAAAATTGATTCTAAAATTACTAACCTGCTTGAAAGAAGTAGGTTGTTACTTTGAGAACAAACACCATCAGAGTCAATGACATCTGCTAGCCAAGAAATACATTGCCAGGTTAACAGACTGGGAGTTTGCTGTGTCAAGCTTATAGAGAATGATGGTTCTGGTCAAAATAAATTAACTAGGTAATAACTCTAAAGTACTTAATAAAACACACACTGATAATCTCTAAAATAAAAACTTAATCCTAAAATAGTCCATTTGCATATTTATAAAGTGACGTAAAAAGCAAAACTGAAAAACTCTTTTAATGTGTGTTGCATTTGCAGATGGTAGTAGGCAAGTGTGCTTTGAAATGGCCCTGACAGAAAATAAAAATGGTGCACAGGGAATGTTGATTTGTCTAATGAAATACAACAGTCTTTTTTCATGCTCATGATGTAGTGCACGTTCCACTCACTGCTCATCAGTTAACACATTTTAAATGGCACCTGTGCGCTGTCTTTTGCAGCTTATTGGTTTTTCACCTGTCAAAATGGTATACTTGTGTGTTAAAATGTGAGGGTTATGTGCTCACCACCACCTAAGTCATTTCACATCAAAATATTAATGTTGTTGCATAACATCTTAAATTATACATAGAATAGTCACAGCTGCCTATTAATGATGGATGAGCAGATACAACTGGTAGAAATGAGCTTCCTTTGTAGGCTGTGTGGACTCAGAGATGGGACGAGAAGTGCAGACATTTGGGATCAGGCAGCTAATTAGGATGCCTCCTGGATGCCGCCCTGGGGATGTGTTTCTGGCAGGTCCAACTAAAGAGTGACATTATACAGTTAGGTCCATAAATATTTGGACAGAGACATTTTTTTTCTAATTTTGGTTCTGTATATTAACAGAATGAATTTGAAATGAAACAACTCAGATGCAGTTGAAGTGCAGACTTTCAGCTTTAATTCAGTGGGGTGAACAAAATGATTGCATAAAAATGTGAGGCAACTAAAGCATTTTTTGAACACAATCCCTTCATTTCAGGGGCTCAAAAGTAATTGGACAATTGACTCAAAGGCTATTTCATGGGCAGGTGTGGGCAAGTCCGTCGTTATGTCATTATCAATTAAGCAGATAAAAGGCCTGGAGTTGATTTGAGGTGTGGTGCTTGCATGTGGAAGATTTTGCTGTGAACAGACAACATGCGGTCAAAGGAGCTCTCCATGCAGGTGAAAGAAGCCATCCTTAAGCTGCGAAAACAGAAAAAACCCATCCGAGAAATTGCTACAATATTACGAGTGGCAAAATTTACAGTTTGGTACATCCTGAGAAAGAAAGCAAGCACTGGTGAACTCAGCAACGCAAAAAGACCTGGATGTCCACAGAAGACAACAGTGGTGGATGATCGCAGAACCATTTCCATGGTGAAGAGAAACCCCTTCACAACAGCCAACCAAGTGAACAACACTCTCCAGGGGATAAGCATATCGATATCCAAGTCTACCATAAAGAGAAGACTGCATGAAAGTAAATACAGAGGGTGCACTGCAAGGTGCAAGCCACTCATAAGCCTCAAGAATAGAAAGGCTAGATTGGACTTTGCTAAAGAACATCTAAAAAAAGCCAGCACAGTTCTGGAAAAACATTCTTTGGACAGATGAAACCAAGATTAACCTCTACCAGAATGATGGCAAGAAAAAAGTATGGAGAAGGCGTGGAACAGCTCATTATCCAAAGCATACCACATCATCTGTAAAACACGGTGGAGGCAGTGTGATGGCTTGGGCGTGCATGGCTGCCAGTGGCACTGGGACACTAGTGTTTAATGATGATGTGACACAGGATAGAAGCAGCCGAATGAATTCTGAGGTGTTCAGAGACATACTGTCTGCTCAAATCCAGCTAAATGCAGTCAAATTGATTGGGCGGCATTTCATGATACAGATGGACAATGACCCAAAACATACAGCCAAAGCAACCCAAGAGTTTATTAAAGCAAAGAAGTGGAAAATTCTTGAATGGCCAAGTCAGTCACCTGATCTTAACCCAATTGAGTATGCATTTCACTTGTTGAAGACTAAACTTCAGACAGAAAGGCCCACAAACAAACAGCAACTGAAAGCCGCTGCAGTAAAGGCCTGGCAGAGCATTAAAAAGGAGGAAACCCAGCATCTGGTGATGTCCATGAGTTCAAGACTTCAGCCTGTCATTGCCAGCAAAGGGTTTTCGACCAAGTATTAGAAATTATCATTTTATTTCCAGTTATTTAATTTGTCCAATTACTTTTGAGCCCCTGAAATGAAGGGATTGTGTTCAAAAAATGCTTTAGTTGCCTCGCATTTTTTGTTAACCCCACTGAATTAAAGCAGAAAGTCTAAACTTCAACTGCATCTGAATTTTTTCATTTAAAATTCATTGTGGTAATGTACAGAACCAAAATTAGAAAAAAGTTGTCTCTGTCCAAATATTTATGGACCTAACTGTATCTCTCGACTAGCCTGGGAACGCCTCAGTATGCCCTAGAGGAGTTGGAGAAGGGTTTGGATAAAAGGAACATATGGGCATCTTTGCTTAGACTGCTGCACCCGGATAAGTGGCAGAAAATGGATGGACAGTGTTTTTAAATAGCTTCAGTAGAAAGGAATACACATTGCATGATTTCTGTGAACTAATGACCATGGAAGTTTCTTGTCATGACTCCTGGCAGCAAATTCTGACTCTACCATCTGTGTGCCTCAGCAGACATTGATATTCATCACACTGGACTATGTTTTTTCTGTCTTCAACTGTCCAGTTTTGATGAGCCTTTGCCCACTGCATCCTTAGCTTTGTTTTCTTGGCTGACAGGGTGTAGTCCTCTGCTGTTGTAATGCATATGCCTCAAGGATCGACGTGTTGTGAATTCTGAGATGCTTTACTACTCACCACAGTTGTACAGAATAGTTATCTGAGTTGCCATAGCCTCTCTGTCAGTTTGTACCAGTCTGGTCGTCCTCTTCTGACCTCTGTCATTAGCAAGGTGTTTCTGTATGCAGCACTGCTACTCACTGTAATTTTTTTTTGTTTTTCACACTATTCTGAGTAAACTTCTAGGGACTGTTGTGTGTGAAAATCCCTGGAGATCAGGAGTTACTTATATACTCAAACTAACCTATCTGGCACCAACAACCATGCCACAGCTGAAATCACAGATTACATTTTTTCCCATTCTAGTGTTTAATGTGAACATTAACTGAAGCTCCTGACCAGAATCTGTATGATTTTATGCATTGCACTGCTGCCACATGATTGGCTAATTTGACAGTTGCATGAGTAAGCAGGTGTACAGGTGTTCCCAATGATTTGATTTGATTGTATTTACTTTAATAATCCCCATGGAGAAATTGTGTTTGTTTTTAACTCTTACTTAACTCACTTAAATTTTTAGTCTTCTGTTCCATTTATATTTGAGGGGTGGGGTGGTGTTATTACTTATATGTTACACCACGATTTTGTTTGAGAATTTATCAACAAGGAATATGTGATTAGTTGCACCTCTCTTGTCCTTGGTTTGGAATTATTAATAGCAGTAAAACAAAACTTAAAATAATAAAAAAAACCAACAAAATACACTTGTGATCAGTCCAGCTCAGTTTTTTTAAATAGCTTATTGAAAGTAATTGCACATGAAATATATAATAATCCGTGAGTTAAAAATCTGCAGGTAAGATATTTACAGCCTGTCCTTACTCTGATTTTAGGTGCACAAAATGAAGATATTTATACATTTATATACACACACACCTTCTGGATATACTCCTTTGTCAAAATTTCATTACATTGTGCAAAAAAATAATTGGAGATCATTATTGTCCAATGAGAAAGAGAAAATAAGCATAATGCATGTGATAGTTTTCTTGTGTTTTATCAATATGTTTACTCAAATTGATACTTTATTAATCGGTTTCTGTTATGAGATTGCATGCAGCACACCCTTTCCTGCTTGGCTGTGCGAATGAGCATAGCAAAGGACCCATTTTGTGTGCTTCTTGCCTTACACCCATTGCTGCTGAAATTATAATAACATGAGTATTTTTACTTCAGTTAGATAATTAATTTGTTTGGTCACTCGTTACTTTAAAAAGTAATTGCACTGCTTACCATGTTACTTTTAATGTGTTGCCCTACTATTCTTGGGATTGTGTTGCCAAGTTTAGCAAAGTACATTCAGCTCATAACCACAAATTTAGCGATTTCTGGTATATTGAGACAGGTTACTTCAGCCAAAAGATGGAATAAAGTGATCGCCTGAACATTTGCCTCTGGAAATGTATTTTGTTGACACTTCTACCGATGGCTACTGAAAGCTTGTGCAAAGCAGATATATGTGCAGGCTGAAGAAGTGCAATGGACATGTGCAGACTTCGAAATCCTTAACAGTAATCTGGTTATGGGTTTCCATTGCCACATGAGAAAAATCTGCCTCTGTTAATCAGGTTTTCAGAGGCCAAATACCCAGTTTCTGTAATTGGAATAGGCGTTTACATGCCATTTTAGAAATCCACTTTCTGTGAATATTAGATTTATTGGAGTGCCTGTAATCATGCTAAATGTCAGGTTTGACACTCGTGGCAGTCCTCTATTTTGTTTCTACAAGATTTTCTTTCAGTGCAAATTTTTTGTCACAAGTATGTGTATACTACATGTGCAGGTCCATCTATGGCTTCATTTAAGCTACAAGTTTCAAATTATTCTGTTCCAATGAAGTAACATAGGCTTTAGTTTTGTCCCTGCTATATAAAAATGATAACAACCTCATTAAACCAGACCCTTGAATCAGATTAGAGATCCATACTTGTATTTGTATTTAGTCATTCATAAATTTTTCATAAACAGTTTAAATAATATCCATTGTCCTCCACATGTTGGTGTACCGTGTAATACCTATTGTGTTTGAAATAATACACTCTAACTAGTGCATTGCATTAAACTTTCTTTTGGCAAATATTTGACATAAAATAAGTGCATGACTACCAGTATACAGCAGTTTTTTCATTTTTATGTAATCCTTTAAATCTTTTTTTAAGTCTTGAAGTTTGCATAAGCAATAAGTTTCATAGACCTTGAAAGTGCTGTCATTCACATC
Organism: Erpetoichthys calabaricus; assembly: GCF_900747795.2. Lineage (NCBI taxonomy): Eukaryota > Metazoa > Chordata > Cladistia > Polypteriformes > Polypteridae > Erpetoichthys > Erpetoichthys calabaricus. The sequence goes on from NC_041406.2 coordinate 36,520,587, forward strand.
AAATTATACCAGTGTTATTTTCACGCTAACACATCCTCATTCTGAAGTATATGCATGTGCATATATTTCTCTTTATTTTTTGCTGGCTGCTTAAAAGTAGTTGATTACTTTTTGTTTTGCAGCTGTATGTAATGGTTAATTTTTTCATTCAGCTGCTGTACTACATTTTGGCTTTAATTATAGTTTTCATTTAGGAGAACGTTTCTGACAGACATCTGGACTAAGACTATTTCATTTACATTTTTTTCCTTCTGTTTTTAATTAACAGAACTACAGAATTATTGCTACCCTGAATGGACATACTGGAAGAGTGAACTGTGTCCATTGGGTTCCACGAAATGACTATGGTGAGTTAAAATGACATTTCAGTGTGCTTTTTTTTAATATAATAGGGGGCTCTGCCCCTTGCTCGCCAACCCACAGGCGGACGCTATGTGCTCACCTCTTCGTGGATCTGCAGCTCTCGTATGGGGATGCATATGTACAATTTAAACAGATTGTTATTTTCATGGGAATTATTACATATGCATAATAGAACTATTTTACATTACAGCGAGTAATTAACCATAGTAAAAAATAGTAAAACATAATAAATTGAAAGAAAATTATGTTTCACTAGACAAAGAGCCCGTTTCGACAACGTAAGATGAAACGGGCACAAGTTTGTGTCAGCAGTGTATGAAGAACAAATGATAAGTAACGAAGAAGTTGTTTTGTAATGATTGTAGTCTGCTTTACTCATTACTGTACAGGCTTGTACTGTTAGTTGATGAATTTTCCAGGCCTGTAGTATAATATTTAATGATGAATGTTCCAGTACAATATTGAATAGTAATAAGTATAAGCACCACAAACCTGATATAGGTGTATTGAATGAATGCATAATTGAATCAGAATGCGTAATTAGGCCTCGAGCTGTAGTCGAAACCGCCTTTCAGGCCTCTAGAGCTTTAATCGAAGTCACCTTTCTCTTTGAATTTTTGCGGCCGTAAATCCGCCACCTGCCGTGATGTTGGGGTTGGATGTCGGTCTCGTAAGGTTTTTCGGGCAGCTGCGCAGAAGGCGACTGCGCATTCGGCTTTGGACGTGTGCAGAAGGCGACTGCGCATTTGGCTTCGGATGGACGTGAGTGAGGAGGCAGGCGAATTATGTATTAAGATGTTGCGTTAGAGGTATTCGTTGCGTTATACGTTTTTGTTCAGTTTGGCTTCGAAATTAACACGCAAATACTTTTTAAACTTACACTTTTACTGTAAAACTTCAGTAAAAAAATTTTTAATTACATTTTCGTCAATATCGCATTGAATTTTGATTCCATGTTTGGACTTGCATCGTGACAACTCAACTATAACTGCCCGTGAGTATAGTTTCTTTCTCTCTAATACGTAAACCGACTTTTTTTGAATGTTTGTCCATGTGATTTGTTAATTGTCATAGCAAAAGCTATTCTAACGGGAAACTGTAAACGTTTTAATATGAATGGCATATCAAGATCTCCTTTGGTGTCTAATGTTATCTGCAGAAGATGTACTACATTACCTTTCTTGTCGCCTCTTAAAATTTTACATGTCAGAATTGTTCGACCAATTTTGAATACAACTAATCTTGTCCTATTGCATAGCCCATCACTCAGATGTAAATTCCGCAATAACATTTCGATACATCCTTCTTTCAACATTAATTCGGATGGTGTTAACGGTTGTAGATATTCTATAGGACATTGTAAGTTGATGTTTTCATCTTCCGCAACATCACCACCAACTGTTTGAGCATAGTCTATTGATACACATTTAATCAATTTGCCGTGTAACCGATTGACAATTTTGGTGTTAATTCGTTTGACTTCATCATTTCTCTTTGCTAGGATTGCCCGTGTACTCATTTCTTCTGTTGATAAACCTTCGGGATGAAATTCTTCAATAAGATTTGGACATAAGTCTTTTTTTATTGGGAACAAAGTGAGAAAAATGTAAAAATTTATAGGAGCTGAGAGTGCAGGAACTGTGTCTGGCAAAAGCATTCACACCAATGAGAGGTGAGAGGACCTTGGTTGTGGTTGAGAATGGTTGAGAGGAGGGTGGGACTTGAAAGAATCTCTTGGCAAATGTCTCGTCTTAAGATTTTCTTTTATAATAGATAGATATGCATTTTCAAAATGTACTAATGGATACATGCAGATGTAATACTTGAAATATGTTTTTAAAATTTTTGCATAAGGTTTGTTATTTAAAGGTGGACATTTGAATTATTCAGTATTCACTTATCCTTATATTGCATTCAGGTAGACATTTTTGTATTTAATAAAGGAAAAAAGCAAGGTCATGGTATGATTGGTTTAGGCTTTACAAATGAAATTACTGTGGTCACAGAACCTGCATGCTTTCTAGGTACATTAAACAGTATTTTGTATCAACAGATGCATCAGATTCATAATCTAAAATGGCACAGGCTGTTCAGAAATTGTCTGTTGATAATTATTTAGTTGATTGCACAAATCTAATTTTATTAGTAGATTCAAATCTTTCACAACATGAAATGTCTCTGCAGCTTATCAAAATGTACAAAAGAAGCGGTTATAATAAAATCTTTATAATAAATGTTGTGTTTATTTTATTCAATAATATGGTGCTTCATTTAGAAACAGAGCACAGCTAGTCACTTTAATACCCCTAATAGTTCTCGAAACATTGGCAGCAGACCAGGAATTTGTGCAAGTGGGCCAAAACTAATTCCAACTGTGGTGTTTAGCACATAGGTTAGAGCCACAGCAGTTTGCTGCCACTGAGGGTGTTGTTTAATCCTCTGTTATTGTCTATTTTGCAGAATTAACACCTTCAGTTACTCATTTAAAATGAGCTCTGGTTTATATTTATGTAATGTATAAATTATTAACTTGCCTACAAAAATCTGGAAATTTTAACAATTATAGGTACCTGACTACTCACCAGGTGAAAACCTCAAAATTTAATACTAAAAATTGATTCTTAATCATGTTTTTAAAAACTCTGTGAAATTTGCTAAACGTGTTTTTTAAGCAGCTTCTAGGGATGCTCCTATTGATCGGCCGCTGATGTAAATCATCCAATTGGTAAATTGGCCGATCACAAAAGCTGATCTTTTTAGCCTCTGCTTTTCCCAACTCCTTTATGCAATGTATTACAGTAGTTGAGCTTCCTGTAGTGTAAACTAGCAGAGAGCTTAGCCTTTACATTAAAGAAAGTGGAGTAATAAACTGAGAAAAAGGAATCTGAGTAGTCGCCCTCTGCAATTTGACAAACTGTAAGAAAATCTGCTTGAAATCAGACCTTTTTGTTTTGTTCTTTAATGAAATCGGGCACCATTTCAGTTTGGACAGAGAGCTTGTTTTAAGTGCAGCAGCTTACATTTTTAATTGGAAAATGAAAAGATAAAGACAAATATGAAATTGCTGCTTAGTAAACAATAGGCTTGTTGGCTTAAAAGCAAAATGTATTTTTTTTACTTATAAATCTGTTAAGCATGTTAGTCTTTGGTGTTATTGATAAACAACTTATGAACATTTGATACATTTGTGGCTTTTTAAAGATTTGTACTGTGTTATTATTTGTTGCTGTGTGTCATACAGCATACATTTTGGTAAGAAACAAGTACTACATAATTAAAATGGTAATCCACATTTATAATTACCCCTAAAGAATTACAAATCTCTAGCTGATACACTGAAGAAAAAAAAAACACCTTTATAAATATAGTAAATGTGTATTTTAACAGTAAAAAAGCTGTAATGCAATTAATGATTAAAACCTGTAAGTACATGTATGTTTACATTTAAACAGTGTTTACTAATACTAATTTACTGTATGTATGTATGTATGTATGTATGTATATATATATATATATATATATATATATATATATATATATATATATATATATATAAGATAGATAGATAGATACATTACATTCTTAGTTTTGAATTACAATCTGATTATTTAGGTGGTTACCTACCTACTACAACATCCGCCCCATACTCTCAGTTGCAAGAAGCAACTCAAAGATAAGCAATACAGTATCTGCCATATAATACAAAGAGTACACAACATGTTTATGATACTTGATTTGATTCAGTACTATTTATTTTATTTATGTAGGCCCTGAAACTGAACTTCTCTCTGGTGGTACTGATAATCAGATATTAGTCTGGGAGATTCAGGATGGTAAGGTATGTTTTAAAAAATATATATTTTATTATTCTTTTAAAAGATTTCAATGTAGTAGTTGTGGAATGCTGTTCTCGCCTTTTAGTTTTTATTATTTCTTTGATATTTAATGTACAGTAACTTTTTTAGTAGCCTTGGCTATTGGCTCTCTATTACATTTCAAGAAGCATGTGATCAGAAGCATGATCTCCTAAAGCAAGTCGACCCTGCATACTCTTTCTTTTTTGCATTTATTAGCCCTTTCACACATGTACACTATCATGGGAATTAGTAAATTCCTGGGACAAAGGTGTAATAAAAGTAGTACAGTTAGAAAGTATTAAGTCCCCAGAAATTCCTGTGTTTATTTATGTATGAATAAAGGCAAAAAACTACCAGGCTAAGTGCAAAATGACAATATTGCAACACAAAGTGTCTACTTGTATTAATGGAAGTGAATCAACCATATAAAAGTCTAGATGGTCTGTATCATTCTTCCAAAATATATTGGTTTCTTTTATTCTTCTGTTTATCTGTGTCTAGTGGTAAACAACATTTTTTCAAGGACTGGCATGAAAAATAATTTTGAAAGTACAGGTTTGGATGAGTACTTCATTAAATGTACACAGTAATACATTGTTTAATTGTTGTTTCAGATGATGTACAGTATGTGTGTGTGTATGTATATATATATATATATATATATATATATATATATATATATATATATATATATATATATATATATATATATATATATATATATAGTGTGTGTGTGTGTAAAATATACTGTGTTTATTTTGTATATTGTTTGAAAAAATATAACTTCTACTGCAATACTTGTTTTGAGAGATTGTTTAAGTGCAAGAAACTAAATGTGTTCATAAAGGGGGACACCTTGTGCCAAACTGTAACTTTGCAATGCTAATTAGACACAGAGAAACCTTACATTTTGTACAATAGATTGGAGTTTTTGGGCTGCAATTCACCTATGCTCCGTTGTCCTCTGTTACAGTTGCCTCATAGAAATGTGGTGTGTTTTCATTTATTTATTTTTTGTTTTTGCTGCTTTTTTCTTGCATTTCACATATGAAATAAATGTGCATAAATACATTCTCATACCAGCTTCTTCTAGTGCTGGGTTACAGGAGCAATTGTTACAAATCCAGCATAGCCTAGTGTTCTTCAGCAAACATGTCGTTCTCAATAGAGTCAAAACTGTGATCAGAATGTGACTCAGGCTTTGTGCATGATAGTGTGTGATGATGTTTAAAGATGAACTGTCGCGGAGGCAATATATTTGGTGTCTTTTACACACAGCTGTGACATGTAGTACAAATGACCAATCATAGACAACTGTACATCATTGGAATGCTGTGAACCTCAGCTATTCAGTGGAATGCACTACTTCGGTGCAATCTTTGATAAAAGCACTTACCTGTGACGTGCTGCTTGTCCCAGCATATATGTGTGCAAATTACATATTTTACTAATGAAAGAGAGCAGACAACATCAAAGTTATAATTTATTTGAAAGAAGGCACCCTTGGGTATGTAAAAATAACCCTTATTGCTTTTGATTGACTTGTGGTTTTATTACAGTGTGCATACACCACTTTAAAACATGGCTTTATACCACCGGCAGTACACCTTGTGCATAAGTGGCTAAACTAATGGTCTTTTAAATGTAAAACATTCCATGTTTTTGATATCACAGTTCAGATATGTAACAAATGATGAGCTTATTACAGTAGTAAATATTTTTATACATTTTTCTGTTTATCAGTACACCTTAGTTTAACAGTTCAGTGCAATTTCTTTGTAGCAAGATGTGCTTTTGACATCTTTATATTTAATTATGAGACTTGTGCTTCAGGCTTAAATCTTGTAACCTTAGAGGAAGTACTGAATACTAATCATTTGTGTGCCATGTGCTAATGAATGGCACAGATTGCACAGCAGTTAAAATTGTGTTATGTAGGTTATAAAGTACCTCAGGGCATATCATTTATCACTGACACTATTAATCATACCGTACGGTAATCTAGTAGCATGCTGATGATTGTAGGTTTTTAATTGCTTGATTGCCTTACTCACTAAATATTATACCTCTCTGTATGTACTCTTTAAATCACAAATGCTTTAGGTTTTATTGAATTAAATGCTTTTTGAATAAGTGAAGTATTTTTAGATTATGCATAGGGAAACTGTTTTCTGAAATATGCATAATTTCCTGTAGTTTGAGATGGGGTGTAATTTGATTTCACTTAGCTGATGTATCATTTGATACTCAAGTAAATATTTCTGCCATTCTCTTAAATGTTAATATTCATGTGTTTTTATTGCTTAAACATAGTCATACTTCTAACAGATCTTATTTACTTCTATAATTTTATAACAAAAATATCACCATCTACTGGTTGATTTAGTAATCAAAGCTATTCTGTAGCTTTTCCTTGGAACTTGTTGTGATGAAAATTTTCATCATATCTTTAAACAATTAAAATAATGCTGTATGATTTTTAGAAAGGTACAGCATTTGCTATTAGGATTTTAACAGAAAAAAGAACGGTTTCATTGACACATGCATGCAAATCCTTTGTAAATGTTAGTAAAGTGTATGAACAAGACTGAAGAGCAATAGATGAGAAATATCTCTCAATGACTCTATAAAGTAAATTAATTCATTGAAAAGGTAACTGATACAGCATTTGTTATGTTATCATTTACATTTTTATTACAATTAAAAATAGAACTGGATTGTTAACGTCCAAATAATTTGTTTCTCTAATTCAGAACTTTTCCTTAAACATATTAAATTAGTTCAGAGTGACAAAGATGTATTCTTAGTATTAGAACATTTAGGAATTATTTTTTGTCAGATTAAAATGTATTACTGTAGAATATCATAACTAGGTGGCTAGAATCTGTGCAGCATTAGCTTTTTTCTTATGATTTTACTGTTCTCTCTTTGTCAAGTTCACAAAGACTGGGGAGCTTCTTGGTCACACTGGTCCTGTCATAAGTGTACATGGGATTTATCAGAAAGAGGAAGGCTTCTCCCAGATTCTCATCGCTTCATCTGCTTCTGATTCTACAACCAGAATTTGGAATAAGCAAGGTTCAAAGAGTAGGTACCTATTATTCAGTGAATTAGGGTTAATAATTTGAATTTTTGGCATTTGCATATACAGTGATTACTTGGACATAAATATTTGTAGCTGATCATTAGCGTGAATCTTACTGTTAACTTTGAATTTTCTTCTATTTTAAACAACATATAAAAGAGTTTTATGATCTACACATAATGTCCTCAATTTGCCCAGTTGCGGTAGAGTTGTCCCTGTGGGTTTTTGACTGGAGATACCTACATATACAGATACGTGTGAAGTGAGTATGAGTGTTACTCAATCTAAAATAAAACTAGAAAATGTACAGTATGTTCCATTACCTGTTGTAAAAGATAGGTATGTTGCATAATACTATGAATCTTTGTTTTAATTTTGTGCAGAGCAATTAATTTTATTACAGCAACATTGTTGGAGCTTCAATTAAAATGTTTACTTTAAAAGTGTTGCAAAAGCTGTTGTGATATCTAATACTACCCAGTTTCTAAAAGAAGTTTCGGATAAAGACATTTCATTGAAATTTTCACATTCTTCTGGAAACGTCAGTGAGGTGTCAGTTGACATTCCTGCCAACATCATTACATAAGTTTTCTGGATGCACATTATTATATAGGTATTTCTTTTTGTATTAAGACTGAAAAAAAATATCTAAGCATGAAGAACAACTGATGGAATTTCTCACAATGTATGTCACTTTATGTAGACATTATTTTTAATGCCATTGTAGCCAATTTTTACTAATTAAAGCTGCTATGAGGAAATACGGTGCCTTCAGAAAGTATCTGGACTCCTTCATTTTTCACATTTTGCTATGTTGCTGTCTTATGCTAAAACCATTTAAATAGTTTTTTTCCCTCATCAAACAACACCCAATACTTTAGAATAACAAGGCAAAACAGAATTTTAGGGAGTTTTCCAAATTTGTTAAAAAAAATGAAATTATCCCATTAAGACAAGTATTCAGACCCTTTGCTATGACACTTAAGATTTGGCTCAGATGCATCCCATTTTATTTGGATCCAATAAAATTTCTCATCTTACAGACCAGTTTTCTTATGTAATAGCATGGTTAGGTTCTTGTTGAAACTTTTAGCAAAAATAATACAGAAAACAGTTCTTTCTATAATATCACAAGATTAGACTAGATTTGTTAAATGAATGAATGAAATTTGTCACCAGGGGAAGATTTGCAAATGTTCTCCAAGACATCAGTAGGCAGCATGGTTTACAGTATGCTTACAAGTGCATCTGGGAGGCCAGACAGTCTAGCACTCCCCAGTTCATTTCTGGTGCAGGGAGCTTAGAGGAAAACCTTGTACTGCTAGGGAGAGTCCCTCAGCCATTCGAGAAAGCCTTGATTTGTGCTTGGGTAACTGGAATTGTTTTTAGCCATGAGCTTAAAAACCCATTACAGCCAGTACACTGGTGAGCTTGAAGTTGAGAGGTAGCTGGTAAATTGTATAGGAAGATCATTTCCTATGGTTTGGTTCTTTTACCCCTTTGTGTATTGTTCCTTTTTCCTGATCCTTTTGTTCACTGTATTTTTTTTTTGTTTGTTTTGTATGTTCCCTTTCATTTTCTATCTTTGGTCGTCATTTGGGTTCAGGGATGGCCCTCAGTAGCTTAAAAATAGTTTTGAGGACCTGCCTCTGTATAATTGTCATAGCTGGAAAGTTTATTATATGCTGTAGGTAGTGAGTGAAGTTAGGACAGTTAACCAAGTTTGTTAAGAAAAAAGTTTGACTTATATGAAACTAGCCAACCCGCTATGCCGCATAATTATTTATTGATGGGTGAACACATCCTGAAAGACACAGTTGTCCAAATGGGGTGAGTTTGAGGATACAACTGTGAGTGAATGAAAAGATGGAACTCTGGAGAGAGCAACATATAATTGTCCATGACTGAAAACTGGTTTTGGCAGCTACAGGCATATCTGTTTGAAAGTTTGTCCCTTATTAATTGTCATTGCAAAGACCAATCTAACAGGAAATTGTTTGCGTGTAAAAGTAAACGGCAAATTTGAATCTGATGGGGTCAGGGAAATCCGGGGAATATGGACAGTTTGTGAGGTAGCAGCTGCGATTGTTTTACACTCTAGTACATTGCAGTGAATGCTGGTGACAGTCAGTCTAGTGCCTTTACAGAGACTCTGTCTTGCGTGCGTCTTGCTTGCCATGTCTTGCGTGCGTCTTGCTTGCCATGGTCTTAGTGAATTATATATATATAGATAGATAGAAGATTATACCATAGAATGCACAGCGCAATAGTAAACTAAATGTAAAAGCATTGGATAACACTGAGAAAACTTTGAACAACAGAGAAAACTTAATATTGCAAGAGTTCGCGCTATAGCGCTATGAACTGCTCGCAAAAAACACTTTTTTAATGAGTTTTAAGCACAGGGAAAAAAATGAACATTTGAAAAATCCGTAATTTAATAAACCACCAAGAAAAGTAACATTGCAACAATGCATGCTACGAACCGATCGCTGAAAACAAAATCAAGCCCGGTGCATTCTTTAACTGCCTTCTCTGCCTTATGCGTCCATCCCCCTCTCTCGTGCGCGCCTGTGTATGTGTCTCTGTCTCACTCACGCGCCTGTGTGTGTGTGTGTCTCTCTTTCTCACTCACGCGCCTGTGTGTGTGTGTCTCTCTCGTGCCTGTGTGTGTGCGTGTCTCTCTCTCGTGCGCCAGTGTGTGTGGCTCTCTCTAGCGTGCCTGTGTGTGTCTCTCTCTTGCGCGCCTGTGTGTGTCTCTCTCTCTTGTGCGCCTGTATGTGTGTGTCTCTCTCGTGCACCTGTGTGTGTCTCTCTTGGGCGCCTGTATGTGTCGCTCTCTCTCTCTCTCTCTCTGGCTTGCTCGTTTGCTGCACAGGGAATGCACAGGGAGAGACTGAACACGTGCAGAAATCATTGGGTCGCACGGCTGCTTAGTGAATTGTTGGTGGGCGGGGCTCTGTCTTGCATCTTGCCTGCTATGGTCTCACGCGCCTGTGTGTGTGTCTCTCTCTCTCTCTCTCACGCGCCTGTGTGTGTCTGTCGCACTTTTTCTCTCTCTCTCTGGCTTGCTCACCCGTTGCACAGGGAATGCACAGGGAGAGACTGAACACGTGCAGAAATCATCGGTGCGCACGGCTGCTTAGTGAATTGTTAGTGGGCGGAGCTCTGTGAGTTGGTGGGCATGGCTCTGTCTTGCGTCTTGCCTGCCATGGTCGGCTGCCTTAGTGAATTATGAGCGTGGCTCTGTCTTACGTCTTGCCTGCCATTGCGAGGGTGTACGCGGGCCGGGCAATGAGGACAGTTTGTGAGTTAGCAGCTGTGATAGTTTTATACTCCAGTACATTGCGGTGAATGCTGGTAAAAGGCGGGCGGGCAGGCGTTCTCGTCCCATGGTCTTAGAGTTGGTGGGCGGGGCTCTGTCGTGCGTATCCCATGGTTGTCTTGCGTGCCCTGGTCGGCTGGTTAGTGAATTATGTGTAAAGATATTTTAATGAAAGGTTTTGGTGCACAGCTAATGCCTCTTTGTTCAAATATAGCAGTTGTTAGTTGAATCTAAATATTCCAATAATCTATATATTCCAAATTTTAAAATTTGAATTAAATATTGTTTGCTTCACTAGATAGACAGTACTTTGTCACAAAGAGAAATTTACACTTTACAGAAGCTTAAGAAGTATGAAAATATTATAACAAACAACAACAACCCCACAAACATGGCAAGAATTAGAAAAATAAAGGAAAAGAAGTAATGGTAGAAATATGTGGTTTAATAATGGTACGATTGACAGTAACCTTTCAGCCTTTAGGTGCCTTTGGCACTGGTAAAATATTCTTAGTGAGTTTTGAACTACCCCTTTTTTGTGTTACTGGGTGGTAATTAATGGTAACTGAAGCACAGACCAAAGTATACTAATCTACTACAAGATTTCCTCTTCATGGATAACTACACAAGTACTAGTACATTTTGCCCGATTTCTTTTGTAGTTTCAGTGTATGTATATTTGCAGCCAAGTAATATTATCAAATATTGGGTGCCTGATTTTGCTTTAGGGTCCTGATGAAATAATGTGTTTTGTCCTTGGGTACTTCAAATGAACAAAATTATAGCAACATTCACATTTTTGAAAATTACTTTGATTATATTTATTGGAATGCACTAAAAAAGACACAAAAACCTTGGGGGGATTCTTTAATGTGTTAATTCTCAACTAATGTAAGATGAAGATATAGGCAATTAGTATTGTTTAACATTGTATCAAGTTGTTGACGTTAAAATGATCATTCTTAGGACTTTGAACTGTTCTAAGACTGTTAAGGTAAGCTGATCAAATTTAGCTAACATGTAAGGCTATATAAGCAAGGAATAATAAGGGTTGTTTTGGAAAATATAAAGGTTATTTTAAAAGATATGTGCTTTAAAATTTTTGTACCTCCAATATTTTCTTGGAATTAGTGCTTTGTGGAAAAAGTTAAAAATGAGAATTTTAACTTTTTTCATATTTGTGAAGACTTATTATATTAATGAGAATTGATATGACAGTTTTATTAAAGTTTAAGTGATTCAGTAGCTCTGTAACGTAATTCAGTAAACTAGTTTTTAATTTGATAAAATAAATGTGCTTTTTATATTTGTAATAATATGTAGTAATTCAGTACAGTTTGTTTTTAAAGGTATACCCATTACTCCTGCTTTAATTTATGTTTTAAGAAAATGTCAAATGTTTACTATTGACGTCATTAATTCCGCAGTTGCTAAACTACTAATCACTGGAGACTTCAACCATGTAATGCTAGACAAAACATTACGTGCCTTCTCCCAGTATGTGGATTGTAACACCCGGGGAAATAAGACTGTTGACTTACTGTATGCAAACGTTAAAGATGCATACGGCGCCACCCCGCTGCCTGCGCTTGGGAAAGGAGATCATAACCTGGTTCTGCTTCAGCCTCACTACAAACCAAGAGTGAGGGAGCTACCTACAACCACACGCTCATTCAGAAAGTGGTCCTCTGAGGCAGAGCAGGCTCTGAGAGACTGCTTTGGAACTACGGACTGGGATATCCTGCAGGGCTCACATAATGAGAACATTGAGGAGGTTGTTGACTGCACTACTGACTACATCAGCTTCTGTATGGATATTGTAGTTCCAGTAAGAACAGTATGCTGCTATGCTAACAACAAGCCATGGATTACAAGTGACATCAAGGGCCTTTTGAACCAGAAGAAAATGGCTTTTAAAGGTGGTGATCAGCATGAGCTTAAGCGCATGCAGAAGGAACTCCAAGTCCAGCTCAGGGCGGCGAAGGAGCAGTACAGGAGAAAGCTGGAGCAGAAGTTGCAGAATAACAGCATGAAGGAAGTGTGGGATGGGATGAAGATCGTCACTGGCTGCAGCTCGAAGCGGGGTGCCACCATCGAGAGAGATGTGGAGAGAGCAAACCAGATGAACAACTTTTTTAACAGGTTTGACCACCCTAACCCACTCTCACCTTGGAGTACTGCACCCTCCACCTATCCTTCTGCTGATACCAGCATAGGGGAGGGTTTACCCCAACCCACAAATACAATAGCCCAGGTAAGCAGAGAGCTGAGGAGACTTTGTGCCAGCTAAGCAGTGGGTCCAGATGGACTATCACCACGACTGCTGAAGGCTTGTGCATTGGAGCTGGGGAGTCCTCTACAGTGCATCTTCAACCTGAGCCTGGAGCAGGGGAGAGTCCCGAGGCTTTGGAAAACATCTTGCATCACCCCAGTCCCAAAGGTATCACGTCCTAGTGAGCTGAATGACTTCCGGCCTGTCGCTCTGACATCGCATGTGATGAAGACCATGGAGCGGCTGCTGCTTCACCACCTGAGGCCACAGGCCCGTCACGCCCTCGACCCTCTGCAGTTCACATACCAGGAGAAGGTGGGAGCGGAGGACACCATCATCTACATGCTACACCGATCCCTCTCCCACTTGGACAGAGGCAGTGGTGCTGTAAGAATTATGTTTCTGGACTTCTCTAGTGCCTTCAACACCATCCAACCTCTGCTCCTTAGGGACAAGCTGACAGAGATGGGAGTAGATTCATACCTGGTAGCATGGATCGTGGACTATCTTAAAGACAGACCACAGTATGTGCGTCTCAGGAACTGCAGGTCTGATATTGCGGTCAGCAACACAGGAGTGCTGCAGGGAACTGTACTTTCTCCGGTCCTGTTCAGCCTATATACGTCGGACTTCCAATACAACTCGGAGTCCTGCCACGTGCAAAAGTTCGCTGACGACACTGCTATCATGGGCTGCATCAGGAGTGGGCAGGAGGAGGAGTATAGGAACCTAATCAAGGACTTTGTTAAATGGTGCGACTCAAACTACCTACACCTGAACACCAGCAAAACCAAGGAGCTGGTGGTGGATTTTAGGAGGATCAGGCCCCTCGTGGACACCGTGATCATCAGAGATGACTGTGTGCAGAGGGTGCAGACCTATAAATACCTGGGAGTGCAGCTGGATGATAAATTGGACTGGACTGCCAATACTGATGCTCTGTGTAAGAAAGGACAGAGCCGACTATACTTCCTTAGAAGGCTGGTGTCCTTCAACATCTGCAATAAGATGATACAGATGTTCTATCAGGCAGTTGTGGTGAGCGCCCTCTTCTATGAGGTGGTGTGCTGGGGAGGCGGCATAAAAGAAAAGGGACGCCTCACGCTGGACAAACTGGTGAGGAAGGCAGGCTCTATTGTAGGCATGGAGCTGGACAGTTTGACATCTGTGGCAGAGCAACGGGCACTGAGCAGGCTCCTGTCAATCATGGAGTATCCACTGCATCCACTGAACAGTATCATCTCCAGACAGAGGAGCAGCTTCAGCGACAGACTGCTGTCACTGTCCTGCTCCACTGACAGACTGAGGAGATCGTTCCTCACTCACACTATGCAACTGTTCAATACCACCCGGTGTTGGGGGTGGTTAAAGGTTAACATTATTCAAAGTTATTGTTTGTCTGTATACCTGCATTGTTATCACTGTTTAATTTGATATTTTCTTTATTAGTATGCTGCTGCTGGAGTATGTGAAATTCCCCCTGGGGTTAATATAGTATCTATCTATCTATCTATCTATCGATCGATCGATCGAGATTTTTGTGTTGCAGTTCTTGGCACAGTATGTAGCATTATAATTACAATATGAAGGTTTGCCCAAATTAGTTATTACTCTTGGCCCCTTAATTGTTTCCATCAAGTATTGTTCAGCTATTAAATATTTTACAAGTTATTGAAAATAACTATGAAATAAGTTAAATTGTTTATTAGATTATTTTACTTTCAACATAGAATATATAATTTTAACCTGTTAAGTTCTTAAATTACAGACAACGTATTTCAACTTCACTTATGCATATCCAGTACCCATCCCTGAGAGCAAAACAGTTTTCCAAACATTTATTGAAACAACAGCAGAGTTGCATGTGCAGCCAGGAAATCACCATCAGCTGATTTTAACTTTCCTTTGGGTTTTTCTTTAAAAAAATCTAATGTTTAATAAATATGAGCTACAGTTAGACATAAGACCTTTAGCATCCAACACTGAATAAATAATATGTTAGTCAATGTAATCTTTGCATCACTTGAGTCAAAATCTGCAGTCTACGAAAGCTGTTTCAGCCATCACGAGCCTATTTGTACTTGGGTTTTAACCACATGATATTGTAAAATGCTACTAAAAATGCATCTTACGTATTATACTAGTACATACAATTTATTATCACTTATTTTTGTATATGAAGTAATACAGAAATCTGATACCTTTCTCTTTGCTTATGTAAGCAAGCAACAATAAAAAAAATGCTTCAACTTTGAAAATTGCCAAGTCCAGAATATAACTGAATGTTATGCCAAGCATACATTTTCTAACTTCCATCCATCCATCCATTTTCCAACCTGCTGAATCCGAACACAGGGTCATGGGGGTCTGCTGGAGCCAATCCCAGCCAACACGGGGCACAAGGCAGGAACCAATCCCGGGCAGGGTGCCAACCCACCGCAGCATTTTCTAACTTGTCTTTATTTGTTTTAAGGGGAAATTCTAAGAAGTTTCAAACATGTTTTAAAGCTGGCAAAAGTGTTGTGCAATGTCTTTTACATTTTAAAAATTATTCTGATTTGTTTGCTTTTTCGAGTTTGATTTAAATGAAACCCACCAGTAGCACAGAGGATTATAGTCTTCTCTACTTGTCAAATTTAAACAGACACAAACATATACCGGTAACTATAGTATAACTGTTTACAAGCACACGTACTTTTTCATTCAGATAATCTCACGGTTGCACAGAATTTAGTTATTTCTGTTTTATTGTAGGATATGCTCAAATGTCATCATAGCTATAATCAAGAGTCATCACTATATCTATTTTTTTATGATAAAAGTGTTAAGCAATGAGGGGATAAAAGAATGTGACTAAATTCTGTATTCTTTACATGGTGAATTCTGTGTGCACATCATTCTTGTTAACATTCTTAAAATAGGTTGTGGGAGTAGCCTTCAGTCAATCAGTAATTAATGCTTTTATGTGTGGAGGCAGGAAACAATGGATCCTTTTTACAGACATCTCAAATATATTAAGTACTTTCTATGTAAATCTAGTGGTGTACATTTTTTCCACGCTTTTTTGCTTGTTGAAAATACAGATTGATAACTTGTAATAAATATATGTTTAATTCATCTGCTTGATTCTTTTTTGTGTATTTCCATATTTCTTTCCATTTAGCACAGTGCCTTCAGACTATATCCTTTGGAAATGGATTTGTGATGGATGTATCTCTGGCACTTTTGCCAGATACTACTGGTGAGTTTCTTAATTTTTTTTTTTTTTTTTTTAAAGAAGAAATAATTAAATTCTTGTTTTGTTCTATCTTTTGACTTTTTGTATTTTAGTATTTCATAATCCAAAATCATGAATTTTTTCACAACTGATATAGGTGAAGAATTACAAATGTCTATTTCAAATAGTGTATTCATTTCAATAGTTAATTGGGCAATTAAATTACTTATTTTTTTAATTCACCGATAACAAATTGCTAGCCGCACCTTCATTTCATAAATGGAGATATGCTAGTTGATCTGGTATAATGGACATAATTCTTATTCCTGTATAGATTTTGAGAAAACTGTTTTAGTGATATACTAAAAATAAGGATAAAACTTTCAAAAAATGTAAATGTAAACCACAAAATGAAAATATCTATTCATGTAATATGAAACGGGAAATGCAATTTTCTTTTAGTGTAGAAGTATAATTTCTTTGTGCATGGATTTGTATCTGAAATTTGTAGTGAGACTAACCTTTTTAGAGTATTACCTGGAAAGCTGTGTAATTCTACTTGATTGGTGAGTTGGTGCAATCAGAAAGAAGCCACTGCTTGTGCTGTGTTTGCTGGGTAGCAGTGATGGCAGAAACAGGATCATGAGTAAGTGAGGAAAAAGTGGTACTTTTATTGGGTCAAGAGTGGTAAATACCTGCTGTCAAATCTGTTTAAATAGCAGAGCTTTATCAATGTTTTTGATATATAAAATGCTTGCTAATTGATCAGCAGTATATTTTTTTTTTTTTTAAATAGATTTGTCTGAAAAATGTTGTCAAGTACGTGCACATGGGGAACATCTTGAAAGCACAGAAAAGGTCGGCAATGCCACCCCGACCAATGAGAAGCTACTCTCACTAGCAACCTCTTTACTTCTGTCCATAGTTTGCCAGGTGGAAGATGACTGACCTTCTTTCTGCTTCCTCCGCCAAGCTCCGCCTCTTCTCTGTCAATAATATAAATGCCTCAAAACCGCCAGAAGATGGTGTTCATTTGAGAACCACTCCCTAAGGTGGAAGGATTGATCCCTCACCTTTCTTATGTCATCTTGGCTGATGTCAAGTTTTTGAGCCCTTGTATGCCATTTTCTTTGCCATTTTTCGTCAGTTCACCATTAAATAGGGATGCTGGCTGGTACTCCAACTCCTTTTATGTGTCTTATCTCGTCTTTTCAAATCACAATATATACAGATACATTATAACAGTATCTACCTAAACTGTCAGAATTTTTAATTAAATAATTTTTTGACCATACCACCCACTCCTACCCCCATTTCACACAACTGAAAAATGTAGATATTTGAATAATTTCAGACTGTTTTATAAAATAGCAGGGTATATAATTCAGCACCATTGAAAGAATTAGAGAAAGTGTTTGCAATTTGTTTACACTGTATTGTCCAGTTGACAGAAAGTGTTTGCACTTTAAACCAGTAGAACCACAAGGATACAGTGTGAACATGATGCACACGTGTAGGAAAAAAATTAGAGACACAGTATAAGTTATTAGTTTTCTTGTCATCCAAACTAAACAAATTGCTTAGTATATTCTTCCAAATTAGTGTTTTCAATATTTCCAAATAACAGATACAATAAGAATTTAAATCTGTCCAGCGATTTTCTAACATGTTTCTAGTTTATGGTCCTAACAACATCAGGCCCAAGGTGGGAAATGTCCCAGTATGGGACATCCTGCCCATCGTATGGCATACTTACCACATACCCACATGAATTCATGCAGCTCCAGTGTAGAGTTGCTAACTAACCTAATTTTCACTTCTTTCTGATTATTCCCCACCCATCTTTTAATGTGTCCATGTAATCCACAATGAACATAAGAACTGGGGCATTATTTGTTGTATATGAAAGAGCATGATTGTGAGTTGCAAACACTTGAAATGAATTGTTGCACCCACTATCTGTGATAGGGAGAAAAACTTGTTGATAACCAAGAACCTTAGGATAGAACAACATATTCTGTGAATAGCTTAAGAATATCATAAAGATGCCCATGTTTCCTTCTGTTAGTGTTGTGCAAGGCATAGCCCAGTGGTAGACTAAGGAAACAATTGAGGATATTTTTTTGAGTGGTCTGTGAGCACCTGGGGATTCTCCAGGGGCACAAGGAGTGAGGGATAAGTTGCCCTAGTGTGTCTAGTTCTGCATGTGAACCTCGTAACGACTAGTGGGTGTAAAATGAGTTTTTTCTGTTTCTTTTTATATTTCTTGTTGCAAGCTTAAAATAAGTTTTGTTTTTGGCCGTTTGGCTGTTCATATTTCTTTTGCTGAAAAAAGATTTTCAGTTGAAAAGTGTTGCCATAATTGTCTTTTAAAACTGGAACTGATTTTGTAGGTAATTTCTTGTGCCAATACTATCGTAGGCAAAACTTGGCACACAAAAATCTGTATTTTTCTGGTGATTTATGCATTTAATACTGTAAAATCCAAAACATGTAATTTTGGTAAATGGAAGCAATTTTATTGAGATAGATAACAGCTATATGACTTTCAATCTTGTGTTAAATAATTAATAGTAGTAATGGGCAATAATTTCATTCTACTGTGATGACAAATATTAGGGTTGTAATTTAAACTGTCATTATCAATTACATTTCTTTCCAGCTGTAAGTAAAATCACAATGTTAGCAACATATTCCTTTGCTTTTTGATTTTGGTGGGTTTATATCTTTCAGAAATACCAGTTTGTGGTAAAGAGAATAGTTTATATCAGTTTAATAACAATATTAATAATACCTTTTATTTATGTAGTGCCTTTCCTTTGCTTAAGGTGCTTTTGTGAACAACAATGTCAGAATTATTTTCTGTAACATGAGACTTAACATACTGGTCTTCATTCATGCACTTGATAGGATCATGTTGTAAAGCAAGAGTTATATCATGGACTGCAAACAAACCCTGTAATGTTTTTTAAGCTGAACTATTTTAGAAAAATTGAAAATAATTTCAAGTGTTAGAAAAAAGTGTTATAAATTGTGTTTAGAAACCGTATTAATTTTGATAATTTTTCTCTCAGTTCCTATTTTAGCTTGTGCTGGTGATGACAGGAAAATCCATCTATTCATAAGCCAGAATTCCCAGGTAATCTGCTATATCCCATATACTCCATTTTTTAAAAAATTTTGACCATATGTAGTCATATGTCCCAAAGCGTTCTTAGTGTGAGGCCGAGAGAGCACTATATGCAATATGAAAAAATGGCTAAGCAGTATTTTATGGTAGAAGTAGAAGATATGCAAATGTGCCAATTAAAATAGAAATTAATAGCTCTGACCAACATTGAAGCACATATTTTATCATGGTACATTGTTCTTTTCTGCTGTTTGAGAAGATAATTGTTAATACCTAGCACATGTTTTTTCTAGCTGTTGTATGGTATCCCGACTCAGGTTTTGTCTTAACATTTTGAAACTTGTACCATTCATTTTGCACATCACACAGTGTATTTATGGCACAGTCTACATTTAATTTTTTTCATGATGTGATTTTATTTTCAAATTTGTTCTTAATATATGCTTATTGGCCATTTGATAGATATTATAAAAGGGTGTTTACAAAGATAAAATGAATTTCCTCTTTTATTAAGATAAAATGTTCTGTATAATTCTGGGAAACTGTATCCTAGGTTGGAATTTATTAAACATTTTTAGTGGATCTTAAAATAAGGACAGATTTTGTCTAATAATATTTACCAATGAAGTACTCATGTACAATTAAAAAAAAAAAAGACTGAGCTGATTTCTGTTTTCATATCCTTGTTATTACATCTGATTTTATTGCTGTTCTTAGTTTCACAAGGTTCATTCCTTAGTAGGACATGAAGATTGGGTTCGCGGCGTTGAATGGACTGTCTGTGGTAAGATTATGGGTCATTATGTCTCGCCTTGATTTCATTTTTCATGCTATATGATGCATTTCAAAGTACTTCAGTGTCAAACTATAACAAAAATATACTATAGTTTATAGTTACTGATAACTTTGATTTTATTGCTTCACCTTTGCTTTGCAGATGTCATTTACTTTTATCGTTTGAACTCATTTCAGTTTTTAATGTCCTTAACTAATTGTTTTATCATTTCCTTGTTTAAGCAAGGGAATAAAAACAGTGATTCAGTTTGAAACAAGACATGTCACATTTGTTCTGCTGCAGTTTCTGCGCAAATGCACACTTTTATCTGGCAGGTAACAACTTAATAAGCAACAAAAATAACTAGGCATATAAACAGTGCAGTGGTCTGTCAAGTGTGTAAATGCATTGTAAAAATAGTAGCTTTAGGTAGACATAATTTAATAAAATTATAGTTGGTCCTGACGTTGCAAATACAGAAAGATTTGGATAGCTCATCTTTGTAGCAAAAAGCATGACATTTCACTGATATTATTGTTTATTTAGCTGTTGAAATAATGGAGATTTAGGTATGAATTTCAGTTTTCACACACTTTTGTCACTTCTGATGGAGTGAAACCAAAGTTTTTATTTGAATAAACATCTTATGTGTATTTTTAAATCAAGTGCAGTTACCTTTCTGTGAAGTTTTTATTAACATTAATGAGCAATAGAAAACGTTTAGAAACGTTTCTTAATTAATAAACACAAGATCCTTTCAACATTTTAATGCCTGTTTATTGAGTTTTTTTTTTTTTTTTAAACCCAGAAACAGGAATGTTAATGTGTGAGAGTCCTCACATAGAAAATGTAAGATTTAGCAAACCCAATGGCATTTGTTAAGGTTAAAATGTTAGGGGTAATAAATCACTTCTTTTAACCCAACCTCTGTCTAAATGCATTTATGGTATGGTATGAAATATTAATGGAAGATTATGTTTTATGATTATACAGGTAAAGATATATTATTAGCCAGCTGTGCTCAGGATTGTCTAATCCGGCTCTGGCGAGTGTTTATGAAGACAAGCTCAAGTTTTGATAATGCAGAAGATACAATCAAGCTGAAGCAGGATGTTTTTGTCTTGGAAACAAATGGTATGTCATTTATTTTATTTTTTTCAAAGTCTTCTCACTTATCTACAGTATTGCATATGGCCAGACCATATTCCAGTAACCAGCCCTGGACATGGACTCCAGTTTACTGCAGGATTTTCTTATTTTAGACTAGGTGTTTATTTGAAATAAAAATAAATGTTCAGGTAGTAATGCCATGACAATGCATGTTTTATAACAGATCGACTGGTCTCAAATTCCCTTCTTTTGTTTTCCAAGGGTTTTGGTATCCTTGAGTGTCAAGATATAATTTTTTAAATGTCATTTATTACTTTACTACTTCATTTACTGCAACTTTTCTTTTATTCTTTATAACAATAACAATGTATTCTTCGCTTAGCCATTAACTACCTTTTTCTTTTACTCTGAAGCCATCTCAGCTTATTTCTCCTTAATGTATGTCATTAATGTTTCTTTCTGCACTGTTTACACAGTTATCTTTCTGTTTAATATTTATTTCCTATTTTGCTATGTATGTCATCTTTATCAATCAAATCACATACATATGAGATGTAACTCCTAACACAGTTTAGCTAAGTCTTTTTTTTGTTATTATATTGGAGGAACTGTTTTGGAAGCCAAAATGAGAGACTGCTCCAGGGAACATCTTAATTGCACATCTTACTGCTATAATGGTTTACCTTATCTGCTGTTAACATATCAGTTTTTCAAAGAACAGTTGATTTGTGTCCATTTTTCATAGTTAAGACATTTACAGTTCTGTCTGTTTTCTGTGATGGAACCTAAATTATTGACGATTTGATTTTGATTACTGACATTATTAGTTATACTTCTTGTCTGATTAAGTATGTTTAAACCTTTAACCTTTATGTGCTAGGTTACCACCTCTTGTCAGATTCAGTGTTTTTAAACCTTTAACCTTTCTATGATGGGTTACCTTCTGAGGGGAAAAAGAATGGGTGTGGGAGCATCTGGAGCCCAGAAAAACTACCCCATTTATTGTTCATGTGTTTCTGTTCTAAATGGAGGGGACACAGTGAGCTGTGACAGAAACTATGATTGGAGCTCACTTTACCATCAGGTTTCCATCTAGGATAAAGCATATGTGTTACCATGGAAACTTCCCTTGTAATAATTAATAGTGAAGTGGTATACCTGGACCACTAAGATCCACATAATCCCATTGCAGTTAGTCTCTGTGTTTCAAGCCATCTTTTACAAAGCAGCATAATATCTTTGACCAGATCAAACTAATGACTAAATAAGACAGTTTTGCTTCTCCCACAGTACCTATTTTTTATCTATAGGTTAGAGCTTGTGCATTACAATTCCATACCTTTTACAGTCTGAGACAGTACTCCTCCTTCTGCTGGTTTATAGTGAACACATCAAGAATCTGCTCGAGATTTCTTGATATTCTTGCAGGTGTACAAAGTGCCATTATGTTTAGTTAATGTGACAATATGAATGGACTAGGTGCTTTTAAACTTTTCAGTTATATTGATATTATTTGTTTACCTTCTGCTCCAACTTATACTCCTTAAGCCTTATGAGTCTTGCATTGAACATATTTACTCTTGTGACTGTTTAAATGACATGGGAAATAAGCTCACATGGAGAAAGGTTAATATTCATTAAATCTCTCCCTAACCATTAGCACATTGTCTTTTTGGCAATCTTTTCAAGATTCGCTCATCACAACCTACCAATTTTCTCTCATAAAAACCTTTATCTGAAGGTTGTGATGCCTGAGTTGCCGTATGTCTGTCTAGTTGAAGAAAGAATGTACTCTTTCACAAAGGCCAAATATGGGGGCAAGTGTGTGTGTTCTAGTTAGCAAGATATCCCATTTCAAAGCCTCCATGGAAAGGCATTTGTTGCTGGATATAATACACCTTCTGATCGTTCAGTCTCAGATCCATGAGGAGTAATGCAGATTCTGCTCTGGCTATGGAAAGGTGAGAAATATTAGTTAGGAAAAACTATATGAATGTTTTCTTCAGTGGTTGGTTCTTTATGTTTATGGGGTTCCAGGTGAAAATTCGTGCATGCCAAAAAAAAAGTCAGATTTTTAAAACCTGGTGTATGCATCATTCCTATCCATCTTACCCTGTATACATCACACTCACATAGTAAATGTGCATTCGTGAATATGCCACAATGCTAATCAATAGGACTGGGTAAAAATATCGATTTCAGATTATTTTCTGCTTAACAATAGAATCCATGAAGACTACGAAAAAACATAATCCTGGGCCACTTTTAAATTCCTTTGTACCTCTCCTCATCAGCGTCTTTTGTTTTGCAAATGTGTCGATCAGCACAAACAGCAAGCAGCCTGCTATCCCATCCCCCACCTTGACGGAGCTTAACTCGGGCAAAAAGTTCCCCCAGCTCAAGTGAGTTTATCTGGGTGTGAGTTGCCTGAAATTGTATAGGGTAAACAATATATATTTATTTGGAATACATACATTTCATGTGTATTCCTTGTCTACAACAATTTGTATAAGTGTAGAATGAAAGGGAATGTGATGCAAGAAATGCTGAACACATCTAAAACATACCTAAAATATCTTTCACAGGTAGCAAAACTTTATACCGGCTGTTTCAGTCTGAAATTAAAGGCTTCTTCTTTTTGGGGGCATACACTGTCATCATGGCACTGCCAGATCTAAACACTAGTGTGTCAAATTGCTCCCATACTGAAGTGACTTCAGCTGCAGGTGGAAGTCCCATTTTACTTTTGGTGTCAAGCAGAGTTGTGTCGTGGAGCAGCAATCTATTAGCCAGAGAAATCGTTGTGAAGAAGCTGTCTGTTACGGTTGTGCCTTTGTCCAGAAAATGATCCATAAGCTTTATGACCACAGACTCGGAAAGTCTTTGCCCTGAGTTGTAACTCAAAACACAGTCTCAACAAAACATTACCAGACGTCTGAGATCACAGCAAATGTGTCATTTTTCACACGTTCGGCACGGGTGTCTTAGTTGTCAAAGCACAAATGCCGCATAGTAATCTGATAGCGGTCCCTGGGCATCACATCTTTGATTGCCAGTACAACAAATAGTTCTGAGCAGGCATCAATCACAGAATGGAGATAAATGTCATCAACTCAGAGTAGGAGAGGCAAGTTCGTTGTACCACGTGAACATCACTGACAGAATAAAACTGAATAATAAAAAAAACCAGCGCTAACTTTTACAAGTAGCCAGGTGTTATAGACTCAAATCAAATGTATGTTTTCATTATATTATAGTAATAATAATAGCAGCTTACTACTGAAAACGCTGAGGGCCCGACCTCAAACCCGGAATTTTTGTGTTATAAAGCAGCAGTTCTTACCTCTGCACCATCCAGGAATGCATATCAACTTCCTGTTAATTGACATTTGAGCTTGGGTTTTTAAACTGATTAACAGCAACATGAAAATCAAAAGATTTTTTTTCTTTGGTTATATTCTTGAATAAAAGTACACGTGTTTATTTGATATTTGGATTAAAGTCTTCACACATTATGCACTTCACGTCATTATTAGTATAACATGGAAAAAGTTTCTTTTTTGTCTATGTGTTCAGTGGTTCCTGTCATTCTACACTTACACAGATTGTTGTAGACATGGAACACACATGAAATGTATGTATTCCAAATAACAATATATTATTTACCATATACAACTCAAGGCACCTCACTCCCAGATAAAGAGACCTGAGCTCTGAGCATTTTGCAAAGGGCTCAGCTCCAGCAGTGGAGGGGATGGGATAGCAGGCCGCTTGCTGTTTGTGCTGATCGACACATTTGCAAAACGAAAGACGCTGATAGAGAGGTGAGAAGGAATTTAAGGTGGCCCGGGATTACAAGTTTTTTTTCATAGACTTAAGGGATTCTAGTATTAAACAATTCAATATCGATTCTCAAAGTCTCAAGATTGATATTGTGAATCTCTATCCTGCTCAATCACTGTATGTAGATTTTTGCTTATCTTCATATTTGGCGTCTGATCCAGTAGATGCGCCTGTTAAGGCTTTCTGTGGAAAAAGCACTTTACTATCTCAAATCAAATCAAATAGCCGTTTATTGTCAATTCACTATATGTGCAGAACATACAGGAGAATCGAAATACTGTTTCTCTCTCATCTTCGTAGTACAATAAAATATTACATAAAAAAAGAAGGAAAAAAAAGTATGAAAGTATAACATAAGATAAATAACATTAGAACTTGTAAAGTAGACCTGTGTACAATGTGCAATAGTCAGTAGTGCAAAAGCCAATTACAGTAAAAAATGAGAAGGTGCATTATAGAGTAGCTTATGAGATGTACAAAAAGACAGACAGCAGCAGATGTAATATCGAGTCTTTATATAGTACCAGCTGAGGTAGGGTACTTGGTAGATAGTGACTCTTGTTACAGTCCAGGGGCAGGGGGCAAGGGGGGAAGGTAGTGGACAGAGTTCAGCATCCTGACAGCTTGGTGGATGAAGCTGTTAGACGGTCTTGTGGAGCGGGCCCGGAGGCTCCGATACCTTTTCCCTGAGGGGAGGAGGCTAAAAAGAGAGTGTAAGGGGTGGGAAGAGTCACCAGCAATACTGATGGCTCTATGGGTGAGATGGGTGTGGAAAATGTCCTTGAGGGAGGGCAGTGGAGCACCAATGATCTTACTGGCCGCATCCACTATGTGTTGCAGGGACTTCCTACAGGAGGCAATGCAGCCTCCATACCACACAGAGATGCAGCTGGTGAGGATGTTCTCGATTGTGCCCCGATAGAAAGAGCCCATGATGGGGGGTGGAACTTGTGCTCTCCTCAGTTTGCGTAGAAAGTAGAGGCAGGTATGAGCTTTCTTAGCCAGTGATGTGGTGTTATCTAACCAGGAGAGGTACTCGGAGAAGTACGTCCCCAGGAACTTGGTGCTACTCACCCTTTCCACAGCTGCACGTTCGATGGTCAGTGGGGGGTGCTGTGAATGACCTCTCCTGAAATCGACCACAATCTCTTTGGTCTTTCCCACATTCCGGAAGAGATTGTTGTCTTTACACCACTGGACCAGTTGGCTCACATCGTTCTTGTAGTTGGCTTCGTCATTGTTGGTGATGGGGCCGACCACGGTTGTATCGTCCGCAAACTTGACTGTGTGATTGGAACTGTAGATTTTTACACAGTCGTGGGTCTGCAGGATAAAGAGCAACGGGCTGAGCACACACCCTTGTGGGGCCTCTGTGCTCAACGTGATGGTCTTAGAGGTGATATTGCCAACCCGCACATCTAATCATTGCCTTCGACATTTATATCAAATATGAACAACTGAATAAAAGCAAATCCATATGTAAGCTGTGCAGCTCAGAAGTATTGTAACACAACAAATTTGAGAAATCATTTGTCACCCATAAACGTAATCTCGGTCGACATCCAAACAAGACAATCCATACTAAAGACAACGGGTAACTCCAAGCTTCCATTTAATTCTCCTCATGACCAAAAAATAAAAGAATCTATAGAAGTTTTTATCTTTAAAGATATGAGATCCTACACCGTTTTTGAAAACGAGCTTTAAACAAATGATACAGCTTTCTGAACTGCGGTTTGCTATACCAACCGGAAAGCAAACGAATAAAGTAATTGTACCTAGGCTTTATGAAGATCTTAAGCAAAGCATTGCCACGTGTCTCAAGTCAGCGAAGAGAGCAGCCCTAACTTGCAACATCTGAACATCCAGGCCAGCAGATTCGTACGTGACAATCATGTGTCAACATTAAACATTAAAAACGACTGTGTTGCAGACAAGCGCATTGCATACCAATCACAATGGAAGCATCTTCGCTGCCTATACAGTATGCAGAGCTGCTCAGATGATAGGCTGGTGTACCAAAAACCTTTCTAGCATTTACAATAAATGTTTCATTGCATGACCACATTAATCACAAGTTTGTGTGTTGGCAAGTCCAATAAATATTGCTTCTCATTAAGTATGTAGCTAGTTGAACTGTCAGGTGGAAAAAGTTTGCAATGCGCCTCAACCAGCCAAGGAAGCAGGCTATTGTTGAAATTTTCAGAGCAGCCTGTGATAGCAAGTTGTGGTGTTGTTAGTCACAATGGGTGGTTATTTTTCTTTTATCTTCCATTCATGCAGTGTGGCTGTCAACAAACACCAGCTTTAGATCCTCATTTTAAAAATCTTTTTGTCTGAGGAGGAAATATAAAGACACATTTTTCGAAAACTGATTAACGTGACTGTTACACGTGAACAACTGAAGACATGTAACTTGTAGAATTATACAACCCCAGTTCCAATGAAGTTGGGACATTGTGTAAAACATAAATAAAAACAGAATACAATGATTTGCAAATTCTTTTCAACCTATATTCAATTGAATACACTACGAAGACAAGATATCAAATGTTCAAACTGATAAACTTTATTGTTGTTTTGCAAATCTTCACTCATTTTGAATTTGATGCCTGCAACACGTTCCAAAAAAGCTGGGACAGGGGCAGCAAAAGACTGGGAAAGTTGAGGAATGTTCAAAAAACACCTGTTTTGAACATTCCACAGGTGAACATGTTAATTGGAAACAGGCGTTTGTCATGATTGGGTATAAACGGAGCATCCCCAAAAGGCTCAGTCGTTCACAAGCAAGGATGGAGCGAGGTTCACCACTTTGTGAACAACTGCGTGGGCAAATAGTCCAGCGGTTTAAGAACGTTTCTCAACGTACAATTGCAAGGAATCTAGGGATTTCATCATCTACTGTCCATACTATCATCAAAAGTTTCCGAGAATCTGGAGAAATATCTGCATGTAAGCGGCAAGGCCGAATACCAACACTGGCTGTCTGTGACCTTCGATCCCTCAGGCGGCACTGCATTAAAAACCAACATCATTCTGTAAAGGATATTACAACGTGGGCTCAGGAATACTTCAGAAAACCATTGTCAGTTAACACAGTTCGTCGCAACATCTACAAGTGCAAGTTAAAACTCTACCATGCAAAGCGAAAGCCATATATCAACAACACCCAGATACGCCACCGGCTTCTCTGGGCCCGAGCTCATCTGAGATGGACTGATGCAAAATGGAAAAGTGTGCTGTGGTCTGACGAGTCCACATTTCAAATTGTTTTTGGAAATCATGGACGTTGTGTCCTCCGGGCCAAAGAGGAAAAGGACCATCCGGATTGTTATCAGCGCAAAGTTAAAAAGCCAGCATCTGTGATGGTATGGGGGTGTGTTAGTGCCCATGGCATGGGTACCTTGCACATCTGTGAAGGCACCATTAATGCTGAAAGGTACATACAGGTTTTGGAGCAACATATGCTGCCATCTAAGCAATGTCTTTTTCAGGGACATCCCTGCTTATTTCAGCAGGACAATGCGAAGCCACATTCTGCATGTGTTACAACAGCGTGGCTTCGTAATAAAAGAGTGCGGGTACTAGACTGGCCTGCCTGCAGTCCAGACCTGTCTCCCATTGAAAATGTGTGGTGCATTATGAAGCGCAAAATACGACAAGGGAGACCCGGGACTGTTGAGCAACTGAAGTTGTACATCAAGCAATAATGGGAAAGAATTCCACCTACACAGCTTCAACAATTAGTGTCCTCAGTTCCCAAACGCTTATTGAGTGTTGTTAAAAGGAAAGGTGATATAACACAGTGGTAAACATGCCCCTGTACCAGCTTTTTTGGAATGTGTTGAAGGCATCAAATTCAAAATGAGTGAAGATTTGCAAAACAACAATAAAGTTTATCAGTTTGAACATTCAATATCTTGTCTTTGTGGTGTATTCAATTGAATATAGGTTGAAAAGGATTTGCAAATCATTGTATTTTGTTTTTATTTATGTTTTACACAACGTCCCAACTTCATTGGAATTGGGGTTGTAGAAGTCTTCCAGCTGTATCTTTAATTTCGACTAATTCAAGTTTATTTTAAATGTCCAGTAGGGGAATAAATTTGGCGAACAGTTTAGTTGAAGAGTGTCTATATGGATATTCATAACGCACAAATAGGTGATTGAATGACATACTTTTTATTTAAGATGCAATATTTGATTACTTTATAATAATGTTATTCACAAGATGATATAGATGTTTTGCAAAGCAGATGCCATTGCATTGTATTAAAACAAGGAGCTTTATATGTGTTATTTAAATTATGGTGAATTTTTTTTTAACACTAGAATTACTAGAGCCTACGAAAAAACTCGTAAATCCGTCCCACCTTAAATCGCGTCTTAAATCCGTTTGCACCTCTCCGCCAGAGTCTTTTGTCATCTAAATGTGCTGATAAACACAAGCTACCAGCAGCCAGCTATTCCATCCCCCCACCGACTTAGAACAAACTTCTCCTAGCTCATGCCTTGCCTTGATTTGATTATCTGGGATTGAAGTGGAGTTTTAGAGTGGAAATAATATAGTGTTATTTGGAATACACGCATTTCATGTGTGTTCCGTTTCTATAGTAGTCTGTACAAACACATTTTTAAAACAGAAACGTTTTTCATATTCTAATAGTAAATGACAAAATGTAGGCATAAACTATATAACGTATGAAGCCTGAAATCCATATATCAAAGAAACACTTTCACAAAAGGTACAAATAAGAGAACACGTGCCCTTTTATTCAAAAATATAACTGCACAAAAAAAAAAAGCCGCGTTAGCATGCCACATTGACACTCTTACTACAACCGCTGCGGTGGCGTAATGGTATCAGCTCCTGACTGGGAATTAGAGGGTGGCGAGTTCGATCCCGCACGGCTCCACTTCGAGAAGTGAACTGCTCTTATTCTTACAATTTTAGAATAACAACATAAATTTGATTTCAGTCTGTAACAGCCGGTGTAACTTATGATACTGGTAAAGGTTAGCTTTTTTTTTTTTTTTTAATTCACTTTTCATTCTCGCAGTCGCATTCAGAATCAATCCATACAACCCCATCTGACACAGCTGTTTTCACATAAATAAAAGTGCACTTTTATTCAAGACTATAACCGAAGAATAAAGAAAGCAAGTTACAGTTGGTGGTTGATACGACAGCTTGCGTGGTGCAATGCTAAGAACTGCTGATTTCAAGTGATGGTGAGATACGAAGAAGGCAGCTTCGCTAGCGTTTGTGTGTCAGAACCCTTTTGGGGGGGGTGGGGGGCGTTAGTATGCATCATGGTACACTGCAGAGCTATAGTGCGTCTTTATGTCAGATGGGGTTGTATGGATTGATTCTGAATGCGACTGCGAGAATGAAAAGTGAATTAAAAAAAAAAAAAAGCTAACCTTTACCAGTATAATAAGTTACACCGGCTGTTACAGACTGAAATCAAATTTATGTTGTTATTCTAAAATTGTAAGAATAAGAGCAGTTCACTTCTCGAAGTGGAGCCGTGCGGGATCGAACTCGCCACCCTCTGATTCCCAGTCAGGAGCTGATACCATTACGCCACCGCGGTGGTTGTAGTAAGAGTGTCAATGTGGCATGCTAAAGCGGCTTTTTTTTTTTGTGCAGTTATATTTTTGAATAAAAGCGCACGTGTTCTCTTATTTGTACCTTTTGTGAAAGTGTTTCTTTGATATATGGACTTCAGGCTTCATACGTTATATAGTTTATGCCTACATTTTGTCATTTACTATTAGAATATGAAAAACGTTTCTGTTTTAAAAATGTGTTTGCACAGACTACTATAGAAACGGAACACACATGAAATGCGTGTATTCCAAATAACGCTATATTATTTCCACTCTAAAACTCCACTTCAATCCCAGATAATCAAATCAAGGCAAGGCATGAGCTAGGAGAAGTTCGTTCTAAGTCGGTGGGGGTAGCTGGCTGGCTGCTGGTAGCTTGTGTTTATCAGCACATTTAGATGACAAAAGACTCTGGCGGAGAGGTGCAAACGGATTTAAGACGCGATTTAAGGTGGGACAGATTTACGAGTTTTTTCGTAGGCTCTGGTAATTCTAGTGTTAATAGAGCAATGATATTTTATTTCAGATCTTCCAAATACTGATGTTAACTGTTCATTTCTAATCAAGTACTGTATTTCTTCTTATTTGTCATTCCATGCTTATGCATATGTTACATAGTCACTATGCAGACTCCCTTCAAATAAAGTGTTACTGAAATTTGTCACATTATATTAATGCTGTCTATGCATGGTTAAATAATCTCTAAAAAAAGATACCACTTCAAATGTATCAGTGCATGCTAATTGAGTCAAGATAAAATCAATTTCGAATCGAATCAAGACATTGTGAATTGTAATTGAATTGAATCAGGACATCAGTGCCAGTACCCAGGCCTACTAATCAGCATCATACATATGCAATCACAGTGCTGCAGATATTTCTTGGAAGGTAGAGCAATCTTCCTCTCCTCTTGTTGAGACCCCACCACCGGCATTCAAGAGCATCTGCCTGCACTCTGCAACTCAGCATACAACATCATGTATGGCATTATAACACCTCTTCTCTGCGTTCTGGTGATCCAGGAAAGGCTTAAGGTGGCAGCATGTGAGTGGGTAACTGATCTTACCTGGCACTGCTGATATAATGAATAGTATAGAGCATATGAAAAAAATAGGTCTGCCAAAGCTAGTTTGCCTCAAAACAATTAAATCAGAAGTTAACCCAGGCAATGGTGATATGTTTGTTAGCCTCATCTTGGCATCATATATGACTTGTGTGTTAATGGAATGTAAGAGCTTGCAGTTAACAAAAGCAGTGTCATTCTCTGATTATATTAGAAGAACCAGACACTGCCACAAATTGCCTTTTTATGTTGACAAAAATGTTATGTTTAATGTATTTAGACACACATCATACGAAAACTGAATGCAGCATCTCCTCGGTCAGCTAATGGCTTTCAGAACATGATTGAGTGAAGCTTGGCTTGAGATATTACTGACCTGTCGGTCAGTTTCCTGAGAATTGACAACATGTAGCTGATGTAAACTGAAGAAAAAACAAAAAAGTGAAAATGCACAGCGTTGGCAGTCTTTAAAGGGAACTAAGATGTAGACTGCACATTATATGTTGGTCCCGTTGATACACATTATAACAGTAGCTCAGTGATAAGAATTTTTATAATTCATATCACCAAGCCTTTTTTATAATATAGTATAAATATATTCTAATATTATAATAATAGTCATTGTTTAGCTGGTTTGCATGCTTTTCCCTACTTGGTCAAGGGTGTCCTCATTTCCCAGTTTCTCCAGAACGTTGCTTAAGCATGAGTTAGAGTTGCTGTTTATCTTGTCTCCTCTTTTATTCTCAATTTTCATTGGGCAGGATATCATGCTATAGCTAGGGTTTGGAGAGTATTCAGTGTGGGAACCTAAAGGTTGCACATTTGTTGTTTGCAGTGATGTGTTGTTGACATCATTAGACTATGGTCTCTGATTCTCATTGGAAAGGCTCACACCTAAGTATAATTCAGTTGGGATAAAATTTTCTACCTCCAAATCTGAGTTCATGGCTTTTCTCAGGAAATGTAGCTTGCTTCGTATGTGTAAGGGTTATTCAGGCGTCTCAGGATCTTGTTCATGAGTTGGGGAAGTGATGATTTTGAGAATGGCTAACATATTAGTACAGCAGCAGTATTTTTCAAAATGTTGTATCTTGGTAGTAAAGAAGGATTTAAGTCTTTGGGCAAAACATCCCATTTACTGCTCAGTCTACAGTTATTGGCTTAGCCCTCTGCCAATACACGAAATTCAGCCTATTTGAAGAAGACCTAGGGTCAGCATCAGATCACTCTGGTTTGATTATATCTCTTGTGGTGCTGGAACATCTTGCAATTCCCGTTAAGGTACTGGACATTTTTCTCAGAATAGAGTACCTTGATCTTCAGGATAGAGTGCCTTGATCTGTTCATTTTAGCATACTGCTATCGCAATCCTCACCATAATAAGTGCAGTAAAAGTAAAGTGAAGCAGTAAAAAATGTATAATTATGAACTTGCATTTTTTTTAACTGTTTCTTAACTGCCCATTTTTATAACAAATGAACAAATGAACTTACTTGTCCCCAAAGGAAAATCTGGCTTTTTATAGAAGCCTAATAAATAAATAAATATTATTATGACAAACAACAACCCCCTTTCAAGTACTCATCCGGGATGACTAAAAAGGAAGACAACTTCCCACTTGGCAATCACAGTAACAGTGAGGCATTATTTGGGTGTATTGCCATTGGTATAAGAGATCCCCAGAATTTATGAAGAGTTAAGCAGAAATAAAAGACATCAGCCTGTCACCTTCTTTTAATCTCAAGATATCTAGCTATAGATTATGCAGTATGAAAAACAGGTAGAATTTTTTTTGTCTCCAGGTGGAAATTTGGCTTTTTGAAAAAGCTTTTTAATTAAATAAATATATAAACAGATAAATAAATATACCTGTACATGCAGACACATTATATTCTGAACACATACCAGAATAATTAGAAAGGAAGAAAATTTAAAAAGAAAGAAAACCTCTGACTTGACAGTCACTGTCACAGTGAGGCATTATGCAGTTGTGCTGCTGTTAGTATAAAGGAACTACAGTACAGTTTCCTGACACACTACCGCTGAATAATTCATTGGCTGAAAGTATTCAATGTTAGTGTCTCACAGAGAGGATATGCAGCATTGTTCATGGTGGCACTCGGTTTTGTTTTAATTCTCTCCCACGCTAGTCCATGGGGTCCACAGTACGTCTTATAATTGAGCCTGCCCTTTTAAATAGCTTGTTGATTCAGTGGGCCTCTCCTGAAGTGATTTTTCCAGCCGAGCACACCATAGCGTAGAAAGTTGCACTGGCAATCACAAGAGTTGTAGAAGATGTGAAGGACGTCGCTACACACATTAAAGGAACATAGTCTCCTAAGAAAAAAAAGCCTACGCTGCCCTTTCTTATATAGTTCCTCTGTTTCACAAGACTAGTCGAACCTGTCATTGATCTGAACCCCAAATACCTGTTGGAGGGTGCCACTTCTACTTGCATTCCCTCACTAGTGACTGGATATAGAGGCTCTTTGATTTGGTGAAAGTCAATAACCAGTACCTCGGTTATATTTCTAGCTGTACTTTTTTGGCAAAAAAAAAAAGAGCCAATTCTTTATGGATTCACTGATTGGTGTTTTTTTTGCATTGCAAAAGGGAGATAATAATTTAATATATTTTAGTTTAGACCATTATAAAATTCATCTTATGTATTAATACATGCAAGAGTTTTAGAGCAGTTCAGCATAAAAATTCAAGGACTGCAATCTTCATCAAAAGCATGGCAACATTTGTTTTTGTTTTCTAAGATGTTGTGGCACTGTTTCTTTTAATAAATTTTAAAATACTTCCTAAGAAGCAAAAATAGTGTTCACCTTTAAAGAAAAAAATCACTTTAAGATTTCACTTTATCTATTTGAAATTATTTTTCTCAAAAGTAAGCTTTTAAGATTGTGAAATAATTAAATGGTCTCCTTATATTCAATAGCCAATTTAAATAAAAGAAGTGTTTTTCAACTAGTACACAGTCATTGTCAGCAAGCCTCCTTTCATATAAAGGGAGATGATGTTTTGTACTTACACCATCATATTTATAATGCTTGTTTTGGAGAAGTGCTTTGAATCTGTTGTCTAATTTCTCTTTAGGACATTTAACAACATTTGCAGTTACTTTGGAGGCTGTACTGGCAGGACATGAAAACTGGGTATATGGTATACATTGGCAGAATCCCCTTTTGAAAGGTGAGATGATTATTGCAATAATACAAAGCTTCATGTGTATAGACATTACTCGTCTCCTCAGTGTTTTCACATTTTGTTCCTGTTACACCTCCAAGTTTTAACACATTGACATTTTCCTTCCTTTACTAACACAATTAATTCAGTATATTTTGAATTGTAAGTATTTTTTTTATGTATGGATGGTCATTCCTACCAAATGCTTGACTTCATTCTCATGTGTCTGGTATTTTCACATACTCACGATTCAATAATTTGTACAGTACATAATTTAGTAGCAATTATAGTCTTCTTGGGTATGTCTGTAAGAGTTTTGTACATTCAAATTTTCAATGCACCTTCTCTCCCCAGTCTGTCAAATTAAGTGGAAAGTGTCTGCGTACAGAAATGTTCCTGTCATACCACAGACTTTTAGTTGGATTCATGTGTGAGCTCTGATTGGGCTATTCTAGTCTACTAACCTTCTTTTCAGATCATGATTTATTAGTTTTTGCATTGTGCCTTTAATCATTCTTCAGCTGATAAATAAGTCTTCCCCCTAAACTTTAACCTCTGGTTGATTGAAACAGGTTCTTCTCAAGGTTTTGTTTGTGTTTGGCTCTATTTATGTTGTCTTGAAATGCAATCCCAGATCCCACATTCAGTTTAGCCACATTCAACATCATGCCATTAACATCAATGATTGCTTGAGGTTGGAGATTGGTCATTGCCATCGAAAGATTCAGCAACAGTGGCCTGACTGCAATAATACTGTAATTTACATGAAACATTAAAAATTCAGACATGTTTTTAAAGCCTGGTCTTTGATACATGACAGATTGATTGTTAGTTTGGAGAATTTATTAAAAGACATTCTAGGCTACTTTGGAGTTTACAGGGAATATTCATAATAACTAACATAAGTATTAAACAAGTAGACTGAAGTAATTTCTTTGCTTGAAACTTTTATTTATAGTGTTTAATTTTTCATAAAACAACTACAGTAACAACAACAACACCACCAACAGTAATAGTAATGATGATCCCCTAACTGGAGGAACAGTATGTAGGAGATACAAACGTGACATATGAAAACGAAACTATACTGCAACAGGACTAAGTCAGAATAATTGCTAAAGACTAATTTAATTCAGAGTATAAGCCAGTGATGGCGAACCTATGACACACATGTCAAAGATGACACTCCACAACATTTTGGGTGACATGTCAGCGTTCACTAAGACCTGAGTTACCAAAGAAACTGAACAAACAAAAATATAAGAAATATGAGACCTTGCACCACCCAGAGCTTAAAATGGATTCTCACCATCCATATCAGCACATCATCTTTCATCACGGTGACCACACAGTTCAGTTGACTTCTAACCAGTAGCTTGTTTTCATGGCATAAGTGTAAGATCTGCAACTGCAGTCTCCAAAATGAGCACACTATCATAGTTTGTGTGAAAGGTTTTACATTTTTTTGCTCATATGAAGTGCATTAAATTATTTTGTGCCAGGAGCCAGTTCAACAACTACGGTAGCTCTGAACCGGAAAATAAAAATAAATTATGGGCTAACCCTTATCTCGTACATATCCCGTACATACTACGTTCGTAATATTTTCACGTACATACTGATATGTATGATATAAGGGTTATCCTATTTTTTTTCCCCTCATTGTGCAGTTCAGAGCTTCACTAAACAACACTGCTGCAGAGGTAAGGAAGTTATCAACCTCAAAGACTATTTTGGTATACTGTATCCATAGAGTCTGCAAAGGACAGTGCTGCAATTGTTTTCTCACTGTGGTTACATTTCTGCAAAGGGCAAGTAGTTTTCATTTCTAAGCATGTGCTGTTTTATATTCCTCTCAACTGTCCCTCTTAATCCCTCCTAAAACTGGCTTATTTTCTGCGTTATACTTTTGCGAGACCTTATTCTCGAAGTTACACAACATAAAAATGGACAAAAGAAACCAACCGACTGACAGATGAAGTTAGTGCTGCTTGTTTGGACTTCAAGTACACAAAGCACCTACCATCAATTTCAGGCTTATCTATTAAAATTCAGCAACAAAAAAAATATTAATTGATGTCAAATCAAATGCAGTTTGCTCCATTTTTTTCAGTTCAATTCAAAATTACTATTAAAAGTAGGGTAATATTTTAGGGCAATATTTTAAGCCCAATTATCAGCGTGCATATAATTTTCTCTTACTTTCTCTTTACTTTTATAATACAAAGCAACACATATGATTGGGTTGTATTTTTTAAATGAATGAACATGTAAAGAATTGCTTCTCTTGTTTAGCAGGGTGACACACCAGCAGAGTCCAAAAGGTTCATCATCACTGGTATAAGCATCTATCTATCTCACAAATTTCCTTACATTAAAACTGTGATTAAAATCTTGGCAAATATCACCCTTTGTTCTTCACTCACTGCCATGGTGATCATATTTGCTCCATTTTCACTAAAGGTTCCCTGGTCAAACCATCAAGTTTTTTAAGTGAGCACAAGTATTGGCACATGACAATCGACAGGTGTTTCTTGTTATGTGGGTGTGTCATATAAAGTTGATTGTTGATTGTTTCATCATTAAGTCACTATGGTTATCTACTCTCAGTTTAAGTTTTGGGTTTCACCTGTGAAGACTGCATTTGTATTTAAAAAGGGCAGACCAACATGAAGACCAGAGGGCTGTCTATGGGAGAAAAGCATGACATTCTGAAGCTGTGAAAAGGGGGGAAATTCATCAGAGGTATTTCAGAAACATTGGGCATACCCAGTACCACAATTTGAAATGTCCTGAAAAAGAAGGAAACCACTGGTGTACTGAGTAACAGGCACTGAGCTGGTCATCCAAGGAAAACAACTACTGATGAAAGATAAATGGTGAGAGCAGTGAAGAAAAAAAACAAAACAGCAGTCAGTAACATCATGAACAACCTCTAAAGAGCAGGGGTGGAAATATCACAGTCCACTGTTTGAAGGAGACTTGGAAAACAACAATACAGAAGCCAACAATGGATTGTAAAAATGTATTCATTCAAACACATCAATTATGGAGGTTTAACTAATTTTTTACCAAAATGGACTTTTTTTTTCCTCAAGCTACTATATGACTTGTCCAAACTACTTGCAGGAAAGAGATAAAATTCTAGAAGGCTATGTCCAGGGAAGCTGGCAATTTTTCAGTTACATGCCTTATATTTTCTCATAGTTTTTGTATTAACGAGACACAAATACTATCTGCATTGTCCCTCTCTTGAAACATAGTAGGACACTTTTAACCTCAAGTTGAAGCAATACTGGAATTGGAGAGCATTTTTATTTTTTACCAGAAGTGACATTTGAACGATTGTGAGGTTTGAAAGCTTCATTATGATTGTTGTTAACCTGATCGAACAAGGTAAGTCATAGAATGATGCAGACTATTTTTTAATTTATTTTGCTGACTTCTGTTGTTTCAATAAGATCTTTCTATATATTTTCTTTTTTGCATTGAATTGGAATAAATGTGAAACATTTCAAAGTTTGTCTTATATATATTAGACTGATATATATTAATAAAAGTAGGGATTGTAAGGTTTGTTGCACTAGCTCCCCCTTTGGTTATATGGATGCACCTGTAGAGAAATAGGAGGTGAGTGCAGGAAAATTAAGTATGATGCTAGCAACTTCTTCCATTCTTTACCATTTTTATCCCCAGAAGATGGCAGTATTCAACAATCAATGCGCTTACTTTCTGCTTCAATGGACAAAACTATGATTTTGTGGTCTCCTGACGAAGAGTCTGGTGTATGGCTAGAACAGGTGATGGTGTTTTATTTTATTATTAAATTTTTTTTATATAAATAAATGTGGATAAAATTCATAAACTTCTTTGTTAATTCTGATCTAAATGAGCTTGGGAATATGCTTTAGGAAATTGCTTTAGTAGAAAGTTCATTCTTCTTATAAAAGATAGTCTTATAGAGTTCTGGAATTTTTCTTTAATCGTAAAGTTTTAGCCGTCTCTTTTAGCCACTAAACCAAATAAGCCACAATTAAGCACCTTTACATTGTGCAAACACACTCCACTCTTTATTTTGCCAGGAAACATCTATAGTAAACAGGGCAACAACATAGAATAACACTTTAAAAATATATATGTGAAGTACTATTTCCTAGAAATGTAGATTTGTATCAGATTTAAAGGTTAAAATGAACTGGTAAATATCATTTGAAATTTGCTTCACTCACTGGCAATCTGCTGCATGCCAAAAATAATTAATTGGTACTTTTTGGCATAGTACAGAACTATAAAATTAACATCTAGTTTGCATATTAATACATAATGTTAAAGTTCTTGTTCTCTGCTAAGGTGGAAAGTGGTTTACTGGCTTGTTTAATGTTCTTAGTTGTCATATAGTAAAACTCATAGCCCAAGCACACAATATAAGTTCATGATTAAAATATATCACCAATAAATACATATTTGGCTGCCAGCTTTCATACTTTTAGTGGTTTTTAGCCAGTTTTTATCACCCCCCGACAACAGAAAAGCCTTCCAGGACTGGGTGTACCATTTTTCACTGATTTCATAATCCAGTGGTGGTTCTGAGTTTGGTACCATTTTGAGAGCAGTCTCAGGAATCCACACTGTACTCAAGAAAGTGGGAACAGCTGTTTAAAACTCTGACAAGCTAGGGGAAATTAAGCATCTTTTACTTTTATTCTCCTATAATTAGGACCTAGGTAAATTAATGATTTTAATTGTGTAGTAAAGTATGAGAAATGTGTAGCCTCTTAACAAAAAAAAAATACCTGTTTAATTTGGTATTGGTGAAAAATTTGTAATAACCCTGTATTGGAGAATCTATTCAGCTAAAAAATGGAGAAAAATAATATTTCCTAGTAGGCAGTATTTTAATCACACTTTTTCAAGTAATGCTAGTAAAAACATTAAAATGTTCCATAATGAAATAATCCGAATTAGCCAATCTGAACCAAATGTCTTTTCATAAAAAGTAGCATAACGAGAAAACTTGACCTTTAACAAAACTGACTTTTGTTGATGTCAATTTCTACTGTATCATCTTACCAAGTAGGCCCTAGGTCCTAATGTCCCCAAGCTATTTGCTATACTACATTTAGCACTGCAGCCTGAGCAGTCATAGGCGCATGAACAATACACACATACATTGTCCTAAAGAAAGAAAAGCTGTTTGTTGAAGCAAAATGCAAGAGCTGGAAAATTCTTAAATCAACGCTAAAGTTTTACCCATTTTAACCTTTAAAAGATCAGAAATCCTCTTAAAAGCATTCAGAATCCCAATAGTGAACACTGTTTCCAAGGGTGTTTAATTGCTTGAACAAGGATTAAGGGAGATACAGCTTGCATGACTGCCCTCTTTAAGAGAGAAAGATAACAAGGTCAGCCTAGAATTTATAGTGTGTCATTTGTTAATGTCCTTTCTGTTTCTTGTGTATATACATATATTTATACATACATACAATAGTATGTCTTCTGCATTCTTTGTATTATTAGTAATGTTTTGTAACATTACTATTGTTTATATGCAAAGCTGGCTTATATACAAGTAATTCAAATTTTGCTCATGGTAAACGACTCTAAACAAATTGCTCTTAATTGTAAGACATTATTTCTTAATAATTCTGATTATTTTAGAGATGAGAAATAAAATGAGCATTACATACAGCACCAGTAGTACTTGCACGTTTTAAAATGTAAATTGGTTTCAATATTTTAGATTCGAGTGGGTGAGGTTGGAGGAAATACTCTTGGATTCTATGGCTGTCAGATTAGTCCAGATGGGTCTATGATAATTGCTCATGCATTTCATGGAGCTCTACATCTCTGGCGCCAGAATAATTTCACAAAGGTAATACATTGTTTTATATTTCTTATTTATCTATAGCAAAAAAAAAAAAAAACATGAAGCCTGTTTGTGTTAAATTATTGACTTTTAGGTTTGACTAAAAAATAGTACTATACTTGCTGACAAAAATTGTTGTGGCGTCCAGCGGCTGTGGGGAATGAACTTGACTTTACCAGCAATGCTGTGATCTTCAAGGAGTCAATGGAGGCTCTGATCACGGCTTTCAAAAGACTGAGCGAGGAGTCTGAGAGCCTGGGATTGCAAGCGTCTTTAATGATCTCTTGGGCATAGCCATCAACAGTGTGTCTGTCTGTGGAGAAAGTGTTGAACTCGTCGAGAGGTTTACTTCCCTCGGCAGCAACATTCATGTCTCTGGTAACTCTTCCTGTGAAGTCAGTAAACAGATTTGGAGAGGGGGGGCATGAGATCGTTGGAAAGGGGTTTGTGGTGCTCCTGATATCTCTGCAAAAAGATGAATGTCCAAGACTTTAGAGTCCTGGTGCTTTCCGTTTTGCTATATGGTTACATAACATGGATGCTATTCAGTGACTTGAGATGAAGACTGAGATCCTTTGGTACTGTGTCTCTTCAGACAATCCTTTGGTACCACTGGTTTGACTTTGTGTTGAACAAGCGGTTGCTCACGGAGTTTCAAATGATGCACAGTACCTGTATTATGAGGGAGTGTCAGTTATGGCACTATGGCCATATGGTTTGATTCCCCTGAGGGTGATCCAGCTCGCAGGATCCTCATTGTTGAAACCCCGATGGGCTGGACCAGGCCAAAGGGGACACCCACATAACATCTCGCTGCGGCAGATAGACAGTCATTTCCAGAGGTGGGACTGGACCATGTGTCTGCCTTGGGGATTGCCAACTGGGATCCCGAGCTGTTTCGTCATGTGGTGAGTGTGGTAACATACTGTACCTGTGCATGCTCCCCAACCTGACTTGAACTGTGTAAACATATTTTGTAGAAGTATACCCAGGTACTGGCTACATTAACTCTAAAATGAACCATACACACATGAATCATCTGAATGTATAACAGAAATCTATCAATCTTTGTCCATTTTGAAAGCAGAATAATGTAGTGAATGTAGTCAAAAAATTTAGAAGTCCA
This sequence comes from Erpetoichthys calabaricus, assembly GCF_900747795.2. Lineage (NCBI taxonomy): Eukaryota > Metazoa > Chordata > Cladistia > Polypteriformes > Polypteridae > Erpetoichthys > Erpetoichthys calabaricus. The sequence goes on from NC_041406.2 coordinate 36,562,424, forward strand.
AAAAATGCACATATAGTGATTTTCATAGAGTTATGAATTCAGCAATACTAAGTGCAAAATGGGAAATGACCCTGTATGGACCCCACTGGATCATTACAAAACACTTGAACAGACACATCATTATTTACTCATGCTCTGCTTTTGAAGTTAGTGCCTATATATTATTAACATTAATATTTTGATTTCTTTGTTGACGTTACAAACAGTGTAGATTAGCATATTAGGCAGGTGCAGGTGCTTTTCAATGCCCCAGCCTTCCCTTAATATTCTAGGTTCATACAGTTTTGTAGCTTTCTATGTGGCTTTGTACAGTAGCATATTTTTTTGTTTAATTAGGGATCTTTGGAATATGCATTTTTTTTGTATGTAATCCATCTTATCTTTATGGTGACAGTGATTCCTATAATCAGTACCCTTATTCTATAATGGAATTTCTGAGTAGCTAAATTCCACTTTGGTGTTGCTCTGTATATAATGCAGCAATAATAATTATAAAAACTAAGGGGCTTTGCCCCCTGCTCATTTTGCTCGCCAACCCCTTCCCACCCTGTCAGCGCTATGCGCTGTTGTGAAGAGGGGGGCTGAATGCACACCAAGGAGACGTGGTCGCTTCTCCAAAACCCCTCTTAAACGGTGATACATTGGGAAACAAGAAAGTTTTTTTTTTATCTCCTCTTTTCTTGATCAGCTTCTGGCTTGCTGCTGCTGCCGCCGTGCTGCGTGATCTGCATTTTGTGAGACACTTCGAACGTTTAAAAGCCCGAACAGCACCTGAATATTCAATCTCTTTTCGTTGTTCCGTTATTTCACCTTAGTAATATTTTCAGTTTGTTTGCGCTAATGCGATCTTTACTTTCATTTTTTGAAACTTTTGAATTTTCCTACTTCCATTATCTCTAACCTGCTCTGCATGTGTATCACTGGACTTGCTTCCAAAGGTTGTAAGTATGACGTGACTTGCCCATCTCACGGAAAGTGAAAGTGTCTCTCTGTCTCTCTTCAAAAGATCACGTCTTGTCGCAGGAAGAAATTCTCATATTGTCGCAAGATTTTTTTTTTTTATAATAGAGAGGTAATTTTCATATATACGGTACCTTACCCATACCCAATCATCTCTACTTAAAACTATTTACATATATATTTTACTGTTAGAGCACATTCAGATTTAGTGACTTGACTTGAAAAACGCAGTGCAGAAGAAATAAGTTAAATTTTAAAATTCAATGTTTTTGAATTGAGTATTATCATTTACAGACGATATTGTCTTTTTAATATGTAATAGCCTGTGACCTTTTATGTTCTATCCATGACAAAAGTTCAATTTCTGCCAAAAGTGTGATAATTTGAAAACTTCTTCTTTACCTGTTTTGGACGGACTTTTTTTTTTTCTTCTTAATTTTGCTATTAACAAAAAGAAAAAAAGCTCTAAATTGCTACTGTTCTTTTAAAAATGATAGAGATCTTGTAAAATGTTTGAAAAAAAATGTTGCCTGCTTTTGAGTAAAAACGTAACCTGTTTATATTGTATGGGTGTATTGCTTCCATTAAAAAAATATTTCTGCTTTGTAGGGAGAATGGACTCCAGCAGTTGTTCTTTCTGGGCACTTTGGTAGTGTTCAGGACCTAAGCTGGGACCCTCAGGGAGAATTTATAATGAGTGTTGGTTCTGACCAGACTACTCGATTATTTGCACCCTGGAGAAAGAAAGATCAAACAAAGGTACTATATGTTAAGTAGCATCTGGTAATATCTTTGTTAACTTATGTTCTTTGTATTTTTTTATTTAAACTTAAATTAGGAAAAGGGTTAAGATGATTTCTGTTAACATAAATAGTTTATTTTTTCTTTATTCCAATACAAAAGCCCAACAGAAGCCACAGCATTTTCTATGGTTGCACCAGTCTTCTTTTTTAATATTAATTCTGCCCACTGACATCCTTTACAAAAAAACTGGAACAATTACATTTGTTTGCTACTTTATGTGTGCTCAACAGTTGGCAACTTTCAAGTGTATAATTCAAATTAGAATTGTGCTTCAGAATATGCCTAGTCATCACATGGAACATCTACAGTATGTTTTATTAATAGTTACCTAATATTTTTCCAGTTATTCACTTGTAGAAGTCAATTTTATGCAGTACGAGATCTTAATGTTCATGTTCCCAAACTTCGCTCTACTTTATGGTTGGAAGCTTTCTTCTTCTTCTTCTTCTTCTGCTGCTTTATACAACAGGTTTGTGCTGTAGCACGGTACCCTCAGCATGTAAAACATTTTAAAGACAAAAAACACAGTGTAAAATTTCTGAAATGTATGGCTATTATTTTTTGGGATCTAGTTAAAAAATAAAAAAAAGACAGAAATGTCCAAAACTGTTTAGTTTGTATATATTAGTTCTGGAACATGATCTATATGTAATCTGTATACATGTAGATGAAAACTAAAGACAAAAGTTTCCACAGCTTCGAGAAAGGCCTGTTTATTTTCAGTTATTTTATACTGCAGAAATTATACTCCACATTGCTTATTATTAACTTCCTTTTTCAAATTAGTTTCCATTTAAGTAAGCAATATTTGCTTTCTCTAGTAATTGTCACTCTCACTCTGAAAAGTACATAACCAGTATGTAGATTATGCAGGTTTCCTAATCACTTGCATTAAATTTAATAAGTGATCAACACTTTTTTTTTGTTTTTATATTACTAGAATATTATGTCACAGCAACTACAAATTGTGAATTTTTAGCTGTCTTTTGGTAAACATTTTTGTATGAAAATATTTGCCATTGTACCATTTGTAATGTTAAACCAGTGAACTTGTTTTTTAGCATCATGCCCACTAAATAATTGCCCAATTATGTTATACTTACATAAACGTTCTATATAGTAAAAAATAAAGAAGTGTGATATTTTCATCTTTTTGTTAAAAATTCGTCTTTTAGGTTTTAGCCTATCTAAAGTATGTCAAGCCTTAACATGAAGCAATTAAAAATTCCTTTTATATACCTTATATACTCACATTTAAGTCGGGTCTTGAAACCTGAAAAATCGATCATAAAATTGATTCAGACTTACTGCCTCCTCCAATATTGCATCAGTTTCTCAGACGCATTGAATTTTGTTGCAGCAGCACAGTTACCAATTTCTTTCGCTACTTCAATGAAATTTGATTTAAAACCAGCTTCATATTTTCTTCTTATCGAATGCTCCATCGTAGATAAGGGATGCTCTTACGATAAAGGTGTATGAGGGTGTGAGATACAAAAAACACAAATCAGTGCAATTGTTGCTTTGGAATAGTTCAGGTATTACTGTGTGGTCATGTAGGCACAATAGAGAGAGAGAGGTTAGGGGCACGCGCTAATAACAGCGCATTGCCTCACCCACATAGAAAAAAAAAGGCAGTGTGCTCCGTGGTTACTCTCTCAGGTGGGCATTAGCATCTCTTGAACCAGTACCGTGAGTTTTCCGCATTTGACTTATACAACTGACATACCAGAAATTATACAATAAATTCAAGTCCCGACTTATTTGCGGGAGAACTTAAACGCGACTATGTACGGTAGCTTTATATTGCTGGTATTACTGTGTTATGTTGCAGTCTTAATATAACACAATCCTTTTATTTTCTATGATAGTTTAAACTTTTTAAAGGATAACTCATCAACTATCATTCATTGCACATATAACATTCTTTTTCAGGTATCGTGGCATGAAATATCCAGACCACAGATCCATGGGTATGATTTGCAATGTTTAAGCATCATCAATGGCTTCCAGTTTGTCTCTGGTGCTGATGAAAAAGTTATCAGAGTTTTTACTGCACCAAGGAATTTTGTGGAAAATTTCTGCAACATTGCTGGACTACCTTCAGAAAAAGTTCTAGCTTCCAGTGTAAGTGTAGTACTACTCATGTTAATTTTAATTATTATGGATTTGCATGTGTTTTAAGACATTTTAATGATTATGAATGGATAGAATTGTCTTTTTAGTCTACATTTAATCTGCAAGAAGTAGTGTGTCCTCCTGATTTAAAACTGCTGCTGCTTTAATACATCTGTCTTCCTTATACTTTTAAAGCAAAAGATGCCATTGCTGCAAGTTGTTGATTATGGCACTCTTATTATTTGATACAAAATCTATCAAGGCACTCAGTAGTTTTTATCATTAAACCTAATATGTATTCATAATTTCCTATATATGTCACAGTAGAACAGAAAAAAGTAGTATTGGTCTGAAACTATTCTAATTTCTTTTAATGAATTATCACTCTTCGTATTCATCAAGCTGATATTACTAATAGTTTTAATGGTGTTTCTAAAGAAAATTATCATCTGTGGATTTATTACAGGCAATTACTGTGCAATTTAGTAGACACCCCACATGTGCCACTGTGATTCATCTAATAAATTAAAGGTTTATTGAATGTTATGTGAAGTCAGTACTAATCATTTTGAAATGCTACAGAATTTATATTGAGATTATCCTTTCCTTTTTTGTGTTTTTTGAAGAATTCAGCAGATTTCCCAGAAGGTGCCAGAATACCTGCTTTAGGACTCTCAAACAAGGCTGTTTTTCCAGGTGGGACTGCAGCTTACATTATTCACTTCATTCTAGGGCATTAGGTGTGTGTCAGAATATTAAGTCTTCATTTAATTATTTTTTTACATTTTGTTAGATACAATATCTTATTGGAATAAGTGTCAGGTTAGGTATAAGATTAACTTTTTTTTTTTTTTTAATTAATATCTTTAACATATTTCACCTCAAATTCGTCACCAATTTGTTTTTAATTTAGCCTTGCTGCTTGTCATACAAAGGTTTGTTGACAAAGTGTTAAAAAAAATTTTTTGTCATGTTTGGCACCAAAAGCAGGAAAAATGTAGTAGTACAAACTACATTTATTCAAATCAAATCATATAATTTAAGTTTTCTAATATACACTTTATTTTAGTAGTAGCAAATCCATTTCTTTCATTTTTTTAAATGAAAGAAAGCAAATAAATTACAATAAAGGATTAGCTAGCTGTACTTGGACAGGCTTTCTCATCTCCAGATTCTTTTTACTCAGTTATGCATTAGATTATTTAAAAAATAATGATCTATGTAGTGAATTGGCTAATAAAACTGAATACAAGTTACCAAACTAGACATCTCATAATGTTGAGTGTAGTTTACTAATCAATCTTTGAAAAATAAACTATGAATGTGCTTGGGTAAACATTTCCTTAATTCTGGTAGAAAGATGTGCTTAAAGAAGAAGAGATCTAACTTGGGAGAGGCAGAAACAATTTGCATCTTGAGTTCCGGTGATGCAACAAGTGAGGTCAAAAAACAATATTAAAATATAATTTTGGATGAATGCTGACATGGTACAGTGGAGCTATAATGATGTTTTGTATCAAAGTGGATAAAACACTTTTACAATGTTGTTTTTATTCTTACTGTACAAATACATACATCATTTTTATTTATTTTTTTATTTTTCCTGGTCAGTTGTTGTTTTAGTAATACATTGGGCAGATCTGACCATTTCCCTCAATCCCTAACTACTTCTTAAGGAATATTCAGTATAATCCCTACAGCGTGTCTTGGATATGCCTCTTGAGTTACTACCTACGAGCTGCCCCTTGTTCTCAAGAGACATCCTAAGAACATGCCCAGTCCACCTCAAATGGCTGTTGATTCAGGGAAACAATAGTATTGCTGTGAGGTCCTCTTTTATTGCTAAGCTGCTTATCCATTCACCATGCACAGGAACCTTATTTTGACTGCTTTCATTCAAGATCTCTTTCTTTCAGTCACAACCCACAGCTTCTGACCATAATCAGCCGCTTTTTCCATAGACTTAGCTTCCACTTCACCACACTACAAACCAGGAAAATATTATTAAACACTTTCTCCAACCAGGACACCCTTCAAACCTTGTTTGTGCTCCTGGATGTTTCCAGCTGAAACAAACATATATTTTGAGGCATGGGAGAAGCAAACATCAGGAAACTGTATGGTAACACTTTAAGTATATGACAACCATATATTACATACCTATATACTTGTATGTGTAGGTGTGTAGTACACTTTATATTCGCTGAAGTATGAAGAACACCTGGCTGTTAACTGGCTACATGTACAAATGACTCCTGAGCCCTTGAACGCACTCCTGTTCTTAAACATAAATGAGTAAAACGTTTCACAAATATAAAAAGGGCACTTGGGGGCATGTTTTCAGTTAAAAGTGAAGCAAATCTTATATGTCTATTTAATAACTAAAACATTTTCAGGTTGCACTTTTCATTTCTGTCTTTGTTAATATGCACTTCACTATATTGGCATTCTCTCCATTGCTAGATCCTGACTTGCATCATTGAGATCAGACAGTAATAGCAAGTCTTCTGGCTTTGTTCTCTGTATAGAGCAGTTGAATTGCATAATCGTTCTTTCCCCCTGCTCCCCCCATTTGTTTGTAAATACTTACTTAAAAGTCATTATTCTGTTATAAAAATGATCATTAAGTATTGTTTGGTATGTATTTTCATGAAGTTGCCACAACAATTAGTTTTGTTTGTGATTTCAAGTAAAATGAAGATTTTTAAGGGCGGAAAGCAAAGAAAATTGCTCCCAAATGGTTATTCTTTAACTAAAACTACAACTGTTTCACGGCTGCCCTCCAACTCCACCTAATCTCCCACGGCTTCTTCTGTCCAATATCCAGCTCCCTGCCTGTGCATTCACACCACTTATTTTAGGTCAGAGGTACTACCATCTATGCTCACTTTTCCCAAGAGTGTAAGCTGATCCAAGCAAGGCTCAGCAGTCATAGATACAGACTAGTGATTTTTAACAGTGCCATGCCTCTGTTTCCATGTTTTCACTAGAATAAATCGTGCCATGCTTTTGTACATGGAGAATAAGGTTGCAGATGAGATTAAGATATATGTCCTAATAGTGTGACTTTTTGCTTGTGACAAATAATCAATGACAGAAAATGATCACAAATGTCACTAGTTTATATATATATAAAAAAAAACTTAAACATGTGTTCATAGCCTTAACAAAGGCTTAAGCTTAAATATGAGCAATAACAAAAATTTGTATCTGTAAAATGCAAGACATCTTTCTGAATTTCTTTGAGGCAACTCAGGCCCCTTCTTCAGAAGAAGGGGCCTGAGTTGCCTCGAAAGCTTGCATATTGTAATCTTTTTAGTTAGCCAACAAAAGGTGTCATTTTGCTTGGCTTTTCTCTACATTCATAATGGCTAACACGGTACAACACCCTAGTACTATGAATTTCTTTGAAAAATAAGACATTCTACTGGTTGTAAGATTTTAAACTGAGTACAGGGGTATATCATATAAACTAACACAGAATTCTGTGAACATTAGTTGTTGATATAAAATAAAGTATCTTCTTTTCAAGAAATCTATTATCTGGAAAGTGAAAAAAATGTGTAAATTTCACTTAATCATTCTGTCATCTTTTTATAGGTGATTCTAAATCTGAAAAAGATGAAGGCCAGTTTTCCAGTATTTCTAATCAGTATTTGGAAACTTATTTCCAGTCAGTCACACTCACAGGTATTTGTGCTTTAAATATTCTTTAATTATGAACCCTCTGTATTGTGCCCATTGCACTTTTCCAGAAATTTTACTGCTTTTCTTTCATGAATTCCTTCTGCTAGACTTTGCATTGTTTTACCATTTTCTCTTGGATATATTGATATTCCTTGTCTTGAAAAACTGTCATGCCTGCAGAGTTTATTTACAATTAGTTCTTCCTCCACCTCTTATTCCAGATTTCATGTAACTCCTCTAACTGGTATAAATCAGCATATTTGGACCTGTAGGTTACAACTTTGTCTTATTTTACTTTGCTTTTAATAAGTGAACTGTATAATGAATTGTTTCATGTGTTGCTGTTCTTTTTTGGCTGGTTTTAATAAACAGAAAGTACACTGATAAGTTAAATGTTTAAATGACAATAATAATGATAATTCATTACATTTGTATAGCGCTTTTCTCAGTACTCAAAGCGCTATCCACACAGGGAGGAACCGGGAAGCGAACCCACAATCTTCCATAGTCTCCTTACTGCAAAGCAGCAGCACTACCACAATGGAGCCACTACTAATTTATTTTGACCCATGTCATGCCATGGAAACTAGACACTTTTTTGTATTTCTTAAGGCAATTGACTTTATTCTTACCTTACACTTAAAGTGATTAAGAAATGAAAGAAAGCATAATACATCAGAAAAATAATCACTTAGTATAAGGAATATACGACATGCAGTTAACAGCAAATAATGTGATTAAATGCAGGCATTAGTCTTTGATTAAAAAAGAAAATCACATACTTTGTGGTGTTCTAGAGCTTGGATTAAATTAATTTGGTGTAGTAGTGCCATTGTGGTTGAGGAAAAAGTGCAGTTAATTACCAAGAATAGTTAATCTCTCTGTATAATGCTCACTTTAAATGACTGCTAGGTACTGCTGACGGATGAAAAAATACATGTACCTAGCCTGTCTGCCAAGCTTTTGCATCTCTACAGCATTGACCAAGTACTGAAAGCACCTCCTGATGGGCATGTCAAAAGCTGTTTTACTATTACAAAATTTTATATCCAGCCAATTTAAGTAGACAATCCAAACAAATCTCACTTTATTGGTGATTGTGGAGATTCCACATTGTACTTGTTTTAGGTTAACTCACAAGCAAGTTAGTATTTCATACAGATTTGTTCTGTTAAACACCATTGTTTTTGGGTTGGACACATTTCACTGTGTGTTTTCTTGCATCATATCTAATTTTTGTCAGTTCAGTATTTTTTGTTATGCTCTTCAACAAAATATCTACCCACCTGTCTTCAACATCTTTAGAAGACTTCTGAAATTAAAAGATTTTTTTGGTATTTTTGCAGTGACTTATTTTTTCACAGATACGACATAAATACATTTGGCCAAGATACTTTTTAAGGGAAGTATTATTTAGAAGTTTTAAAAAGTTCAGCTTACAATAGTGGTCTGTGGAGAAGCATAGCAATCATAAAATAAAAGTTTTAAAACTTATCAAGTATATCCATCAGCCCTGTTACTGTAGGACCGAGATTAGATGAAAACATCATAATTGAAGGCCTTCACAAAGGTGATATGTGAGTTTCTGGCAACCTGTTTTCCAAGAATGACTGCTTATAGCCTGAGACAAAAAGAAAGAAATGAAAGAATGTTCCTAATCACCCTTTTCTAAATCCATCCATCCATCCATTATCCAACCCGCTGAATCCGAACACAGGGTCACGGGCCCTTTTCTAAATCCGGAAGTGAATTAATAAACAATTCAGCTACACAGCAGACTGTTTCAGAATATGTCCTGTGTCTGTCTGCCTCTTCTGGCTTCCTTTACTTATTCTAATGTAACTTTGGAAAATTTGTAAGATCTTCACAATTGATGAATTCCAAGAAAATCATCTCAATCAGTAACACCCATGATGACCTATTGGAACAAATCGGACTCCTCCCCAGATTCTTTTGTTTTCTAGAGGCATGTAACAGTAATTCTGTCTTCAGTAAAGGCATTGATTCTTGGTAGGCAGAATTTGACATTTCCCTCGTGCCCTGCAAATTGTCAGTTGTCTTAGGCCTTGCTTTAGATTCAAACTGTAAAATTTCCTGCCTCTGTTTCTCAAGTTCCATCTGTATCCTTTTTCCCTTGTGTTTAGTGTGCTGCACCTCCTCACTGGTATATTCTGGCCTATATAGCATAGTATAGTACAGTGGAACCTCGGTTCACGAACGTCTCGGTACACGTACAAATCGGTTTACAACCAAAAAAGTTCGCCAAACTTTTGCCTCGGTTCACGACCACACATTCGGTATACGAACAAGCCAGTTTCCCTTTCGGTTTGTACATGTTCAGTCTCTCCCTGTGCATTTCCTGTGCAGCGAGCGAGAGAGAGAGAGAGAAAGCGCCTCACACACAGGCAGCGCGAGAGGGAGACAGATGCACACACACACAGGCAGCGCGAGAGAGACGCGCACACACACACAGCAGCGCAAGAGAGAGACGTGCACACACAAAGGCAGCACGAGAGAGACGTGCACACACACAGGCAATGCGAGAGAGAGACGCGCACACACACAGGCAACGCGAGAGAGAGACGCGCACACACACAGGCAGCGCGAGAGAGAGACGCACTCACAGGCAGTGCTAGAGAGCGCCACACACACACACAAACAGGCAGCGAGAGAGAGAGCTGGACGCATAAGCTAGGAAGGCAGTTAAAGAATGCACTGGGCTTGATTTTGTTTTCACTTCTGCTTACAGCGATCGGTTCGTAGCGTGCATTGTTGCAATGTTACTTTTCTTGGTGGTTTATTAAATTACGGATTTTTTGAAATGTTCATTTTTTCCCCTGTGCTTAAAACTCATTAAAAAAAAAAGTGTTTTTAGCCAGCGGTTGGTAGCTCTATAGCGCAAACTATTGCAGTGTTAGTTTTCTCTGTTGTTCAAGGTTTTCTCAGTGTTATTCAATGTTTTTACATTTAGTTTACTATTACACTGTGCATTCTGTGGTTTAATTAACTATATTTGTGCTTAAAAACTTAAAAAAAATATATACATACAGTTCGTATGGTCTGGAAAGGATTAATTGTATTTTCATACAATCCTATGGGTGAAATTGCTTCGGTTCACGACCAAATCGGTTTACGACCAGAGTTTTGGAACGAATTATGGTCGTGAACCGAGGTTCCAATGTATTTGGAAAGTTTTATGGCTTTTTTTTCACATTTGTTGTGGTGCCTCGTAGACCATGATTGTTTGTTGCTTGGGTAAATGGTTTTTAATTTATGTATAGTTACTAGGGATGGGAATTGATAAGATTTTCACGATTCCGATTCCATTTTCGATTCTGTTTAACAATTCGATTCTTTATCGATTCTACTATCGATTCTTATTTTTAAAAAAGGAGAACACACAGGTCGATTAGCTTAGAACTTTGTTTTATATCTTTGAACAAGATAGAAATTTAGGAGTAGCATGAACTTACAAACCCAACAGTGAGATCTTAAGAGATCCACAGCCTACGGCTCCTCGATGGGGTGCCACGGGGTCCCCAGAAAAAAATGTGTAAATGTAAAATAATAATAAAATAAATATTCTTCTGTAGCAATAACAAAGTATAACATAAATTATTCTGTGGCAATTACACAAGAATGTCCAGTAACATTTACACTCTCCTTTTTAAAAGTATATATGAGCTGAGCACTCAAAAATAAAACTACATCAGCCAGCAACAAATACAATCAACTCAAGTCCAATGGAACTGTGCACAGTGCAATTCTGCAACCATCAACTATTTTGACAGCTACATCCATGTTGGCCGCATTATCAACAGTGGCTGCCACAACCTTGTCTTTGATACCATACTCCTCCAAGATCTCATCAGTCTCCTCTGCTACAGCTGTCCCTGTCTGTGCGTGGTACACTGGTTTGGTTTTGAGGACTTTTTCTTGAGCCTGGCCATTCCTGACATAATGCAGCGTTGCTGTGAGGTAATGATCTTGACTAAAACTTGCCCATCCATCTGCAGTGACGGCTGCCTTCAACACATGTTTCAGCTCAGAAATGGAAACGGATGAAACATCCGGTAAGAGGAGAACACGCAAATTTGACATTCCCTGACTTAGCCTACAATTAAACACATTCACTTACCGAAAATCGGGGGCATCTACTGTGGCAAATGGGTGCAAGCCTTTTACCACAAACTGCGGTGACATTCGTCTATCCTGGCCTGTGTCATTTTACTTTTCCCCGCCTCTGTGAAAGGAGAAGCTACCGGTAGACTGCAGCGAGAACTGCCAGCATCTGAGACAGCCAGACTCTGTCTGTCTCTCTCGTCATGGTCATCTAAATGCAATGCACAGTAATAGCAGGTTTTGCAATAAGGCAAATCGCGCTAATATAATATGCAATGTTAGTTGATTAGTTACCTGCCGTATTAACGGGAGAGGACCTGCAAACGTTACCGCTGCTGCTGGGTTGAGATTCACTAGTCCGGAGCGGATCAAAAACACAACATTCATTTAAGGTTATCGCGTGTTTTGTGTGCAAATGCTTTTGCATATTCGGAGTGTTTCCTCCCTTTGATGAAAATATCTACTTTGCAAGTATTGCAAGTTGCCCTGTTGTCATCCTTTCTCGTAAAGTATAACCAAACTTTTGAGCATTTGTGCCGCTTAGGCGCCATGTTTCCTGCTGGGTAAATGACGCTACGCAACGCGGTGACGTCATTCGAGGCGACTGGAATCGATAGGGGAATCGTTTGCAAAAATGGCAAACAATTCCAAGGAATTGAAACAGTGGGAACCGGTTCTCAACAAGAACCGGTTTTCGATTCTCATCCCTAACAGTTACTTCATTTAACAACACAGTTTTTCAATGCAAAATTAATATTTGTTCCAATTGCAAAAAATACTAAATACTGCTAATAGTATTTTTTAGATTTAGTAGTCTCTAAGATCCTAAGTAGAATTGTCATGGAAATTTTAAAAACATTGTATCACAAAATTAACTTTTTTTTTTTTTTTTTTTCTGTTTTGCAATGGCATACTACTCTATCACATAAATAGCTATAAAATAGCAGATACAACTATTTACTTCAAAATCAATACAGAGAAAACAGGGAGTTTATCCCAATAGGACAAGACACCAATCCATCACAGGGCCCACTCACTCACTCACACACACAAACCCACATCCTCACTGAAACTATTGCAGAGCCAGTTCAGAGTGGAAGGAAAGCTCACACAGACACAGGGAGGATCTACAGGTGACACATAGGCAATGACTGGGCACAGCCTTCAATGCTGATACTGTGAGGCAGCAACACTAAACAGTGCACCACCACGCTGGCCCAGTTTTTTATTTTTCGGAAATGTAAAGTGAATATGTATTAGTTATATGTGTATGTTGCTTCAGCCTTTATAGAATGCAGGTTAGACAAGACAACACATTGACAACTTCATCATTGTATATGTTATTTGTTGTTTATTCTTTTTTTATTATAACTGTAAACCTTCAAGTCAGGTGATATTTTGTGAAAACTGTTGTATTAAAGAAAGCAGATCATTGGCTTCTCAGAGATTAATTTAAGTAATGACATTTATAATTGCTATTTTTCTTTCACAAGTTAACATGATGCTTTTAAGTTGTGTTTTTCAGTAGTAACATATTACTGATAGTGCACATTAGGTTTAGTAGTAGAATGTTTTTCACTTTTTAAGTGGTCTCTAATTTCCCGGTTTTTTTTTTTGGTGAGGGTTGCAGTGGCTGTTGTTTCTAAATATAATGCTAAGAGCAGCTTTACCTGCCATAGTTAAATGGCATTTTTTATTAAAGAAATTGCAAATTAGTGAAGTGCAGTGTAAAATCCATTATTGCTTAATACTTTGTAATCTTTTAGTTTGCCACTCAGCCACAAGGCCTTTAATTGCTTCATTTTTCAAGCTGATAGATTCATTAGTTGGACACGGTGCTTAAATATAGGCATTCATTTGTGACACAAAAGCCCATCATATAAAACTAGAAAACTAAAATTTCAGCAGCTTATTTATTATTGTTTGTACATTCATCCACCCTTATATTTAACTTCTGCTGCACCAAGCACACTTGCAACCACAATGTTACTCACTGTGGTTAAGGTCATCTTCTAAATATTTTGCTTGCATTTCTTGAGAAATGAATTAGCTCTCTTTCCCCTTTTTCCCTTTTCTTTACAACTACATATGCAAAATGTTCTTTCCCTCAAAATCATTTCCTGCTCATTTAGGTGAGCAGAGGCGGACAGCATCATGGTGAGTGCATGTAATTTACAGGATTTGTAGTGTAAGTGGATGGCACAGTGATAATGCTGCTGCCACGCAATAAAGACCAAATAAATGTAGGTTAAATGAATTTGCATTGTTCATCTGGCCTGTTTATGTTCATGGTGTGATGGGTTGGCGCCTTGTCCAGGGATTGTTCCTTACTTGCACCTGACGATTGCTGGAATATGATCTTGCTTCCTCGCGACCCCACTCTGAATAAGCAGTCTAAGAAAATGAATGGATGGATGTTTCGTAACTCCAGCAGGTCACTGTCCAGTTATTAGACAGGATGGGTGGAAATTGGTGGACACCATATGAACTCACTGTAAAGTCATCTGTAGCCCTTACTATGTATGTTTCATGGCTCATATTTTATGTAGATATGGTATTCTGTGTACTGCATGGTACCAAAGAACTAGTTTTTTTTTTTTTTTTGTTCTTGTTTATTTACATCCTTTTCTTATGTTATTGAAAGCATCCACAATGCGCAATCCATGTTATGTCTTAAATTAAGGTTTTTTTCCCCCCCTCGATAACTCTTTTATGTACATATTTATTGTATTTTTTTGCATTACATAATCTGCTCCAGAAAGATCAATCTGTTCCTATTTTGAAGGTATTATTGTTCTGGGTTAGTCCGAAAAAGCAGAAATTCATCAATGGTAATAATAATAATACTGTTCAGAATTACATCCCAGCATACACTTTTAACTCCCAAAACACTACCGATTTTCTCTGCATTGGGAAATAAGTATATGAATATATGTGTGTATTTGTGCATATGCGTGTTCCTCATATTGAATACATTTGAAAAAAAAAAATATATATATATACAGTATTTGCTGAGAATTGACTGATGTGAATTACTTTTTGGCAGTTTCATACAAATCTATTAATTTAAGTTCTCATACTTTACAAAAGATTATTCCCATATTATACAGTGTTCATACTGTATACAGACAATTTCATCTTCTTTTTATCCTGTTAAAAGATGGGTAATGTTTTTCATTCAAGCTGTACCCTGTTATGCAGCTCTCTTGGAAGAAAAGTACTGCTGTAAATGAAAAACAATGTGCATGGTAAATGCATGGTGCTGTGGATTGATATAAATTATAGTATATTACAGTGTAAACACACATTTTGTGATTAAATACTCTTTACTTTGCATCCTGCAATATGTAGGCATGCCTAATAGTTCTATTAAACCAGAATCAAAGTATAGCTACTTTACGCCTGGTGCAGCTGCATTCTTATGTGTGAGTGGTCATTTCTTGTGGGGAGGGCTTCTGTTCTCTTTCTCTGATGTAGAACCCCCATCTTCATCTGAGCTCACCTCTGTTATAGCACAGCTTTATTTGAAAATAGCAGTGTCAGATCGGGTGGAGCGTGACTGAGAGAATAAAACTGAGTAAAAAAAAAAAAGAGCTTACATTTACAAGTACAGTACCATAAATTTTCACTGGTTGTTACAGACTCAAATTAAATGTATGATTTTAATCTATAATAGTAACAATAAGAGCAGCTCACTACTCAAAACAGTAATTCTAGGAAGCCCCTGGAGTCAAACCTGCAACCTCTTGATTATCCATATTACTAACCGAAGGTTGTAAACCGAATGGACGCAGGGCGCATCGAAGCTCACGCGCACTGCAATGAGCCCGCCCATAGCTAACGACACAGCCACAGAAAACACAGAAACGAGAAGGTTGTAAACCAGATGTCACGCGCACTGCAACGAGCCCGCCACCTGTAAACTAGACTTGCTCTAATCCGCTGTGCCAGTAATGTAGATCACATAACGGTAATTTAGTTTGGCGCCCGCAGACTCTAACCCAGCGGCTTCCCAGACTCAGTGGCTGGCACACGAACACTACAACCTGTAAACTGAACTTGCTGTGCTCCACTCTGCCAGCAGTCGGTGTCAGCAAAGGCAACGGAATCACGTCTCCACAAAACGAGACCGCTTTACTACAGATATGCTTATGTAATTAAATGACATTTCCCCAGACGCACCCACCCTCCATGATATGTCATCCATCCAGATATCGGACGGAACAGAAACTGATTGCCATTCTTGGATTTCCAATTCGCTAGTGAATCGCGGGCTTACTTGTGAGTTAATAGTTCTTGCCGCTGCACCACCCAAGTGGTCGTGTCAGCTCATACCCTAACCTGATTTCTTTTTCTTTGGTTATATCTATATACAGTCATGGCCGAAATTATCGGCACCCCTGGAGTTTTCCTTGAAAATGCACCATTTCTCCCAGAAAATTGTTGCAATTACAAATGTTTTGGTATACACATGTTTATTTCCTTTATGTGCATTGAAACAACACAAAAAAAAAACAGAGAAAAAAAGCCAAATCTGACATCATTTCACACAAAACTCAAAAACTGGGCTGGACAAAATTATTGGCACCCTCTACTTAATATTTGGTTGCACGCCCTTTGGAAAAAATAACTGAAATCAGGCGTATCCTATGACCATCAACAAGCTTGTTACACCTCTCAACTGGAATTTCCAACCACTCTTCTTTTGCAGACTGCTCAAGGTCTCTCAGATTTGAAGGGCGCCTTCTCCCAACAGCAATTTTGAGATCTCTCCATAAGTGTTCAATCGGATTTAGATTCGGACTCATTGCTGGCCACTTCAGAACTCTCCAGCGCTTTGTTTTCAACCATTTCTGAGTGCTTTTAGAGGTATGTTTGGGGTCATTGTCCTGCTGGAACTCCCATGACCTCTGACGCAGACCCAGCTTTCTGACACTGGGCTCTACATTGCACCCCAATATCTTTTGGTAGTCTTCAGATTTCATAATGCCTTGCACACAGTCAAGGCATCCAGTGCCAGAGGCAGCAAAACATCCCCAAAACATCTTAGAACCTCCACCATGTTTGACTGTAGGTACTGTGTTCTTTTCTTCGTAAGCCTCATTCCATTTTCTGTAAACAGTAGAATGATGAGCTTTACCAAAAAGCTCTACCTTGGTTTCATCTGTCCACAAGACGTTCGCCTAGAAGGATTTTGGCTTGCTCAAGTACATTTTGGCAAACTCCAGTCTGGCTTTTTTATGTTTCTTTGTCAGCAGTGGGGTCCTCCTGGCTCTCCTGCCATAGCGTTTCATTTCGTTCAGATGTCAACGGATAGTTTGAGCTGACACTGTTGCACCCTGAGTCTGCAGAACAGCTTGAATATGTTTTGAAGTTTATTGGGGTTGTTCATCCACCATTCGGACTATCCTTCGTTGCAGTCTTTTATCAGTTTTTCTCTTCCGTCCACGTCCAGGGAGATTAGCTACAGTGCCATGTGTTGTGAACTTCTTGATTATGTTGTGCACAGTGGACAAAGGAACATGAAGATCTCTGGAGATGGACTTGTAGCCTTGAGATTGTTGATATTTTTCCACAATCTTTGTTCTCAAGTCCTCAGACAATTCTCTGCTCTTCTTTCTGTTCTCCATGCTTAGTGTGGCACACTCAGACACACAACAGAAAGTTAAGTTAACTTTTCTCCATTTTAACTGGCTTCAGGTGCGATTGCTATATTGCCAGCACCTGGTTCTTGCCACAGGTGAGTTCAAACGAGCATCATATGCTTAAAATAAAACGATTTACCCACAATTTTGAAAGGGTGCCAATAATTTTGTCCGGCCCATTTTTGGAGTTCTGTATGACATGATGTCAGATTTGGCTTTTTTTCCTCTGTTTTTTTGTGTTGTTCCAATGCACATAAAGGAAATAAATATGTATATACAAAAACATTTGTAATTGCAACAATTTTCTGGGAGAAATGGTGCATTTTCTGGGAACATTCCAGGGGTGCCAATAATTTCGGCCATGACTGTATATAAAATTCTTTTTGCGTTTGAAACGGAAATTATGTATGACCATGCGATATGGAAATTTCGTATGAAACGGAAATTACGTATGACCACACGATATGGAAATTACATATGACCACAGAACATATTATAATACAGGAACTAATCACTTCGTTTGTGGACACCATTTTTATATCTTTACGAATTGTTATTATTATGCCCCGCGTCACCCTCACCCTCCTCTTTGGACTACAGCGCTGAGCCATCCACCGCCAGGCGCGTTCTGACAGAGAAGTTTTATTTTTTCGTCCACGTGACTGTCGCGGAAACTACCACATTGTAACTATTTTTTAGTTGACAGTACTTGATAGTAGAAGAGATGAGGAAAACAGCTTTGCGTCTTTCTACTTTTTAATTGTGCCGAGCTGTAAACAATGTGAAGACGAGACCGCCTTCAGCGGCGAAGGGTCGTGAGAACAAAGTGGACGCTGGGAGGCACAGAATGTCGGGCTGCTCCGCCGGGTCGAGAGCTTCGCAGTTTCGGGCAGGGTCCTCTCTTCTCGCACTGTTTGTGACACTTCAAGTGCCCCGTTGGCTCCTGGGAGAGTGGAAATCTTTGCGAGTGAGTGTAATCCACGCCATCGAAGCAGGGTTTGTAAATTGCCCTGCACGACTACTTTCTGTCCCTTAAGGTGAGTTCGGGTCACTAAAACCCCGCAACATTCAAGGTTGCTTTTGTGATGAATTATTTTAACAAGTAAATCACAGGCACGTAGTGCAAGGTTGTCAGGCAGAAATTTGGACTATCACATACAAAATGTAATTTCTATACCACAGCAGTCATGTAGTGCCTTTCACAAGGGATCTGCTACCGAGAAATGATCCAAATACATTTTAGCTGCTGTTAGTACTACTTACCTGTTGTGTTATAACGCCTTTAAAATGTAGTTTACCCGAAACCACTTCAGTAGTGCTCAATGTATCTTTACTTCTTAAATGTTAATGTTTTATTGTTTAATAACTTATAGACTACATTTTATTTTTTTTTCCTTGCACTCAGTGAGCGAAGCCAGTGGGTAATCAGCTAGTTCTTGAATAAAATCATACTTGTTTTGTTATATGTGTACCTTTTGTGAAAGTGTTTGATAGTTGAACTTCAGTTTTCACACTGTGATGGATGGCCGGCTACATATTCCGGCCCTCACCCCCAGGCCGCCAGGAGGAGCTCTCCCGACAGCATGATCGTGCCCCGAGTTCCAGCAGGGCCTCATGGACTATGTAGTGTTTATACACAGTCCTGCTGGATACCTTGGGGGCCACCGGGAGTCGCTGTAGGGGGGCTCGTGGGCTCTTATGTGCCCTATAACCCAGGAGTACGTCACGGTCACGTGACAGGAAGGAGCGACGTGCTCCCGGGGTGAAGAAAAGAACTGTTTACCCTGACCCGGAAGGAATACGGACTTGTGGGTAATGGACAGGAACACCTCCGGGTCAGGGTGTATAAAAGGGCTGTGGGAAACCCCAGACACTGAGCTGAGCTGGGAGGTAGGAGGGCGAAGTGTCTGGGCGAGGAGGATTGGTTTTGTGAAAGAGTTTATTGTATTTATATGAGTGTGGAGTGGAGGGTGCTTTGTGCACTGTATAATAGAAAAATAAATAGTTATTGTACTTTCACCTGGTGTTCAGAGTGGTACCTGAGGGTGTTAGAGGTGGCTCCACGCCTCTATCTGCGACAACACATTATACACTTCATGTCAAAATATTGTCATTAGTACTATAACATGAAAAAAATTTCTGTTTTAGGTATGTGTTCAACATTACTTGCTTTGCATTTCCTGTCATCCTACATTTACATAGATTGTTGTAGACACGGAACATACATGAAATGTATGTGTTCCAAATAACGATATATTATTTACCCTGTACAACTCCAGGAACCTCACACCCAGATAAACAGACTTGAGCTGGGAGAACTTTTTGTCCAAGTTGAGCTGCGGTGGTGTGGGGATGGGATAGCAGGCTGCTTGCTGCTTGTGCTGATCAACACATTTGCAAAACAGAAGACGCTAATAGAGAGGTGTGAAGAAATTTAAGGTGGCCCGGGATTATGAGTTTTTGAGTTTTTCGTAGGCTTCAGGAATTCTAGTGTTATATAGCTTCGAAACGTTTCTGTTTGCAATCACATAGTTAACTGCTGGCTCTGAGGTTTGTTTTAATGATTTGTTATAGTTGTCATTGCATGACAAATAATGACCCAAAGATGGTTTATTTCTTTAAGCTCTATCATTGTTTACTACGTAAATGTATGTATTCATTTATGTTTTCTTGTTTATTTTTCGTGCATTTCTGTATTTTATAGAGCCGCCAACAGAGGATCACCTTTTACAGAACACCCTGTGGCCTGAGGTTCAAAAGCTGTAAGTCATATTAAACAAAAGAGCACTTTGTCTGTGTATGTTTTTACAACAAATAATCTATTCTTTTTAAATCATCATGTTCGTTAAAGATAACATTGATTGACTTTTAAATCATCGTGTTCGTTAAAGATAACATTAACTGCCTTTAAAACTATCTTTGCCACCACTGAGCTTCCTCATATACAGTGTCTACACATAACTACAATATTAAGTCAGCTGCTCATACTATTAAAAGTAGAACTATACCAAGGTGATTGTAGCATTGGATCAAAATGTGAAAACTGCATGAAGTTTAAGCTTTCATAGAGACACTTTATTTGTAAGTTGGATTGTCTGTATTGACTTTGGACTGTGGCAGTTTTAAATTATAAACAACACCACACCTGCTCTTCATTTTTGCCAAAAAAAAGCATACATGCTATGTTCACTTCAATTCAGTGTGTTCTTGGTAAATGTAAAAACAAAAACAACATTAAGGCAACGTATGGACCAATAACAGACCATGATTAATCAACAAAAACAATAAAGATATACCATAGTTACTTAGATGTTATCATTAATTAATGTTAGTGATAATTTCTAAAAAATATAAGTAAAAGAAGTTTAAACACTGAAGTGCAACACAAACCTTCACTCTTATCAGAAACAGGTTCATATTGTTTTATAATTAGAAGCCTTATACATAAAGATGGCAAGAGAACAACCAGGTCTAACTTACATGTATATAAAATATCTATATAGTATATATCTACATTTGATATTGGCATGTGTACATGGCAACACATTAAGTAGAAACAGTTTGTTATAAGTTCAGTGAAAAGGTACAAAACCAAATAAACCAGTCCATAGCAGTTTTGGTGATTAAAAAGGTGGATGGTGTTCTTGATTCCTGAATGTGATTAGTTGACCAGCTAACACAGAGGAGAGAAAAACAAAAAACTCCTAAGACTGGGGCAATAGTACAAAAATAAACCTCTGAAGGGCCACAGTCAGAAGGCAGAAGCGAGCAAATCAAATAGTTAAATGTGATGTTAATCAGTTTCTGCATCATAGAAGTCAGCATGATACAGGCCAGCTGGTCACCTATCCTGTACTAAGCACAGTTGATACAGTTGTCAATAAAGATTTCCAAGGACTCTTCCTATGTCAGTAAACAGATTGGGAGAGCATGGGGAGTCATGTGGTCGCGAGTAAGGGGGGTGTGTGGCGCTCCTGATATCTATGTAAAAGAATGAAAGTCCAGGGGCCTCATGCATAATGCCGTGCATAGAATTCACACTAAAACATGGCATACGGACAAAAGCGGAAATGTGCGTATGCACAAAAATATCCAGATCCATAAATCTGTGCGTACGCCAACTTCCACGTTCTTCCGCTTCATGAATCCAGGTCAGCGTGAAAAGTAACACACGTGCACGTGCCTGCTGCCACTCCCCAACTCCTCCCAGAATTATGTCTCTTTGAATATGCAAATCAATATAAATAGTCCTTAAGCTCAGCGTTCTGTGAAAAGACAATGGCAAAAGCACAGAGGAAAATAGAGGAATTACAGCGAATACCAAGTGGAGGCAAGGAAAAACATCCTATTTGTTGGTTTAAACAGTGGTATAAACAACAAAAGGAAGTTGATCGAGTCAAATAGAGTGTCAGAGAAACTTGAAAGCTCAAGTTCACAAAGTCGCAAAGTGCCCGAAATAAAAAAGTTGTCAAATATCAAAGTCTCCATGAAGTGGCGAGTCGTAGCCTTAACTTTAATCTTCACATTTCCACTTTAATCACGTAGTTTATTTTGTCATTAAAGTAGAACATCATAAACTTCATCTTAAAATCGTTTAATTTATTAGTTTCTCAAATACCATCATAACTAAAGTAGCACGTTAAATGCTTTGTATTGCATGTGTTCTACTATGTGCTCTATGTGTGTGAATCGCTACGTGCTTCTCAAACGGGCTTTCTCTTCCTCCGACAGGACACAGAATCCATTACATTCGTAATATTACAGCTGTCTAAATAATTTAAATACTGAGATGTATACTTGATATAATTTTCATGATGATAGGAGTTAAAGCATATTATTAAACATGGGAACACAGTGGCACAGTGATAGTGACGAACTGGCGCCCCATCCAGGGATTGTTTGTGCCTCACGCAAGATGCTTGCTGCGCCATGCGCGACCTTCGATAAAGTCATTTATTGCAGCAGTACTGTCTCTTTCAAACGTACTAAATGTACGTACCCAATTCCTGTTCTTCCTTTTCTTTCTCCAAGTAACCAATCGCCACACAATCAGCTCTGTAATAGATATTAGACCATCTGTAAGTTTAGAACGCTGATTCTTCAGAATATTTAAGGAACATTGAAATATCTTCGTAGTACATGTTTAATTATTCTATCCATCTATTCTTCCAGTGTCGTGCCAGTCACGAACAATCCCTGAACAGGGCACTAGGTCATTGCTACCGCTGTCCACCGTGTCCTCACATATTAAATTATTAACAATATAGATTATTTAAATGATATTAACATTTTATATGTATATATTTTGCTACATTTCATCTTAAAAATGATATTGTCATCATATGTAAATACGCACTTTATAAAGTGGCTCAGGTTGTGCAGTATTATAACTGTATCACAAGTTTACAGTGAGGTAATTGTACTTATAAGTACAAACCATTCTACCGGGAGCACTTGATGGACTGATTAGGTGCGTTTATAGCTCTTGGGATGAAACTGTTTCTGAACCGCAAGGTCCGTACAGGAAAGGCTCTGAAGCGTTTGTCGTATGATAGCAGTTCAAATAGACAGCATGGCTGAGGCAGCATGTGCTTGATGCTGTATAGCAATAATTCTCTTTCTGATTAGCTGCTGTAGAGCTGTGATTCCACACTCGGATACAGTGATTTAAATACTATGGTATTTGGAATATTTGTGCATGACATGTTTCATTGTTGTTCTGAAACTGTTGATGCTTGTTATGGCTTTATGTTCACTTTGCCTGAATTATATGCCTGATGTTATGACCAGTGTAGTGTATAACCTTTGTCTTTATCATTAAGTAATGTATAAAATTAAGGTCAGAATCACAGATTGCACAGTTGAGAATATTCTCATTGCAGTTATCTATAGAAACACAATTGATATTCATCTGTCTACTATTGTTTAAAACCTTTGTAATTACCCATCAGTTAAATGAACATTAAAATACTGTACATTTTAATTCCCATTAAAATTTACTTTGTGAGCTTTTCTCTGTGGCAAAAGTTATTTTTATTAATGCTTTGATTTTTTTTTTAAACACAAACTAAATGTTTCTTTTGCTGTAGCTTTATGTAAGCAACCTGAACGAGCTGACCAATTAATTAATCACTTAAAACTCCTATTTAGCATAATTTCTTTATATGCGCTTAGGTCGCAGCTTCTGTTGTGGTATTTGGGGAGTCTGTTAAGTTTACATTGTAAAAGATTAAACTTTTACAGATTTTGGACTATGGTATCTGGTTTAGAATCAGTATGTTTATTACCCATTTAACGCTAACCTGATAGCGTTAAAAGTTTCAAATTCTCCCTGTCATTCCAATGCGAAATACATTCAATTTTAGCATTGCATACATATGTGTAATCAATTTTAATTCAGTTTATATGCTTAAATGACAAAAAATGAATGTCAAAACAGTACTAGTTTTTTTTAATAATATTTCTATGGATATTAAAGGATAATCTGGCATTTTCACATCATTTTATATTTATTATTTATTTAATATAGTCTTTTATTTAATCTTTTAAAGTTATTCAGACTCTAAAGAAAGGAAACCAATAATGTAGTCATTGTTTTTGTATTTGTTAAATTAATTTGTCCATACTTTATTTTTGAGGCATAAGCATTTGTAATGAGATATGATTGATAATGTAGCTTAAAATTGAAAGGACTTAATAATAGTAATAATAATATATTACATCATTTGTTTGTTGCAGGTATGGTCATGGATACGAGATATTTTGTGTAGCCTCCAACAGTGCAAAAACATTAATGGCTTCAGCATGCAAGGTATTGCTCTGCACATTTGTAATTCTTCTTAGAGAAAAAATGTTACTTTCAATCTGCATTCCAAGTTTATGTGTTAATTATTTACAGTACCTCTATCATAATTACATTTGATTTATGATAAACTATTCTTAAGGAAAAATTAGACTTAGTTTGTTATCGAAAGACCTGTGTGTATGTGAAGCAGTTTTCTCTGTTCACACTCAACCATAGCCACTAGATGGTACATGCATGCACTTTTAAATTTTTTCAGCACTTGCATGCACCTCATTTCTCACTACAAAAGACCTGTGTACAGTAAATGCTGCCACACAACAATGACGTTGTGCTAATGACACAGACGAAGAGAGATAATGTTGAAATGAAGCAAACGCTGAAGCTTAGCAACGTGCAAGTGAAACACTTAAGTAACGGTGGGCAAGGCTTGAAGTTTTCACTTAAAACATTGTCTATCTGGAGATATTTTCTCAAGACAGAGATTAATAGGATTTGTATGCCAGCGATATAACTAAGATATGGTATTGCCAGTGTCTTCTTATGAAAGCCAGTTGTGCAGCAAGCACAGGTGGGTCCACATTCTCTGCAGTGGGTAATACTTAAGAGTTAGCTGACACTTCACCCAGTTTATGAGTATAGGACATTAGTAAACTAAGTAATCTGTAGGGTAGTCTGTAGTGTTTTTTTGTCCTGAAGTGTTGAGAATTTAGATTAGGGATCAACGTGCCTTATTATTGGTTTTAGAACTATTGACTATTAAAAGCAGATGCTTGATATGTTTTTTAAGTGGCTTGGACAGGCACTATTATTTTACAGGCCGCTGCTTTTGTTTTTAATGTGACCTCCTTGTTTTTCACTTGCTTTGTTTTCCATGAACCAAGGACACTGGGTTTTTTTGAGGGAACTGAGTAAGCAAGCTTTTGTTCTGAAACATGGTGGTCTGCTATGCCTTCTGACTGATAAAAGACTAAACAAGTTTCCAAAAGCCTTCAAGGCCCTTAATCTTAAAGAAAACTAAGCAAGCCCACACAGGAGCACATACACATTTTAAAATTGCATTTAAATTTATATATTAAGGCTTATGAATATCTAAGATGATCAAGTTAAAAACAAGCTACATTGTGTTAGCTAGTTTGAGCTATACAGGAGTTTAAGGGTTTATTATTAAAAAGCCTGGATGTCTGTGAGCACATGGCCGTTTGCATTCATCAACAGCAGCTCAACCCCTGTGCTGGCAAGTCAGATAGTATGCGGCTACGTGCCACTGCCTAACGACGCAGTTACCTGTGCTCGCAGGCTGTCACATTGGCATGAATGCATATATTTTAGATAGCATTTAAGTCTATTTCTCAGTGCTTCCTCGCAAATCAATATTACAATTAAGTTAAAGCAAAACGTATTATTTTAGCTGGCTTTGAGCAATATATGAATTTAAGGGTTAATTAGTAAAGGCTTGTATTTTTTTCTTTTTAGGAAGCATTGTGCTTGCCTGCTCAAGGCTGCCTACCTGCTTCCAGTTCTAGCAGCTTAGCCCTTATCAGTGAAGCTGTGTGCTGTGCTTACCAGCACAGCTGCCTATGATTTTTGCCTTATGGTATGCTGATGCAACAACTAATTATTGATTGAGCAGTTCAGTTTCTCATATGTGTTTCATCCTGGTTCCAACTTAATGATGAGGATTGATAATTAAAAGGCCACCAATTTTTACTAGCTCATGGTTAGAAATGTGAGGAATGTTAAAGATGATTAGGTGATGGTCATCTCCGGGCCAGGTGACAAGTACAAACTTCAGATCAAAATGATTGTTAAGAAAGGATTTATAATTATTAAATTGTTATGGAAAAAGTATAGAATGAGGTCATTATTATGAAGATAACACGTAAAGTGGATGACAAGAAAAATAGTTCAATAGTTAAAGCAGAATCTAATAGAAGCCAGATATTGTAGTCAAATCCTTGAGCACTGATGCTCATTAGCTCTCAATACACAGTTAATCACAGGGCTCACCAATGCACAAACCCACAATCATACCCTCACACACAAAGCAACCTAACCTGCACATCTGTGGGATGATCTGTGAGAAAAAGACCATCCTTTTATGGGTAGGACTTGGAAACTTCGCTTAGACAATAGCTGGGATTTAAACCTGGGCAATAGGTCTGTAAGGCAGCAGTGTCAACAATTGCACCATTTGCAGTTCTGCCTTCATTTTAATATGCTGAAAGTATGTGATTTTAATCATATTTTATGGTGATAAAAACAATAAATTCTGAAATGTAATCTTGATTTTGATTCTGCTCACCAAATGTGTTGATTTTTTTGTTTTTAGATGTTTCCATTTTTTCTTTAATGTTCATCTGATAAATTACTTGAAATTGGGCCCACTTCAGCTTCTGTGTTTTTACCTCTGTTTTTTTTTAGGCTTCAAAAGTGGATCATGCAGCTATATTGTTATGGAGTACCTTAGACTGGAAACAACTCCTCAGCCTTCCATTACACAGCCTAACAATCACCCAAATGGCCTTTTCTCCTGATGACAGATTTCTCTTGGCAGTATCTAGAGACAGGACATGGTCCCTTTGGAAGCATCAGACGCAGTCCCATTCGGAAACTGGTAAAAATAATGAAATAATTTTCTAGATGTTTGATATATATTTGAGTGCAGTTCTTTCAGCTTTATTTCCTCATAAGGTTAACAATCAAAGCACATACTCAAAAGTTTCGTCCATAAACCAAATTTATTTGGTTTGTAATTCCTTCTTGTCTCTGCGAACACTTCTGTGATCAATAGGCTGTCCGTACAGATATTCTTAGTTGCGGAATTATGCTAAATTGTTCTTTTGTATGTTTTTAATCTAGGATGTTTTTTGACTTAAACATATTTTCTTTTGTGGATTTTAACCTTCCATAATGTACTTTCTACTTTTCCTTCCACCCCAATAGGCATTTGAGGTTTTTTTTTTTTTTATTCACAGCAAATTTCCCAAACTGTTTTTGCAGCATGTTCTCCATTCATAAGATGATTGGAGAGCTTTGAGGAAAACACTGTGCATGCATAGTTATGCATCCTTAATCTGCATTTCAGGTTTTATACTCCCCTCAGCCTCTTATATTGAATCTTATTTACAACATAAGTATTATGATGAAGAAGAGCTTTGAAACGATCATTCATGATGCACTGCACACTAGTTTCTCAACATGGTGATTTTGTAATGGAAACTGATGTACCTGAATGTGAGTTCCTCAGTAGCTGATGTTTGTTATTCACTTCTACTGTAGTAAAACAGATCTCCTCTAAACAATGCTGTAATAAAAAGCAAGAAAGTGTCATGTAATTTTACAATTATAAAATTTTATGTCATGACTTTGCAATTTCATAGCAGCTTCCACAGGCTTGTCACTTGCAAAGCCAAAGCATTGTTTCTGCTTTGCAACTTTTGTCTACTGTATATAGAGTGCATGGGCTTTAGAGCAACTATAGAACCCATCACCACGCTTGAAATTAATTTAAAGCTTTCCAACTATTGATATTTTCTTTGAAATATTGCAAAAACAAAATACACAATAAAAAATACCCTCAGCTTAATCTTACACTTCCCAGTTACCTACAGTGCATCCGGAAAGTATTCACAGCGCATCACTTTTTCCACATTTTGTTATGTTACAGCCTTATTCCAAAATGGATTAAATTCATTTTTTCCTCAGAATTCTACACACAACACCCCATAATGACAACGTGAAAAAAGTTTACTTGAGATTTTTGCAAATTTATTAAAAATAAAAAAATTGAGAAAGCACATGTAAGTATTCACAGCCTTTGTCATGAAGCTCAAAATTGAGCTCAGGTGCATCCTGTTTCTCCTAATCATCCTTGAGATGTTTCTGCAGCTTAATTGGAGTCCACCTGTGGTAAATTCAGTTGATTGGACATGATTTGTAAAGGCATACACCTGTCTATATAAGGTCCCACAGTTGACAGTTCATGTCAGAGCACAAACCAAGCATGAAGTCAAAGGAATTGTCTGTAGACCTCCGAGACAGGATTGTCTCGAGGCACAAATCTGGGGAAGGTTACAGAAAAATTTCTGCTGCTTTGAAGGTCCCAATGAGCACAGTGGCCTCCATCATCCGTAAGTGGAAGAAGTTCGAAACCACCAGGACTCTTCCTAGAGCTGGCCGGCCATCTGAAGTGAGCGATCGGGGGAGAAGGGCCTTAGTCATGGAGGTGACCAAGAACCCAATGGTCACTCTATCAGAGCTCCAGAGGTCCTCTGTGGAGAGAGGAGAACCTTCCAGAAGGACAACCATTTCTGCAGCAATCCACCAATCAGGCCTGTATGGTAGAGTGGCCAGACAGAATCCACTCCTTAGTAAAAGGTACATGGCAGCCCACCTGGAGTTTGCCGAAAGGCACCTGAAGGACTCTCAGACCATGAGAAAGAAAATTCTCTGGTCTGATGAGACAAAGATTGAACTGTTTGGTGTGAATGCCAGGCGTCATGTTTGGAGGAAACCAGGCACTGCTCATCACCAGGCCAATACCATCCCTACAGTGAAGCATGGTGGTGGCAGCATCATGCTGTGGGGATGTTTTTCAGCGGCAGGGACTGGGAGACTAGTCAGGATAAAGGGAAAGATGACTGCAGCAATGTACAGAGACATCCTGGATGAAAACCTGCTCCAGAGCGCTCTTGACCTCAGACTGGGGTGATGGTTCATCTTTCAGCAGGACAACGACTCTAAGCACACAGCCAAGATATCAAGATACCAAGATAACTCTGTGAATGTCCTTGAGTGGCCCAGCCAGAGCCCAGACTTGAATCCGATTGAACATCTCTGGAGAGATCTTAAAATGGCTGTGCACCGACACTTCCCATCCAACCTGATGGAGCTTGAGAGGTGCTGCAAAGAGGAATGGGCGAAACTGGCCAAGGATAGGTGTGCCAAGCTTGTGGCATCATATTCAAAAAGACTTGAGGCTGTAATTGCTGCCAAAGGTACATCGACAAAGTATTGAGCAAAGGCTGTGAATACTTATGTACATGTGATTTCTCAATTTTTTTATTTTTAATAAATTTGCAAAAACCTCAAGTAAACTTTTTTAACGTTGTCATTATGGGGTGTTGTGTGTAGAATTCTGAGGAAAAAAATGAATTTAATCCATTTTGGAATAAGGCTGTAACATAACAAAATGTGGAAAAAGTGATGCGCTGTGAATACTTTCCGGATGCACGGTATATCACAGTGATTTATCTTATACACAAACATACACATTTAGAAAAACAGTAAGAAACACCTAGTTTATTTACAGGTATTGGTTTGCAACCCTTTTTCATAACATACCTTGAGGAAACTGGCTTCACAAGCTGCTTCAGTCCTGAAATCAGAATTTAAGCCACTATCAGTTTATATATAATATTTATTAAAATGGATATGCTTCTGTCATTTTATGTGTAATTTTTAGAATACTCTTCTTCCAAGGGTAGAATGTATCTTATGTGTTACAGTTTTAAAACAGTTTTAAAAGGTACTCCCTTTGACATTCTCTGCTTTAAGCATATCTCCAAATCCAGAATAATGAAAAAGTAGCTTTCTCTTCACTGCAGTGTGGATGACATACATTAAATTCTTGCTAGGCTTTTATAACCGTTTGAAGAATTTTTTCAAGAAAAGCACAAACTACATGATAAATTTCTGGTTAAAATGATGTTTTGAAGCATTATCGATTATTTACTTTTCATTCAGCCAGATTTGAAATTTGCAGTAATGATAGAAAGATGTCCAACATAAAACCTTAACAGTGTTTAGAAATATTAAGTATTCACTAATAATGCAGTATTTACCAAGGTAAAATTATGTTGGTGTTAGCATTATGGATATATTTAAATGATGTAGTTATTATCATTTTTAAAAAGAAAGTAATACAGTGAGTGTTGCAGTAGGTTAATTTAGGCATCAAATCTTTTCTTATTCTGTTAAATGTTTTTATTTTATTTTATTTTTTACTTATAAACTATTTATAATAGCCATGTGTAATTTTTGTTGTTTCAATCATGACTTTTCTGATTAAGCTGTGTAATGTAATATAGGAGTTTTCAATGTGGTATCCTCTATTAATTGTTGTACTTCCATTTCAGAATGTTCTTTTGCAATCAGACGAAAATGTGAACACTGTCACCCATTTCTGGGTTCCACTTAACCAGAAGTTTACTTCCTTGAATCACTATTGGAAAATGATTACAGTACACCCCCAAAATTCGCGGGGATTACGTTCCTAGAACACCTGCGAATTGTGAAAAACTGCAAATTATGGATGTGGTTAAAAAAATGACTATTTTTATAGTTTAAACCCTAAATATGCCCCCAAAACACTTTAATCTCATTTCAACCTCAGCGTAATACATTACCTAAAAAAGGAATGTAAAGGTAAACCCATATACTGTACAGTACTGTACTGATATGTCATCCACAGTGCTAGAATGTAAAATACCGATGTTACCGCTATATGTACTGTAATTCATGCATGTGCGTTTTCAATGCCAGAAGCCTTAGAAGGTGCATCTTGGGGCTTTAACCCTTAAACTGCCAAATACTTGGGGGTTAATGCATCCCTGGATGCCAAATACGTTTTTGGCTGCATATTTTAAGTAAATGTCACAATTCACAAAGAAAAAGTGAAATTTTTATGGAACTCTTTTTTTTCATGCAAAGAGCATCACAATTACTGCAACACTGATCATTTTACACACTGCCAATGAACTGTAAAAAACTATTTAAAAAAAATACTACTGGAACAATATGTACAATGTGCAACTGACACCATTGATGAAATTCAGTAAATCACAGAGCCAACTGCATTTGAACTTGCTGCACGCAAGCACACAGAGGTAAACGCTGATACTTGCAGGCTATTCTAGTGCAGCAGCTCAATCCCAGAGAGAGTGAGGCTGCAGTGCTGCAGGGGCTGGCAGTGGACATGAGCTGGCTGCTCAACGAATGTACAGCACTGACTCATCAGCTCCGGCGTGCTGGTAAATTTGCACTGGGAACTGACAATAGCCGGTTGCAGCGTTCAGTAAATGTACGTCACCAAATATACTCGGCTCCTACATGCTGGCAAATGGCACTACTGTATAGCCGGTTGCAGAGGTTTAAGGATTAAGAAGAACAAAATGGAAAACACGAGAACACTCAGCTGGAGATGCGTCACAGGGCAGCAGTCAATCAGCAGCAAGGAGAAATGAATAACGCTGTAGCGGTCCGGTGCCGCCAAGATTCACACCGTCGAGAAGACGGTGATTTATTTTTTATGGTGGAGATTCCAGGGACGCACCCAGCCTTGACCCGACCCGCATGCACTCACAAACAGAGACAAAAACAAAGCAAACCGGTAATCAAACAGCAAATAAAGAATGTAATGAAAACAAATGAAAACAACGATACCACCCCTCTTCCCCTTACGGTGATTATACTTTAAATACAACAAAGCACCAACAAAACACACAGTAAAGTCCATGAAAAATGGCAACAGATGAGATATAATGATGAAAATAGATAGTCCAGAGATCCGCATGTTGAATGGGGATGTAAAGATTGTCCTACCAGTAGTTCCTGAAATGGTAAAGACGAGTGGATGGGTTCAGGAGCGCTTCTTTCTTCACAGGATGGCAATGAATCCACTTACAGTCCTCATGTACACAGGCAGACGGCAGACAATCCAGACCTCAACCACGAAACAATCCAGGACTAAACGAATAAGTACAGGTAACCCAAAAGAAAGCCGGCAGAGAGACAGGAACTTGAAACACAAATTACAAAAAACTTTTTTTTTGTTTTGGTCACCGGCCCCCTTTTTAAAAGCTGCGCTGACATCTTTTGACCTCAACAGCCCCTGCACCCACAGCAGAAGACCAATCAGAGCCACTGCAGGGACTGTTGGGAGTTACAGTTTCATGTTCTAGTAGAGTACAACAGTCTCGGATTTTCTACTTTCACCATCCCAAGCCACGTTTTCCTCTACGGTTGCTTCCTATTCTCTCTGCAGTGCAGTATTGCCACAAAAAAAGCCATAAAAAATTGCGGAGGATATTTGCGGTTTCCGCTAACAATTATTAGTTATGTTCTAAGGAAAAATCTATGAACAAGTGAGGACGCGAACCCAGAACCGCGTCTTCGCGGGGGTCTGCTGTATATATATTTTTCTTTGCTTTGTTTTATTAATGCTGTTTTAAGAATGTCCATGGTATTGTTTTCTTTTCACAGGTACTTGTTTTAGTCTTTATGCTCATACTAATAAACAGACTGCCATACACAGCCGAATTATCTGGACATGTGATTGGAGCCCAGACAGCAAATATTTTGTAACAGGAAGCAGAGATAAGAAGGTAAATTGTTCACTTTACAATGTTAGATGTGAACACCTGGTTGTGAATTAAGCTTCACATATAATGTAAATGTTTTCTAAACATCTCTGATTCAAAATTGATAATCAGATCTCTGTTCATCAGAGTATGCCAAAAGTATGCAATACTCTTGAAAGTCCATTAGACTATCATTAAAATAAAATTGTAATAATTAATGAAAATGAGAAAAAAACTAAAGACTATAATTGACAGATAAAAATGTGTTTTCTGAAAAATGTTGCATGATAGAGAAAATGGTTTTCATTTTTTAATATTGTAACCAAAAATCTCAGTATTTTTAAATGCTTATGTAACTACACCTTTGCACCTAAATTAAATATAGGCAATTGTCTGTCATTTTGTTTTTACCCAAACAGAATAGTAATTACATTAAATTAACTTCAAAGATGCTGAGGCACATTGTTGACATTGGCAGGTTTTGGCTACAAAGTAAACTCTAGATTGTGTATTCAAACTGTAGAATTTAACACTATAAGTATTTCTCTTTTGGCAATTCAAAATTGCTAATGTGAATATCTTGCTTTTCCTTAAGTATGTGTGAAATAATTTTATAGTAAACATTTTTTTAAATACTTTTCTATTTTTTATAAAGCTTTATAATTTTCAGTTTTAATTTATATTGTGATGTACTATATGAATTTTTAATTTAAGATTTTATAAAGGGGTTGCAACACTTAAATAATGTAATAAGAGCTAAAGCTAACACTGCCAATATACAATGGTTTTAATTAAATTATATAAATTATAATGCTTAATATAATTTTGTACTTGTAGAATTTAGTCCAAAATCAGTCCTGCAGTGAATTGCATTATTGCATATTGACCTTATTTAGAATAGTATTTATAAAAAAGTAGTAAACTGGCTGGTGAGGAATATTAAATGAATTTCTTTCTTTGTATAGATAGCAAAAAAAAGTTTTGCCACTATGCTAAAAATGTGAAGAAACTTTCAAGTCTCATGTTGGACAATGTTGGAATTTGATGTTTTAATTACAGCGTTTAACTCAGTGCTTTAAACGTTGAGTAATTTTCACAGTCCGACAATAGAAAACTGTAAATGACAATTTTTCATAAATGCCTGCCTATTTCTATTTATAGATGTATGGTTGATACTAATAGTGTCAGACACTAGACAGAGACCTTTTACAAAACATGTATGGCTAATTGATGCATTTTTGTATTTCATTTAAATTCACTTTACTGCATGCGTACTGTCATTCATTAAACTTACTTTGTCTAATAGAAAATTAAGGTGCTGAGTTTCCTAAATTTACCTCTTATAGTGTTTGGATGGCCAGATGAAAAGGCCTCAAATGACGGCCCTTACCATTTTCATGCTCAGTTGCATTGATATGAATCATATGCGGCATTAATGGTGTTTTTATGCTTTCGCATTGCCAGTTTTCCAAATTTTCAAAAGGAAGTTCAGAAAGACATAGACAGTCTTCAAAATCTGAGCAAACACTTTGAGAATGCAGTTTAATAGATGTGTGAAGTAAAAGGAACCATAAGATTTGAGAATTTAGGCTGCCACAACTGAAACCCTAAAATGTAAATATGCAAGACTAATTAGTAGATATTAGCTTTATATTCATGATAAACTGTTTTTTTTCCCCTCCCACATCGATAAAGATGTGTGTGTTAATTGGCAACTTGAAGTTGGCCTTGTGCGAGTAAACCTGAAAGTGCACCAGAATGTACCAAGCAATCTTCTTGTTCAGTGCACTCCCTGACTTCTCCAACTCTGTCTAGAATAAGTGTGTTGAGATAATGAATGAATATATTGGTGATTGTTATGCTTTGAAGTAGGATCTATCATTATTATATTTTAGAGTGTTGTGTAGTCACTGCACAACCACTGCACACAAGTGAATATTTTTATTCTTTGTTCAAAAAATATATTCTTAGGTTATCATTTGGGGAGACTGCACATCCAGTGGAAATGATTCAGCAGCTATAGTTCCCTGTTCTTCAGTACTGGATGTTGGAGATTCTGCAACTGCAGTTAGTTTTGCATCAGTCCAAAGTATAGACCAGAGGTATAGCATTTTGAGTCTGTTTTCCATTTAAACTTGATTATATGCTCATTTGTTAAAGTCAATTTCAGTCTTCTGTACACTTTTAATGTTCTCTGCTGAAGTAATTTAACCTGGTTTGTAATTCATTGAAGCTGTCCATAGTAGAATTCAATATGAGCTTATTTTCATCTTTTCTAAGAAGAGTGAATTTTATTTTGGAAAGTTCTGTGTATCATTAAATTAAACAGCTCGCAATAATAATATTTGTGAAGAAAAACCCTGAGTAAAATGCAATTTAGATGTCTTGTGATTAGAAACTTTCAGATTTCTGAAAAAAAAGTAGCAAATTCTGCATGATATGGATGAAGAAAATAAAATTTGTGTATTTAATCAAAATACAAATTAATTACCTTCATATTAAGAAACCTTAATATCTTGATCTCTGTATTTACAATTTGAGTAGTATTTTGTGAAAGAAACTAACACAATGAAGTGTTTACCATATTATATCCGTCCATCCATCCATCTTCCAACCCGCTGAATCCAAACACAGGGTCTGCTGGAGCCAATCCCAGCCAACACAGGGCACAAGGCAGGAACCAATCCCGGGCAGGGTGCCAACCCACCGCAGGACACACACAAACACACCCACACACCAAGGCCAATTTAGGATCGCCAATCCACCTAACCTGCATGTCTTTGGACTGTGGGAGGAAACCAGAGCGCCCGAAGGAAACCCACGCAGTCACGGGGAGAACATGCAAACTCCACGCAGGCAGGGCCCGGAAAGCGAACCCGGGTCTCCTAACTGCGAGGCAGCAGCGCTACCACTGTGCCACCGTGCCGCCCTACTATATTATAAATTTGAAAAATATCTGTATTTTTCTAATTACTATTGTTGTTTGGCACCACTGCTTTTGAATGTTATTAAAGAAATATTAGGTAGGCAGAGAGGTATAGTGGTTTGGAGTATCCAGCAGAAGTCATTTGCTCCTCGTGAATTTGTTCTTTAAGAAAAGCAGCGACACTAAAGCTAACATATTCTTTCACAGTAACTATGGTAGAAACATTAAGACAAAAGAAAAGGCACATTTATCTTGGTTTTAGTGTGGCCTTCACTCTAGAAATGTCTGATAAAATATTTCAGTTGGGTCGTTGGTGATCGTATTTCCATCTTCATTGGAGTTGGAGGTATTTTCCCAGGAAGGTAGTGAGATACCAACAGACTGATCATAAATGAGCTTTAAGTTTCTATGTGTTAATTTCAGTGATTTGATACTCGTAGGTCAACCGATTTGTTCACAAGATAACTAATCAAATAAGTATAATTTTTCTGCTACCACTGTTTCGTTTAATATCTATCATCTTTGATTAACCTCCATCAAGCTTCAGAAAGTACTGTATTTTCCATTTCTTTTCTTACTCACAAGTAAAATCTGTCTGTCTGCTTGCCTGCCCACCCATCCATCCATCCATCCATCCATCCATCCATCCATCCATCCATCCATCCATCCATTCATTCATTCAATCCAAGATTTCTATTGGTTTGAAAGTATAATGAGGGCCTTTATTGGGTTGTATAAAACCAGAATAATCTGGAGCCAAGCTTGGAAGTGGAATATGTCAAATTTATCATGGCCAGATAAACCATGCAACCTGGTTAGGCCCAGGCCAAAAAAAAAAGTC
Organism: Erpetoichthys calabaricus; assembly: GCF_900747795.2. Lineage (NCBI taxonomy): Eukaryota > Metazoa > Chordata > Cladistia > Polypteriformes > Polypteridae > Erpetoichthys > Erpetoichthys calabaricus. The sequence continues at coordinate 36,598,692 of NC_041406.2, forward strand.
ATGTGAAACCACCGTTGGCCTCACCATCCGCAAAGTTAAGGATGAGGGTAAAGCCTAGACAAGTCATGACAGTTTGCTGGGAAGGACTAGTGGATGCCTTTCATAGTGCCAGCAGCTACCAGGAGTAGTGGCCATAAGGTTATTGGTGGATATCAAGGTGCTGTGTAGAACTGGATAATATCCAGTTTGGCAGCCTAAGTATTATATCTGTGCTATTTGTATTTGTGCTTTTATTTTCTTGGTTTTATTTTGTGTTAGAGTGTGATAAAGGTGGGATAAATATCTCCAAATCTTGGTCCTTTTAGTTAAAAGGTGAATAGCTGACCCAAAAATGAAGAGTTTGGATACCCTGGAGTCTTGTACATGACAGATTAAAAAGGTGATTGTGAGAATGCCCTATCCAGACTCAAAACATTTTGCGAGCATTAATTTATCAGTTACTCAACATTACCAGTTGTACCAGTGGTCACAAGATCTGGGAATTGACCAACAGAATGAAATCATAAGTATAAGCAGTCAAGCTAAGGATTCTAGACAGAATTGCTGTCCTCACACCCTGTGATAGGAATAAGTGAGAGAACCCTGGAGTAGAATCGCTGTTTCTGTGGAACAGGTGAAACATGTTGTAAAGTTTTGCTACAGTAAAAAGTGAGGATGATGATACAGTATATGTATTATAAAGGTATTATTATGAATGAAAACTTTTTTTCTGTATCCTGATCATGTAATTTAACATTAAATAAAACTGTGCCAAGTAGGTAGTAATAATTTTACTTACACAATGGTAAACATTATTGCATTAAGTAAATACTGTATTAATCACTAGTCATAAAATAATGTTAGCATCTACACAGTTTTTTATTTAATATTGGTAAAGTTCTTGTAGCAATTAATGTTTCTCTCTTTACAGCTATATTCTAGCAGTTGGCTTAGAAAGTGGAAAAATAAGTCTATTTAAGTGGAAGCCATGTGTCAATTTCTCCATGATTGATGACTGGCATAAATGTGTAGAATTCAACGATCTGTATCCTTTCAGTCTGATGTCAAATATATTTTATGGCTGCATGCTTTCTTAATTAGTTTACTTTGCTTAGTATGTTATTGAAACCTTTGTGGGCATATTTGTTTATTTTCTTTCAGTGAATGTTTTTTTTTTAATTTGTAGTAGAATATTTCTCTAGAAAGTAAAGTTGTATATAACATGCATGTTAGGTTAGTTAGCAGCATTAAATTGTGCCATTGTGAGTACAAGTGTGAGTGGTTGTGTGAGCTTTATGATTGACTGACAGCCTGTCCATAAGTCTGTCAGTCTGCCTGCAGATATCATATATGTATTGTGAGTCATCAATATTTCATTATTAATGGATAGGTAGTACTTTATACTATTATGAGTTAATATCAAAATTTATTTTGATTATTTTAAGAACGGCATGCCAGAGAGTAATTAATTTTTATCTTCAAAAATAATATTTACTGTTTCCAGCATAAAAAATAAATATTCTTAACATAAAGGAAAATACAGTTTCTCAAATAAAAGATTTCTTGATTGTAATTTCCAAACATAATGTTTGTAAAAATCAAACAGGATTTTAGTTGTTGGTTTACTGGAAGTTATACTGCCCAACAATAACTAATATAAAATGAATACTTTATGGCTATATCAAACAGTAATTGAAACAATACACATCAAATGACAATGAATCAGACAGCATATTATCTATGCGCTACCCAAGTTCCTAACACACATAAACCATGCTGATTCATATATCTCAAAGGCCTCTGCTAATTTCAGAGAAATACCCAGGGCAGGACACACAGACCTGAAATAGTGGAGGTGTTATTTTGGAAAAAGTATTGCTGCTTACAGAATTTATTTTTGTAGTGTAATTACTACTAGCTACTGACTTGACTGTTATGAATGGTGCTCACTTCTGGCAGTAGACAATTTGAATTAATACAAATTTGCTTTGCTTAGCTGATACTCACTTCATGCTTGTGCATAGATAGCTCACTCTACATGAATACATGTACTAAATGATGAAGATGCAACATGAATAATGCATATCAAGCAGTAGAAAGGTAGAACATACAACAACAACATTTATTTGTATATCACATTTTCATGCAAATTGTGTAGCTCAAAGTGCTTTACAAGATGAAGAAAGGAAAAAAGAAAAATATAAAAATAAGATTAGGCAATACCAAGTAACAAAGAATAAAGTAAGGTCCGATGGCCAGGAGGACAGAAAAAAAAAAACAAAAAAAACACATGAGGGCTATGTATATGTAATATCATATTTATACTGAGGTACTGGACATACATAATGTTAAAACTCTCACGTAAAGGAATAGATTTTTCTTCTTGTTTGCAAGAACGTTTTTTGCTTTATACCACCCTCTACAGACCACATCTGATGTATGTAGTATGTGTAAAAGTCTGAATATTTTTTTGGTATGTGGCTGGGTAGTAGACGAGATGATCTATGTCTTGGGTACAGTTTACACCGCCAAAGCCACAACAAAGAACTTGCACCTTTTTTTTTTTTCTTCTCTTCATCCTGGGGGCTATCATGAGCTCCTAGAGTACTATAAGGAGAAAATTAACTTTAGTTTTACTGTCCTTACTATTTTCAGTTTAATGTTGAAAACCGGAAAAGAATGAAAACATGTCACTACAAGAACATATTCTTAAAATTTTAGAAGTGTGAGAATGCATAATAAATAATATTATTAAAGTGTTTTATCATTGTGTTCAGTTTCTACAATGTGTTATGGACTGTTTGGAAGTAGCAGTACCCAAAATCAGGTTACTTAGGATGTATCAGAAAAAATCAGGCCCTTCAGAGATTAACACATTTATGTACTACACTCTGTACCCTTGACACTCCTACTACTACTACTACTGCTCCAAAAAAAAAATTAATAATCAAGAGTGTATTATTTTGTCAGTGTAAAATGCAAACACATATATATGCACATACCTGCAAATAAATGAAGGGATTTTTTGGATGGTGTAGTAAAATTCTTTGAGCCATATTTGACCATGTACAAACTTAGGGATACCTTATGTAGTTAGTATAAAAAGACATGATTAAAGAAAAGACAGTCTTGGTGCCGCAGCTGTGTCATGGAGGTCACTACATTCTGTTAAATTTCCTTTGCAGTTGGCTCTGTGAAAGAGAGCTGAATCCAGCACATAGACATCTACAAGCAAATGTGTCACAGATATTTCTGCATTCTGATACTGTATCATAATATTGTACTGAGCTCATATTTAGTTATCCCTATCCTGTCTGTTGCACTCCAAACGTTGTGATAGCATCTGTTAGCCATTATTATCAGTAGTTTGTTTCTAACCACAAGACTAGCACCCTTGACATTGTCAGTCTTGTAAACAGCAAATATGCTGCTCCTTTTATATTCATATCAGTGTACCTGGCCATGGCACATTCAAAGTCATGTAAATAGTCTTCCGCGTTCTCTCTGTATAGTACCATGATCTGTTTTACTTGCCTACTTGCTTATCTAAAGCTGTATTTGTAATGGTAATGTTATAGAAGGGCAGGTGTACCTAATAACATGGCCAGTCAGTGTACTTTATGAGAAACAGAGAACATTGTAACACCATATTTTACTAGGATTTGTAAAACAAAAGAAAAGTGACAAAAAAACACAGTATTCATAATCAGATTTAAGGCAGTTTGTCTTTTACTTTGTTTTTTATGATAGGCAGCATTTTTCTAGATCTGCATTTAAATTGGAAAGTAAAGGGATATTGGTAAACCTCTGCAAAACCTTAGAGTGCTGAAGTCAGCAATAATGGTTTAGCTTTAAGCTTAATACTGAAGCCTAGATAAATGTCTCTGGCAGGTGAATGAAATATTGATTTATCTTACAAATTTCTTAGTGTCTTATTTCTTAACTGGCCTTTTGTTCCAGTCAATGTCATACTCTTTCAATCAAGAGACTGCGTTGGCGACCTTGTTTGGGCAGAGCTGGCACTGAAGATGACCCCAAGAGCAGTGAATTTCTGCAGCTTGCCAGTGCAGGAGCTGATAATTGCGTCAGGATATTTAATGTAAATCGACTCTGTCTTTAATTCACAGAACTTGATGTGTTTAATGCTTCAGCTTAGAATTCTCATTTCACAGCAGTCAGCAGGACACTGTTAAGCTCTGAGCTTGTCGGTTTAGGTCTACAATTTAGGCAATTTCTTATATGTACAGACCTCTTTAATGTATATAATAGATTGAATGTCAGCATATTTGTGTTACATTTTACTAGACTGTTTTAAAAAGTTTCTGTCATATTTTTATCCTTTCTTCTTGTAATAAATTGACATTGATTAGACTTCATATTTTAAGACATTGTTTCAACATCTTCGTAGGTGTTTTTTTTCCTGATGAACCGGATTTTCATAAAAACCATTCTTTGTTTTACTGTATTTTTAACAAACTTTCCAGTAAGAAATTTGTTCATTAAGGTTTATTTTAAAGCTTTAAGAAAATTCTGTAAAGCCATATTATTTATACATCAGTATGTCATTAAAATTGTCCTTTATCTATCTGACAATATAAAATGAAGCCCGATTAAAGCATTGGTCGTTGTCTAGTCTATTTTCATGTAAGGAATCTAAAAGAGTGACGCATACGGATGCTTTCTAATAGGATTTAAGGATTAAAGCTGCAGGTTGCCAGCATTTTGCTTAAAATGACAGTTAAATAGGAAAACAAACAGCACTTCACATTACTTCCTGCTCAGAATTTTGATTGCTCAGTAGCTCACATGTCAAATAGAAGGTTGTTTGAATAAGTAGGGAGCCAGATGGATTAGCCCATGATGAATTCAGATCATCTGCTGTAGCTTAACAGCGAGTCTCTAAATTTTATTTTGGTATCTTTTATTTAAAAGGTACCATATGTTTTTTGTACATGAGATATTTGTATATTACATCTTTGGATGTTAATGTTGTATTTATTCATAAACATTTTTTATAAAGATGATGTAATTTCGTTTCATATTTGTGCCTTATTTACAAATATTTGGTATCAATGTAAAATTTATGGAGCAAATTAAATGCCTTTCATTCTGGCATATGGTATGAACAGTTTATTTGCTTATTTCTGTTTTAAAGAAACATGGGTAAATCAACTGATATCAGTTAATGGCTAAGATTTTGCCCCTTTTTGCTTTGATATTTGTATACCAATAAAATCAAAACTGAATAAAAGGAAAAATATAGCTTTTGTCATTTTAAGTGAAAAATTATTATTCTGCGAATGGGGAAAGCTCCGTAGGTGACCTCACCTGTTAATATATTTACCCATACATATATAGTACTTAAACACCACAAATGTTAGTGCCCTTGATAAAAAAAAAAAAAAAAACATAAAAAGTTAATATTTATATTTTATGCCAAAAATGGGAAAACTACATTTCTTTGAAATATTATATAAAATAAATATACAGTGATTATTTTTTTCCTTGTATTTCCTACCGTCAGATGTGGAGCCAATTAAAACACAAAGACTTTTGCTATAAAGTTCTGTAAGACTGGAGATGACAGTGGGCATGATCTTGGAGAAGTTTCCTAATTGGTTAATGTTTTTAGGTGTAGAATCTTTTCAGTCAGTCTTCAGATTGTGTATGCATATAGCTGTAATAGCAGTGAAGCTTGTGTAATATCATAGCAACCACTTTTATCCATAAAAGATTCTTATCAATAAAGCCGCAGTTAGCTTTTCTGATAACAGTTAAATAGCAGGGCTTCCCCATGTTTTCATATCTTTGTTCATGGCTATACACTTCTCACATTGAGTTTTGTGTGTAATTTCACATTTAACTACCTTTTTTACAGTTGCAGTTTTCCTTGCTCCCAGCACATTGGTATTCATTTCTGCTCAAATGAGTTATTTGGAAAGGCATGTGTTCACATATATGTCACGTTCTACATGTGTGTTCGCATCCAGTCATGTAGCACCAGATGAGTGATATAAGCATTTGCAGGCTTAGCCTTAAAGCTTCCGCATTTATTTTTATCCATCCATCCATTATCCAACCCGCTGAATCTGAACACAGGGTCACGGGGGTCTGCTGGTGCCAATCCCAGCCAACTTAGGGCACAAGGCAGGAACCAATCCTGGGTAGAGTGCCAACCCACCGCAGGACTTTATTTTTATTTATTTTTTTTATTTTATTGATTTTATGGTAATCATTCCATACAAACATACATTTTTACAAAAATTAGGATTGAAAACAAATCAATCCCCACCCCTGAGAAAGAGAGAATGGCCAACTGACTAAAACTTAAAGCTAGTAAAAATAAATAAATTGATGAGTTTAATAGGTGGATAAAGATAAATGGAGAAGAAAAAGAAATGGGAAGAGAATCTGCTTCCTCTGTGCTTTAAGAGCTTATTCTAAAATATTATTGATTAGATCCTGCCAGGTTTTGAAAAAGTTCTACACATTTCCTCTAAATGAGAATTAGATTTTTTCCAATTTCAAATAATATAAAACATCAGTTACCCACTGACTTAAAAGAGGAGAGTTAGGATTCTTCCAGTTTCTTCCAGTTTGACACTTTTATTGATTCTATCAACTCATTCTGTTTTCCTGATTTAGTTTTTTTTTTTTCCCCATTACTAAATCTTTCCTATTTTTTGTATATTGTGGCATGGTAGTAGGACTATTAAATTCATTTGCTGAAATCCAGCTGCTTTAATCCATTTATTGTTGTAAGTGTAAGCCATATTCAGTAACTATAATCCAATAGCTTGGATATACCATCTAGTTTCTGATAGAGACTTTGTGATCCCATGATGCAGCCAGACACTATACCAGTTGCAGCTACTTAAGTGCTATGTTGTCTTTTTTTTTACCTGTTTCACCAATTTGTAATTCTGACATCTTCCTGGTAAGTTAGCAGTTGTTTAACAGCTTTGAACATCTTGATGGTTATCTTAATACATCAAAATTATATATACAGTGATCCCTCACCTATCGCGGGGGTTACGTTCCAGATCCCCCCGCGATAGGTGAAAATCCACGAAGTAGCGACCTATATTTATTTTATTATTTATACATATTGTAAGGCTTTATAAACCCTTCCCACACTCTTATAAACCTTTCTCACTCTCTTGTTAACCTTTCCCACACTCTTATAAACACTTCCTATGCTCTTAAACACTTTCTACATTCTTAAACACCTCAGACCAACACTGCACGCAGCGATCAGACGTCAATGTGTCTGCACTCGCTTTGTGAAGGGGGGCAGCTGAACTCACGCTGAGCAGAAATGGACTTTGTGCTGCTTCTGCCAAAATGCCTGCTTGTCGCTCTGCGCGTTCGGAAGGAGGAGGAGGGGGGGGGGGTGTGAGGGCTGAACGCATGTTCGCTCAAACCCCCCCTCCCCGGAGGCTCAGTACGCTCCTGCCACTTCGCATTGTCAAGGGGGTGGGGAGCTGAATGAACGCTAAGGAGAAGTGGACTTTGTGCTGCTTGTTGCTCTGCGTGTCAATAATTTTAAAGCCTTGTATTTTCCTGTCTCACTGTCTTGTCTTGCGTGAAGTTAAAATGTTTTATAATAGTGAGATGTTACTCATATCCTTAGCCCGACATCCACATATCATATGTGTTAATAAAGTGTGTTTTATAAGTTTACATGTGTTTAAAGCATGTGGGATGGGTATTTTAAGGCTTAAACTATAAAAATGTTTATTTATATGGTCTTTCTATATCGCGGATTTTCTCCTGTTGCTGATGGGTCTGGAACGTAACTTCCGCGATAGGCGGGCAATCACTTCTATTTAAAAACCCGCAAAGTCGTGAATCCTCGAAAAGTGAACCGCGAAGTAGCGAGGGATTACTGTATATATATATATATATATATATATATATATATATATATATATATATATATTACACAGTACTCACTTCGCTCGCCCACCCCCAACCCCTCTCTCCAGGGGTGCACTTCGTGTTTCTGCCGCTCACGTTGTGAAGGGGGGTTTGGGGCTAAATGCACACTAAGGAGATGTGGACGAATCAGCTGCTGGTTTGCAGCTGCTGCTACCAAGCTGCATGTTCTGCTTGTTGCGCTGTGCATCGATCATTTAAAAGCTTGTACAGCAGCTGTCCTTTTGTCTCACTTCCTCGTCTCATGGGACGTTAAAGTTTCTCCGGGAAATTGTTTGTAAGTAAGGCGTGACATGCAAGTAGTCTCACGTGGGACTTCAAAGTGTCTCCCCGAGATGATCACATCTCGACCCCAAATTTTTTTATATAATAGGTAGATATATAAGTATATATAGGTATAGGTATATATATGTATATAGGTAGTGCATCCAGAAAGTATTCACAGCGCATCACTTTTTCCACATTTTGTTACGTTAGCCTTATTCCAAAATGGATTAAATTCTTTTTTTTTCCTCAGAATTCTACACACAACATCCCATAATGACAACGTGAAAAAAGTTTACTTGAGGTTTTTGCAAATTTATGTATGTATGCATTTATTTATTTATGTTTTTGTGACATTTTTTGATTATTTTGAAAGAATAAAACAGAGTACATTACAGTTAGGAAAAAACAAGTCCAGGTTGACCACTGTGATTCGCAGGTTTATGATTGATTAATAATAGACGTTTCCCTGTACAATTGGGTTTCATTTGCACAAATCAGATTACAGTTTTCTCTGGATTTATGTTCTTGTTCTGTGTCCTCTTGTTGGTGTACATCAGTATCACAGTAGGACAAATCTTTACATGACTTTTTGAGGCTGTTCACATGGGATTTCTTCTACACCACTATCATCTTAATTTGCAAAACTTGACAGCGTCATGAGAGTTATTGTTTTGTTGGATTTCATTTGTATCAATAATATTAATCATTTTTCTCATTTACTACCATAAATATGCATACAAATTTATTATACTAAATAAATGTTTGTAAAGAATAACTGTTCACTAAACTACTCCTGAGCTCCTTACTTTGGGGAAAGCCATGCATCTTTGTCTCAGCACTCAGTCTTACACATGTGGTTTGCTTGCACAGTGATCATTCTGTCCCATGTTTCGTACAATGTTTTGATCTTAGTTCAATAAACTACAGTAATCATGGGCCCAACATGTATTCACAGATTTTTCCTTTTGCAGGAGTCCTGTGCCCCTGACCCCCAACAAATTGCAAGGGACAACTGTAATTTCTATTTTTTCAGCATGGAAATTGCAAAGTTAGTTAGAAGCTAGTGCCCCTAACCATTTTTGTCCTATTTTCCTTCATGGAAATATAATGTACTTATTTATTTCTTGTGCAGATGGATGCTGATAGATAGATGGATGCAGCACTCCAGCAACTACATTGCAGTTACAGTATATTAGTTGTAGAAGAATGCTGCCTTATTCCTCTCCCAGACCCTATCAGAAAGAGAAATATGAAAGTAGGAAAAGAAAAGGCAAAGTCAGTTACTTCTGTATTTACAATTAACACCATAGTCAAGGAACATAGCCTTACTCTTTGTTAAAATAGGAGGTGTTATGGTCATTTAACACTAGAATTCCTGAGGTCTACGAAAAAACTCGGAATCCTGGCCCACCTTATATCGCACCACTCCATCAGCGTCTTTTGTTTTATAAATGTGTTGATCAGCACAAGCAGCCTACTGCCCCATCCCCTGCCTTGACGGAGCTCAGCTCGGGCAAAAAGTTCTCCCAGCTCAAGCCAAGGCTCCTTTCTTGCGTGTTAGGTTCCAGGAGTTGTATAGGGTAAATAATACAGTACAGTAATCCCTCCTCCATCGCGGGGGTTGCGTTCCAGAGCCACCCGCGAAATAAGAAAATCCGCGAAGTAGAAACCATATGTTTATATAGTTATTTTTATATTGTCATGCTTGGGTCACAGATTTGCGCAGAAACACAGGAGGTTGTAGAGAGACAGGATCGTTCTTCAAACACTGCAAACAAACATTTGTCTCTTTTTCAAAAGTTTAAACTGTGCTCCATGACAAGACAGAGATGACAGTTCCATCTCACAATTAAAAGAATGCAAACATATCTTCCTCTTCAAAGGAGTGCGCATCAGGAGCACAGAATGTCACATAGATAGAGAAAAGCAAACAAATCAATAGGGCTGTTTGGCTTTTAAGTATGCGAAGCACCGCGGCACAAAGCTGTTGAAGGCTGCAGCTCACACCCCCTCCGTCAGGAGCAGGGAGAGAGAGACAGAGTTTGTTTTTCAATCAAAAATCAATACGTGCCCTTTGAGCTTTTAAGTATGCGAAGCACCGTGCAGCATGTCGTTTCAGGAAGCAGCTGCACAAAAGATAGCAACGTGAAGATAATCTTTCAGCATTTTTAGACGAGCGTCCGTATCGTCTAGGTGTGCGAACAGCCCCCCCTGCTCAATCCCCCTACGTCAGGATCAGAGAAAGTCAGCGCAAGAGAGAGAGAAAAGTAAGCTGGGTAGCTTCTCAGCCATCTGCCAATAGCGTCCCTTGTATGAAATCAACTGGGCAAACCAACTGAGGAAACATGTACCAGAAATTAAAAGACCCATTGTCCACAGAAATCCACGAACCAGCAAAAAATCCGCGATATATATTTAAATATGCTTACATATAAAATCCGCGATGGAGTGAAGCCGCGAAAGGCGAAGCGCGATATAGCGAGGGATCACTGTATATCGTTATTTGGAATACATGTATTTCATGTGTGTTCCGTGTCTACAAAGATCTGGGTAAGTGTAGGATGAAAGGAAATAAATGCAAGAAATGCTGAACACATACCTAAAGAACAAACTTTTTCCATGTTATACTAATAATGACATGAAGTGTATAAAGTGTCCAAATATCAAATAAACACTTGCGCTTTAATTCAAGAATATAACCAAAGGAAAAAAAACATTAGATTTACATGTTGCTGTTAATGAGTTAAAAACCCAAGCTCAAATGTTAATCGACAGGGAGTTTATACGTGTTCTTGAATGGTGCAGAGGTAAGAACTGTTGCTTTATAACCCAAAGTTCCTGGGTTCGAGACTGAGCACTTTGTCGTGTGAATTTCCCCTTGGGATTAATAAAGTATCTATCTATCTATCTCTGTGTTTTGAGTAGTAAGCTGATATTATTATGATTAATATTACTATAATATAATAAAAACATACATTTGATTTGAGTCTGTAAAAGCCAGTGTTAATTTTGGCTACTTCTAAAAGTTAGCTAGCACTTGTTTTTTTTTTTTTATTATTCAGGTTTATTCTCTCCGTGACGTTCACGGAGAGAGAATGGAGATAAATATCAGAATGGAGATAAATATCATCAACTCAGAGAAGGAAAGGTAAGTTCGTTGTACCACGTGAACGTCACTGAGAGAAAAAAACTGAATACAGTGATCCCCCGCTAAATCGCGGTTCAGCTATCGTACCCCCGCTGCATTGCGGATTTATTATTATTATTATTATTACTAGGGGGCTCTGCCCCCTGCTTGCTTCACTCACCGACCCCCGTGTTTGGTTTACCGGATAAACAATTTAAAGAGATTGTTATTTTCATGGGAATTGTTACATATGCATTATTTTCATTTTTACTTTAAAACTTTTGTAAAAACAATATTTGTCCTTTATTTCCTGCCCTGGGCGTGGTTAAATCTCTTTCTCGCGGGACTTAGAACACTGCTCGCGTTGTGAAGGGGGTTCTGAACACACACTAAAGAGATGCGATCGGTTCAGCTGCTGTCTTGCTGCTGCTGCTGGCCAGCTGTGTGTTGTGCTTGTCACGCTTTGCGTCAATCACTTAAAAGCCTGTACAGCAGCTGTCCTTTTGCCACTTCGTGTCTCTGCCCCATGCATTCTGAAGGGGGGGGGGTGAGGGCTGAACGCACGCTCAGGAGTGCTCTGATCATCTGCTGGCTAGCTGCAGCTACTGGCAAGCTGCATGTTCTGTTTGTCATTGTTTTAAGAGCTGGGAGCACCTGAAGTTTGCCAAAAGCATTCTACCAACTGCTAGGTTAGATGTCGGTGAACTTGTTTTAAATTGTTTGTAAGTAGGGTGTGACGTGCAAAAGTCACTGTCCCACTTTGCTTCCTAAGGTTGTAATGTCTAGTTTTGCGTGTCGTCGAAATGTCTCTCCGAGATGATCTGGTCTTGATCGCTTCGCTGAACCCCCCCGGAGGCACGCTACGCTCCTGCTACTTCACATCTCTCCTGCTCGCTTTGTGACGGGGGGTAGCTGAACTACACTAAGCAGAAGTGGACGGATCAGCTACTGGCTTTGTGCTGCTTTTGCCTAGATGCCTGTTCTGCTTGTCACTCTGTGTGTTGATCCTTTAAAAGCCTGTACAGCAGCTGTCTTTCTATCTCACTGCCTTGTCTTACGTGACGCTAAAATGTCTCTAGCGGGATGTCAGATTGTCTTCTGAAAAGATCACACCTTGTCTCCCTGGTCTCCCTGCCAAGATTTCTTTTTATGATAGAGAGATGTTACTCATATCCTTAGCCCGTCATCCACATAACATATGTGTTTACAAAGTGTGTTTTAATAAGTTTACATGTGTTTAAAGCGTGTGGGAGGGGTATTTTAAGGATTAAACTATAAAAAAATGTTTATATGGTGTTTCTATATCGTGGATTTTCACCTACCACTGATGGGTCTGGAATGTAACTTCCGTGATAGGCGGGGGATCACTGTAATAAAAAAACAAGTGCTAACATTTACAAGTAGCCAAAATTTACACTGGGTGTTACAGACTCAAATCAAATGTATGCTTTTATTATATTACTAGACATTAAGCCCGTTACAATAACGGGTGCTAGAACAGTAGTGCATAAACATTAGTAAGAACAGTCTATATTAAATGGCAAGGGACCTTGACCTCTTTCTGTTTCATGTCTTAATTTTTTTTGTCAAAAATATTTTTGCAAGAAGCCTAAAGTAAAATAATAATAAAAATAAAATAGAAACGTATATGACAATACAGTAAGTATAATTAATATTACGTTTATCCTCTCCTCTGTGGCTGTTGATTGATGTGTTGTGTCTGTTTGAAGATCTCCTATCCTGCCTCTCTTTATTTTAGCTTGCTGTGACGTCTCTCCAGCAAGTACTGTGCAGTTCTCCGTCAAGTATTTTAATCTGTGCTGGCGTGCAGCTGATTATTGTATGTGTGGCGTCTCCCCAGCAACGGATTTTATGTGCACGAAAAGAAATCTACCTTTAAAAGTCATCCTATTGTAATATCATGAAAATTCGTATATTTAGGAAAGCCCCTTCAACGACTGACACTTTACACTTTACCGGGCCAAGCTTCTTAATCTCAAATCTGACATCCTCAGAGTGAACACTTTTGCACAACAACAAACACTAATTTCACCTCTTAGGGGAAGCCGGTCTCCACGTCTCAGTACCCGATTGGATTTTTCGTGCCTTATGTTTTAGGTGTTACCTCATTTACTGAAATCCGATTGGATCAGCCGCTCGGTATTTTATAGGTCCCGCCCTCTCTGTCTTGTGTGACGCGTCAGGCTGTCTTTGAAGCATCTGCTAGAGGCCGGTGACTCTGCCATTCATTCCGCCCTTCCCTGTACTTCCGCCTTGTCCGTAATATGTGTTTAATTTTCTGTCACAACAGTGGGCAATCAGCAGAGTCTCCCCATGAACTGATGTAATGTGTGGCGTGCACTGATATTTGTGGCTGTGGCGTCTCTCCAGCAAGTACTCTGCAGTTCCCCAGCAAGTATTTTAATCTGTGCTGGCGTGCAGCTGATTATTGTATGTGTGGCGTCTCCCCAGCAATGGATTTTATGTGTGTGGCCGCGAGTACCCAATCAGCACTCTCCCCAGCAATGATGTCCTTTATTAAAGAGTGCCCCGCGCATGCGCACTTCACCAGAAGACACACACACACGGACACATGGACACACACAGGGATTTTATTAAAGAGGATAGTAATATTAATCATAATAATAGCAGCTTACTACTCCAGACATGGAGTGCCCGGTCTCGAACCCGGGACCTTTGGGTTAAAAAGCAGCAAGTCTTACCTCTGCACCATTCAAGAACACCCATAAACTCCCTGTCGATTGACGTTTGAGCTTGGGTTTTTAACTCATTGACAGCCACGTGTAAACAAATGATTTTTTTTTCTTTGATTGTATTCTTGAATAAAAACACGTGTATATTTGATATTTGGCCTAAAGTCTTCACACATTATACACTTAACATCATTATTAGCATAACATGGAAAAAGTTTGTGCTTTAGGTATGTGTTCAACATTTCTCACATTTCCTTTCATCCTACACTTACCCAGATCTTTGTAGACATGGAGCACACATGAAATGCATGTATTCCAAATAACGATATACTGTATTATTTACCCTATACAACTTCAGGAACCTCACATGCAGATAAGGAGCCTTGGCTTGAGCTGGGAAAACTTTTTGCCTAAGTTGAGCTCCATCAAGGCCGGAGATGGGACAGCAGGCTGCTTGTACTGATCGACACATTTACAAAACAAATGATGCTGATAGAAAGGTGCGAAGAGATTTAAGGTGGGGATTACGAGCTTTTTCGTAGGCTTCAGGAATTGTAATGTTAATTCATTTTCACTGTTTTGTTATTTTGAAATTTTATTGATTGTAAAAATTGCATTGCAACAAATGATTTACAAGTCTGCCAGTCATTTTGTTCTAAATGTTAATCAGATCAAATCTGACATCTTCATTTTTCTGTTTTCATGAAATGCTCACTGCACCTCATTGAGCCTTTATGAAATAGAAGATGGCATTGGTTTATTTCAGTTGATTAAAATTAAGGGGATGAGTAATTGAAGAACAACTATTATGTTAGAATCATCTTGAGCATACGGGATTCCATCTGATATTTCTTAAAAGAGGGCGATGAGTGGGTGAAGATCTGTTGAGACGCTAAGGGAGCCAAACATGCCAAAACATGTGGCCACAGCATGTAGGAGGCATGCATGTGGTTACATCTTCTGTAGGTTTTCTTCTAATCCTGGGTACATTTTAAGGTGCAGCTTTGAACTTGCAGAGCTTAATATTGTGTAAGATTTTTAATTTTATTGCATAGTTAAATCCACACAGGAATTCATTCATTACAGGAGCAACTTTCCTCTCATGTTTCACAATGTATTTGTCACATGTCTTTGGAAAGTCGGAAAAAGCAGAAATTGGAAGAATGTGCAGACTCCACATTGACTGTGACTGAGCCTGGGGAGCAACACTAACTCGCCATTGTTTAGCTCTATTTATAGCATAGTTGTTGATAAGGTAGAACTTAAATTGACTAAAGTGTTTAAGCAATATAAAAGTCTTCACAGAGTTGATACTAAACATGTTCCACATTTCATGTAGATATACAGTATAAGGAACAGACCCAAATTTCTGTAAAGTGGCAAATAAATATTCCCATTTAACTCTGTCAAATGCATTATGATTAGGCATAAAAGAAAATTTTGTTGTACCAGATTTTTCAATACAAAATACTTCCCATTCAGAATTTGGCCTTGTGTCTTGAATGCCATGTTTGTTGAAAACTGGACTTCAAAATCAGATTGAAAAGCTAGAACTAAGGTCTATTGTAGTGTGCCAAACTGACTACACTTTGGCAGAACTACTGTTTGCAGTGAATGTAATGATGTGAAGGTGGAAGGTACCATTGCACAACATGTACAGTACTACAGTCATATGAAAAAGTTTGGAAACCCCTCTTAATTCTTTGGATTTTGTTTCTCATTGGCTGAGCTTTCAAAGTAGCAACTTCCTTTTAATATATGACATGCCTTATGGAAACAGTAGTATTTCAGCAGTGACATTATGTTTATTGGATTAAAAGAAAATATGCATCATAACAAAATTAGACAGGTGCATAAATTTGGGCACCCCAGCAGAGATATTACATCAATACTTAGTTGAGCCTCCTTTTGCAAATATAACAGCTACTAGACGCCTCCTATAGCCTTTGATGAGTGTCTGGATTCTGGATGGAGGTATTTTTGACCATTCTTCATACAAAATCTCTCCAGTTCAGTTAAATTTGATGGCTGCCGAGCATGGACAGCCTGCTTCAAATCATTCCATAGATTTTCAATGATATTCAAGTCAGTGGAGTGTGATGGCCATTCCAGAACATTGTACTTCTCCCTCTACATGAATGCCTTTGTGGATTTCGAACTGTGTTTTGGGTCATTGTCTTGTTGGAATATCCAACCCCTGCGTAACTTTAACTTTGTGACTGATGCTTGAACATTATCCTGAAGAATTTGTTGATATTGGGTTGAATTCATCCGACCCTCGACTTTAACAAGGGCCCCAGTCCCTGAACTAGCCACACAGCCCCACAGCATGATGGAACCTCCACCAAATTTGACAGTAGGTAGCAGGTGTTTTTCTTGGAATGCGGTGTTCTTCTTCTTCCATGCAAAGCGCTTTTTGCTGTGACCAAATAACTCAATTTTTGTCTCATCAGTCCAAAGCACTTTGTTCCAAAATGACTCTGGCTTGTCTAAATGAGCATTTGCATACAACAAGCGATTCTGTTTGTGGCGTGAGTGCAGAAAGGACTTCTTTCTGATCATCCTGCCATACAGATGTTCTTTGTTCAAATTGCACTGAATTGTAGAACAATGTACAGATACACCATCTGCAGCAAGATGTTCTTGCAGGTCTTTGGAGGTGATCTGTGGGTTGTCTGTAGCCATTCTCACAATCCTGTGCATATGCCGCTCCTGTATTTTTCTTGGCCTGTCAGACCTGCTGGGTTTAACAGCAACTGTGCCCGTGGCCTTCCATTTCCTGATGACATTCCTTACAGTTGAAACTGAGAAGTTTAAACCTTTGAGGTAGCTTTTTGTAGCCTTCACCTAAACCATGAGACTGAACAATCTTTGTTTTCAGATCTTTTGAGAGTTGCTTTGAGGATCCCATGCTGTCACTCTTCAGAGGAGAGTCAAAGAGAAGCACAACTTGCAATTGACCACCTTAAATACCTTTTCTTATGATTGGACACACCTGTCTATGATGTTCAAGGCTTAACGAGCTAATCAGCCAATTTGGTGTTGCAAGTAATTAGCATTGAGCAGTTACATGCATTCAAATCAGCAAAATTACAAGGGGACCCACATTTTTGCACAGCCAGTTTTTCGTATTTGATTTAATTTCATACAACTAAATACTGCTTCACTAAAAATCTTTGTTCGTAGAACACCCCAGTACTCAGATGTTCATAGGAAATGAAAGACATACCCCACTACATTCACAGGCTTTCAAATCAAAATCTATTGGGATTGTTAAAGAAGAAACATCACCATATTGGAACAATTCTCATAATACACTGGCATGAGCCGTAGATAGGAGAATGAGTTCTTGAGACTTCAGTACACCTTTCACTTAAACGGATTCAGAAATACAAGTAGATATTAGTATGGTGGAATTGTACAGAATTTGATCTGGCAGTCCTCTAGCATGGTGGAGAGAGAAAAGCATCCAGATTCTCAATGCTTGCTTTTCTGGTCAAACAATCAAGTCTGTTCCTGATGCTTCTGTTAACTACTGAGCAACTGTATCGGATATTATCACTGCAGAGTGGTCTCAACTCCATACAGAATTTTGATGTTGTCATTTGTCTTATAAGGAAATGTAACATAAGTTCTTCATAGATCCAATCGAGACCCACAGCTAACTGGTCAGTAAGGCAATCAAGCAGGATGATGATAGCACTTTATTTATCCCCAGGAGAAATTTGGCTTTTTACAGAAGCTATTTAAATAGATAGAAAAGGCACAGATAGATAGATATAGATATACACACACACCTTGTTCTGAGCACACACCAGAATGACTATAAAGCAAGAAAATTCAAAAGAAAGAAAGTTCTGACTTGCCCGTCCCAGTCACAGTGAGCTTTATGCAGTCATATTGTTGTTAATAAAAAGGACCCCTCCTGTAATGTTTCCTGACACACTTCTGCTGAAAAATGTGATAATTTGTTGGCTGAAAGTCTTCAGTGTTAGTGTGTCACAGAGAGGATGCACGGAGTTGTTCACTATGGCACTCAGTTTTGTTTTAATTCTCCTCTTTGTATTATGTTACTGCAGTGCATATATTTTGTGTTCGATTTTAACATAAACTCATGCAAAAAATGGTGCCTTAGGGATTTCTGTCCAAAAAGACTGGATTTTACAATACATAACCAAGTCATTTTATGATGCACAACCCTGGAATCAAGTTTCTTTTGTGATCCATTCAGTCAGCTCTCATTGTACCAAGTTTAGTTGTCATATGCCCTAGAGTGGCAAAGTTGTACTGTCTGGCACAAGCTGTCCCCATGTTTGGAAATATTTAGTCTCTTGCACCTAAACAGTCTCTCAAAACAAGCACTGCAGTTGTAGTTACTGTATATACAGTGACATGCAAAGGGTTGGGCACCCTTGCTTAAAATGTCTGTTACTGTGAATAGTTAAGGTGAGCATAAGATTAACTGATCACGAAAAGGCTTAAAGTTAAAGATGACATATTTCTTTAATATTTTAAGCAAGATTACATTTTTATTTCTATCATTTACAGGTACAAAATATCAAAAAAAAGAAAAGGGCCTGAAGCAAAAGTTTGGGCACCCCACATGGTCGGTATTTAGTAAGACCCCCTTTGACAAGTATCACAGCTGGTAAATGCTTTTTATAGCCAGCTACGAGTCCTTCAATGCTTACTTGGGGTATTTTTGCCCATTCATCCTTGCAAGAAGCTTTTAATTCTGCAAGATTTTGAGGCTGTCTTGTATGAACTGCTCTTTTGAGATCTACAGTATCCACAGATTTTCAATAATGTTTAGGTTGGGGAACTGTAAGGACCACGGAAAAACCAGCAGCTTGCGCCTCTTGAGGTATCCCATTGTAGATTTTGAGGTGTGTTTCGGATTGTTACCATGTTGTAAGACCCATCCCTCTTGTTGACTTCAGCTTTTTTACAGGTAGTGTGATGTGTGCTTCTGCAATTTGCTGGTATTTATTTGAATCCATTCTTCCTTCTACCAACACATGTTCCCAGTGCCACTGGCTGCAACACAAGCCCAAAACATGATCAATCCAACTCCCATGCTTAGAGAGGTGTTCTTTTCCTGGAATTTGGCACCCTTGTTTCTCCAAACATACCTTTACACACTGTGGCCAAAAACTTCTGTTTGACTTTATTACTCCACAGAATTGTTTCCAAAATGCAGCAGGCTTGTTTAGATTTTCATTTGCAAACTTCACATGCTGAATTTTGTGGCCAGGACAAAGGATAGGTTTTCTTCTACTCACATTACCATGTAAGTCATATTTGTCCAGGTTTTGCTGCACAGTAGAACAGTGAGCCACCACTCCAAAGTCTGTTAAATCTTCCTGAATGTCTTTTGCAGTCAAACAGGGGTTGTTATTTGCCTTTCTAGAAATTATACTAAATTATACTAACATGATGGTTCCTCTGGCCCCACCCCCTGGTTTTTGGGAAGAAGTTAAGTTGGTGCTATCAAGATTTTTATGGAATAAAAAGAAGCCAGCACTTAAATATAACACCTGGATTTTTGCCAAGGTAGATGGTGGACTTATGTTTCCAGGCTTTGAGGAATATCATGCTGCTTATGTCCATCCATCCATCCATCCATCCATTATCCAACCTGCTATATCGTAACTACAGGGTCACGGGGGTCTGCTGGAGCCAATCCCAGCCAACACAGGGCACAAGACAGGAAACAAACCCTGGGCAGGGCACCAGCCCACCGCAGTGCTGCTTATGTTCTTAGAGCAATTTGGCAATGGTATACTGAGATGACGGTGACCCCATCTTGGTTACCTCTAGAACAGAATTTGTTACCTTGTGTTCATTTGCCTTGCCTCCCTTTCTGTGGCATTAAATCTAAGATTTTACTTCTACAACTCCCACCTGTACTTAGACATGCACTGCAGGTTTGGGTTCAGCTGGAGCACATGTTAAACCCCATTCCAAAGTGGCACTCATCTATAATAATAAAAGGCAAAGCCCTCACTGACTGACTCACTCACTGACTGACTCACTCATCACTAATTCTCCAACTTCCCGTGTAGGTGGAAGGCTGAAATTTGGCAGGCTCATTCCTTACAGCTTACTTACAAAAGTTAGGCAGGTTTCATTTAGAAATTCAAAGCGTAATGGTCATAACTGGAACATATTTTTTGTCCATACACTGTAATGGAGGAGGCGGAGTCACGTATCACGTCATCACGCCTCCTACATAATCACGTGAACTAAAAACAAGGAAGAGATTTACAGCACGAGTCGCACGCGGGAACGAAGGTAAATGACGTTAATTTTTGACTGTCTTTTAATACTGTGTAAGCATACATATTAACACATGTGCAATTAAACGTGTGCAT
Organism: Erpetoichthys calabaricus; assembly: GCF_900747795.2. Lineage (NCBI taxonomy): Eukaryota > Metazoa > Chordata > Cladistia > Polypteriformes > Polypteridae > Erpetoichthys > Erpetoichthys calabaricus. The sequence goes on from NC_041406.2 coordinate 36,619,091, forward strand.
TTACGGGGTGATTTCTCAGGCTTAAAAGCTGACCTTTTATCAAACGCGGGAACAAAGGTAACTGACGTTGTTCACTGTCTTTTAATACTGTGTAACCATACATATTAACACATGTCCAATTAAACGTGTGCATTTACGGGGTGATTTCTCAGGCTTAAAAGCTCGCCTTTTACTAAAAAGGTAAATGCAAAACTATTTTCAATCAGTTTATTGAAACGCTCCCGTTAAGGATTGCAATAACATATTCGCGAGATAAAAGAACGAAGTAGGGGGAAATGGAGGAACAGCCACAAACAGCGAAGAGCAAAAAATTAATTAAACAATTGAGAACGGAGCGAGTTAAGCATACAAGCATGTTCATAAGGGAAACAAACCACGGTGTAAAACGTAAGTTTAAATAAAGTTTATAGAAACGCTCCCGCTGCGGATTGCAATAACATATTCGCGAGATAAAAGTTTAATGAGAAGACACGAGGTATAAACGAACCACACGCCGTGGCGCAACGTTAGGGGCAACAGTTTCAAGCATTCTATGATCTGCTTCTCGCAACTGAAAGACGGCACATGGCGGATGTTAGCCGACTTGCTGACCGCAACGTTAGGGGCTTCAAGTATGGCGCTGACGCCACATCTCAGTGCCAACACTTTGCAGACTGTACTTAAAAGACACGCCCTCCTCACTTGACAGTTAAAAACACCAATCAAACTAACGATGACATCAAGTATTACCCAATCAAAAGTAGGAAAGGAGGCATCTTCATAAAATGCGTGTGGGATGATTTGCATGAGACGCTGCTTTAAAAAAAAAAATGATTACAAAAATACGGGATAAATCCCGTCCACTATTGATTCAAAACGGGACGCGCAATTTCATTGTCAAACGCGGCACGATTCCGTATTTTAAAGGACGGGTGGCAACCCTACAGTGCCAGGTAACCACCCATACAATCAGATTGTGATTCACACTAGGAATGCAATGAATGTAATTACCCCGATCTACATACAAGGCGAAAGTCTTGCAACATTCAAAGATGATGGATTGGGATAATTAGTACTTATTAAGTACACCATGGAACATAAAAGAGCTTATGAAGCCTTGAACCGAAAAAAGCAACATCTCAGAGATCGTACAAAAAAAAAAAGGAGGTAATGTCGTTTTACTCGCTGTAGATTTTAGTGAAACATTACCAGTTATTCCACGAGGGAGACCAGCAGATGAACTCAACGCTTCTTTAAAATCCATGCTTCTCCCACGGTCGGTTATATGTCGCGTGTTCTCGGGTAGGTACACCAAAAAATGTATACATTTAAGCATGTAATGGGCAAAGAAAAAATGAGGTATACCCGAAGGCACTGCAGTAGTACTCAATGTAACTTTACTTCTTAAATGTTAATGTTTTACTGTTTAATAATTTATACGCTTCTTATATATTGTTCAAATTCTTTTATCAAAATACCAGTGACAGCGCAATGCACGATAACATGGAGTGAATACACCATACGCATCTGCCCACGGCCGCCCTGGTGTGCGCAGATAGGAGTTGATTCTAAAATAAAATAAACATAAAAAGAGTAATACAATCATCACCCATAAAGCGGATAGCAGACGTGACGTATTATATGTGTACCACATTTCAAGTCAATAGGTGAAACAGTTTGCAAGCTACAGGTGATTTAAATATCCTGGACAGACCAACGAAAAGCCACGGTAGCAAATTATACAAGAAGATTTTACTGTTTAATTATTTATATTTATATGAAATGTGCTTCTTATATATTACTTCATATTCTCATATGATAATGATGTTAATGTTGTTTATATTGATTTCTATGTTATTGTGAGTGCATCTATGTGTGTATATGTATGTATGTATGTGTGTGTGTATATATATATATATATATATATATATATATATATATATATATATATATATATAAAAAATATATGTGTATATGTATATGTAATATATCTGTATATGTGTGTGTATATGTGTATATGTATATATATATATGACAGCAACACTCATAACAATGACAACACAATTACATTGACAATCATGTTACGTTATTTTTAAAATGTTTCCTTTACTTTTTCATAACCTCTTTAACACACTACTTCTCCGCTGCGAAGCGCGGGTATTTTGCTAGTATTCAACTATTTTTGACAATCGTGCCTTTAATATCAAGGGTCATTCAATAACTTTCCCTGTTTGGTACGAGAAGGCAGGTATTCGTACATTAGGTGATATTTTTGATTCCAGTTGACTTAACCCCTTTCAGTTATTCTGCAAAGAATTCTCAGTTCCAAACTCCATCTTTTTTTTCTGTTTCGAGGTAAGATAAGCCATTAAATCACAAAGAATCAGTCTATCTGCTCCCCTGCCTGTACACCCACTTATTACATTTGCCTATGCACTTAGCTCTGATTTCAGACCTGTCTCTGAATTGTATGCTATGCTGCAAAATGTGCAGCAGCCTATCCATTAGCTATTCAAAATGTCTGGCAATGGGATTTGTCTTCTGCTGCAGAGATCTGTTGGGATACCATTTTTGACAGCATAAAGGCCTCCTCTAGAAATCCAGATTATCAGTAAGTGCAACTTAGATTTGTTCATCATTCATACAGTACTGTGCAAAAGTTTTAGGCAGGTGTGAAAAAAATGCTGTAAACAAAGAATGCTTTCAGAAATATAAATAATGATTGTTTATTGTTATCAATTTACAAAATGCAAAGTGAGCGAAGAAAAGAAAAATCTAAATCAAATCAATATTTGGTGTTACTACCTTTTGCCTTCAAACCAGCATCAATTCTTATACGTACACTTGCACAAAGTCAGGGATTTTGTAGGATTATTGTCAAGTGTATGATCAACCAATTGCACCAAACAGGTGCTAATGATCATCAATGTCACACGTAGGTTGAAACACAGTCATTAACTGAAACAGAAACAGCTGTGTAGGAGGAATAAAACTGGGTGAGGAACAGCCAAACTCTGCTACCAAGGTGAGGTTGTGGAAGACAGTTTCATGTCATGGCAAGATTGAGCACAGCAACAAGACACAAGGTAGTTATACTGCATCAGCAAGGTCTCTCCCAGACAAAGATTTCAAAGCAGACTGGGGTTTCAAGATGTGCTGTCAAAGCTCTTTTGAAGAAGCACAAAGAAACGGGCAACGTTGAGGATCGTAGACGCAGTGGGAGGCCAAGGAAACTTAGTGCAGCAGATGAAAGACACATCAAGCTTATTACCCTTTGAAATCGGAAGATGTCCAGCAGTGCCATCAGCTCAGAACTGTCAGAAACCAGTGGGACCCAGGTACACCCATGTACTGTCTGGAGAAGTCTGGCCAGAAGTGGTCTTCAGGGAAGAGTTGCAGCCAAAAAGCCATATCTCCGACATGGAAACAAGACCAAGCGACTCAAGTATACATGAAAACATAGGAACTGGGGTGCAGAAAATGGCAGCAGGTGCTCTGGACTGATGAGTCAAAATTTGAAATATTTGGCTGTATCAGAAGGCAGTTTGTTCGTCGAAGGGCTGGAGAGCGGTACAACAATGAGTGTCTGCAGGCAACAGTGAAGCATGGTGGAGGTTCCTTGAACGTTTGGGGCTGCATTTCTGCAAATGGAGTTGGAGATTTGGTCAGGATTAATGGCGTTCTCAATGCTGAGAAATACAGGCAGATAGTTATCCATCATGCAATACCATCAGGGAGGCGTATGATTGGCCCCAAATTTATTCTGCAGCAGGACAACGACCCCAAACATACAGCCAAAGTCATTAAGAACTATCTTCGGCGTAAAGAAGAACAAGAAGTCCTGGAAGTGATGGTATGGCCCCCACAGAGCCCGGATCTCAACATCATCGAGTGTGTCTGGGATTACATGAAGAGACAGAAGGATGTGAGGAAGCCTACATCCGTAGAATATCTGTGGTTAGTTCTCCAAGATGTTTGGAACAACCTACCAGCCGAGTTCCTTCAAAAACTGTGTGCAAGTGTACCTAGAAGAATTGATGCTGTTTTGAAGGCAAAGGGTGGTGACACCAAATATTGATTTGATTTAGATTTCTCTTTTGTTCATTCACTCACTTCATTCATTCATTTTGTTGATTGATGAAAATAAATGATTAACACTTCCATTTTTGAAAGCATTCTTTGTTTACAGCATTTTTTTTACACCTGCCTAAAACTTTTGCACAGTACTGTATGTCTCACAATGTAAGCATTTTTTTATGGGTAGGCCGATTCCCCAGACTGTAATTTCTGCCCAATCAAAGTGCCTGGCACATTTATGCATAACTTTTAGGAATGCCGCAGGGTGGTGGAATCATGGAATAGTGCTGCAAGAGCCCTTACCTGTCCCAGCCACAGGGGATGCACAAACCAGTGTGTTCCATTACATCCTATGCAGAAGAGTCAATCTGAAGGAGATTGAAGACTGCAAAGTGGTGGCAGGGGAAAGTGTAGTTAAGCAGCATAGGATGGTGGTCTGTAGGATGACGTTGGAGATCAAGAAGAGGAAGAGAGTGAGGGCAGAGCCAAGGATCAAATGGTGGAAGTTGTTAAAGGAAGACTGCAAGGTTGAGTTTAGGGAGGAGGTGAGACAGGCAGTGGGTGGCAGTGAAGAATTACCAGACAGTTGGGAAACTACAGTAGATGTAGTAAGGGTGACAGCAAGAAGGGTGCTAGGCGTGACATCTGGACAGAGGAGGAGAAAAAGGTAGTAGTCCTGGTAGTGGAATGGGGAAGTACAGGAGACTATACAGTACATAGGAAGAGGATAGCGAAGAAGAAGTGCGATAGTCAGAGAGATTCAGAAAGTAGACGAGTACAAGGAGATAAGGCACAAGGAGAAGAGAGAGGTGGTGAAAGCTAAAGAAAAGGCGTATGATGAGTTGTATGAGAGGTTGGACACTAAGGGGGGAGAAAAGGACCTGTACCGATTGGCTAGACAGAGGGACCGAGCTGGGAAAGATGTGCAGCAGGTTAGGGTGATAAAGGATAAAGATGGAAACATACTTATAAGCAAAGAGAGTGTGTTGAGCAGATGGAAAGAGTACTTTGAGAGGCTGATGAATGAAGAGAACGAGAAAGAGAGAAGGTTGGATGATGTGGAGATAGTGAATCAGGAAGTGCAACAGATTAGCAAGGTGGAAGTAAGGACAGCTATGAAGAGGATGAAGAATGGAAAGGCTGTTGGTCCAGATGACATACCTGTGGAAGCATGGAGGTGTTTAGGAGAGATGGCAGTGGAGTTTTTAACCAAATTGTTTAATGGAATCTTGGAAAGTGAGAGGATGCCTGAGGAGTGAAGAAGAAGTGTACTGGTACAAATATTTAAGAATAAGGGGGATATGCAGGACTGTAGTAACTACAGGGGGATAAAATTGATGACCCACAGCATGAAGTTATAGGAAAGAGTAGTGGAAGCTAGGTTAAGAAGTGAGGTGATGATTAGTGAGCAGCAGTATGTCTTCATGCCAAGAAAGAGCACCACAGATGCGATGTTTGTTCTGAGGATGTTGATAGAGAAGGCCAGAAGGAGTTGCATTGCATCTTTGTGGGCCTGGAGAAAGCATATGACAGGGTGCCTCGAGAGGAGCTGTGGTATTGTATGAGGAAGTCGGGAGTGGCAGAGAAGTACGTAAGAGTTGTACAGGATATGTACGAGGGAAGTGTGACAGTGGTGAGGTCTGTGGTAGGAGTGACAGATGCATTGAAGGTGGTGGTGTGATTACATCAGGGATCGGCTTTGAGCCTTTTCTTATTTGCAGTGGTGATGGACAAGTTGATAGACGAGATAAGAAAGGAATCCCTGTGGACTATGATGTTTGCTGATGACATTGTGATCTGTAGCAAGAGTAGGGAGCAGGTTGAGGAGACCATGGAGAGGTGGAGATATGCTCTGGAGAGGAGAGGAATGAAGGTCTGTAGGAAAATACAAATAACATAATGAATTTTATGATGAAGGCCTAATATGAGCTTCCCCTGTTTCAAAAGCTAGCAGCCACCACTGAATCTGACCTAACGGAAGCATGTAGATCGAAAAGAGCAGCAGACCCAGGATAGAGCCTTGTGAAACACCATATAGGATATCATGTGTCTTTGAATTATAATTACCACAACTAACAAAGAATTTTCTACCTGCCAGGTAGGATTCAAACCAATTTAAGACACTGCCAGAGAGGCCCACCCATTGACTAATGCAATTTCTAAGAATATTGTGATCAATGGTGTCAAAAGCGGCACTCAGATCTAAGAGGATGAGAACAGATAAATGGCCTCTGTCTGCATTTACCTGCAAGTCATTTACTACTTTAACGAGTGCAGTTTCTGTGCTGTGATTTGTTCTAAAACCTGACTGAAACTTATCAAGAATAGCATGTTTATTGAGGTGGTCATGTAACTGCATAATGACTGCCTTCTGTAGAATTTTACTTAAGAAAGGCAGGTTAGAGATGGGTCTAAAATTTTTAAAAGCAGAGGGGTCAAGATTATTTTTCTTAAGTAGGGATTTAACTTTAGCAGTCTTAAGACAGTCTGGGAAGACCCCCGTATCTAATGACGAATTTACTGTCAAGAATATTATCAATTAGCACGCCCAATACTTTAAAAAAACTTGTTGGTATTGGGTCAAGGACGCAGGTGGAGGGTCTCAGTTGAGAAATAATTTTATGTAAATCAGGTAAATCTATCCTAGTGAAAGAGTTTAATTTGTTTATAACGGAGTACTGGGGCTTAAGAGGATCCGCATTGTTGGGGAGATATACTATGTTATTTCTAATATCATTAATTTTTTGATTGAAAAATACAGCAATAGCCTCGCAGGTTTGACTGGAAGTACTTCGGAGGCATTCCTTTGAGTTACCTGGTTTAACAGACGATCAATCATAGAGAATAAGACTCTGGGATTACTAGCATTGTTATTTATAATCTTAGAGAAATAGCAGCGCCTCCCAAGACAAACTGTATTATTGTATTCTGTTATTTTAACTTTTAATATTTCATAGTGGATAGTTAGTTTAGTTTTCCTCCATTTACGCTCAGCTCTACGGCATGTTCTCTTTAAATCAGACACTCTTTGGGTCTTCCATGGTATAACAATGCTAGAAGATTTTTTAACTGTTTTTTCAGGTGCAACTACGTCAACAGCAGCCCTCACTTTAGTGTTAAATTTTTCCACCTTACTATTTACATTATCCTCGCTATTGTAGTTGGCACTATAAACGGACTGATTGCTTAGAATGTTTGTAAATTTTAAAGCTGCTGATGAGTCAAAGAAGCGTTTTTTAACAATATGCTTCTCATGAATGTTTTCTATCAATATTTCTATATTAAATAGTAAAAGAAAATGGTCTGATAGACCAATATCAAGGATCTGCTTTACATCAGCTTTCAGTCCTTTGGTAATCACTAAGTCTAACGTATGACCTGCTTTATGTGTAGGCTGATTAACGAGCTGTCTCAAATCAAAAGAGTCCAGGAGGTTCATGAATTATTTTACTTTTGGGTCTCACTGATTATCGATATGAAAGTTAAAGTCAGCGACTATTAGGAGTGTGTCATAGTTCGTAATTAAGATTGACATCAAGTCTGAGAATTCCTCAAAGAAGGATGCATTAAATTTAGGAGGTCTATACAGAGATAATACTAAAAAGTGAGAAACTCCATGAATAACAACGGCAAGATACTCAAAGGACTTGAATTTACCAAAAATGACATCTTTACACTTTAACCGGCTCGAGTAAATGTTTGCTAAACCGCCATCCTTCTTTCCCTGGCGATCCGCACAAGTAAAACTGTAATTCGGAGGCGCAGATTCGATTAAAACAGTCGCACCACCTGAGCTAAGCCACGTTTCACTTAGTGCAATAAAATCAATTTTTCTATCACTAATAAGATTGTTGATGAAAAACGTCTTGTTGGTTAATGCTCTAACATTTAATAGTGCCATATTTAATGTTTTGGAGGAGCAGAGCTGAATTTTATGTGCGTTATGGGTATTTGAAATAGAAATTAAGTTATTTTTATTAGCGCCTCTCTGTGCGTATTTTTTATTTAATCTATAAACTGTTTTTATAGATTTAATACATTGTTCATCTAAAGGTGTAATTGTAATTAAATTATTAGTGTTTATGTCGCACTGCCTAGATTTTTTACGTGCATTGAGATTAATTATTAGAGTGGTAATGCAGTGCACTTTTGCGGAAGACTTTGTTAAAAAATTGTTAAAGAATTATCGTATCCTAGCAAAGCATTATGGAAGGGGTTAGGAGTAGAAATAGACAGTCAAGAGAGAAGAATTACCTTAGCGATGTTTTTGGAGACGACCCGGGCCCCGAATCTATTTGGATGCAGTGGGTGTGACGAGGATGGACAGGATTAGAAATGAGTACATTAGAGGATCAGCTCAAGTTGGACGGTTGGGAGACAAAGTCAGAGAGGCGAGATTGCGTTGGTTTGGACATGTGCAGAGGAGAGATGCTGGGTATATTGGGAGAATGATGCTAAAGATAGAGCTGCCAGGCAAGAGGAAAAGAGGAAGGCCTAAGAGAAGGTTTATGGATGTGGTGAGAGAGGACATGCAGGTGATGGGTGTAACAGAACAAGACGCAGAGGACAGAAAGTTATGGAAAAAGATAATCCGTTGTTGGCAACCCCTAACGGGAGCAGCCAAAAGAAGAAGAAGAAGCTGCAAGAGCCCTTACCTCCATTCTGGATATTCAAATACCAGTGTCACACAATTACTCCATTTATCTTTCGTCAATATCTCAGCTACTCATTTCCATTGCTTCTATTGCTTTAAAACTTTAAAAGTGTGTCATTGGAGAGACCCAGATAGTGTATCTTTTAGTCACTGGAAATTTAAATTTTTCAATTTGATTCTTTCTGAAGGCTCAGCTTTGAGAATTAAAGAGCATTAGAAAGTGGGAGGCAATCACTGTTGTGTTTAAGGGTTTTTTTTTTGTTTGTTTGTTTGTTTCTATCGTGAGTTGCATGCTATGATTGGTGGTTTGCTTTCACAGGTGAGTGGGCATTTTGGGGTTGGGGCCGCGGAGAGGATTGGGCTGGTGTTTATGACCTGTCTAACGTTCTTAAGTTTTGATTTTTCAAACAAAGTTTGTAATTTGTTTTACTTCAACTTATCTGTAAGTTAAGTTGTATACTGTACAGTATGTTTTCCTGTTTTTACATTGCTATGTATCATATCTTACTTTTAATAAATAATTGAACACAAATAAAAAAAAATTACACGTTTATGAATGGTAGCCTGACATTGATTTGCCTACTTTGACATGTGTGATGATGGAAGCCAATATTTAATTAATTCTTTACAAAAACCTTAGCACATTATCTTAACATCAGTAATTAAAGGAGAGATTGTTCTGCAAGATTCATAGCTTAATATAACACACTAGCCAACCCGCGGCGTAGCATACGCCGCATAATTATGTATTAATGCGTGAACACTTCCTGAACGACACAGTTTTCCAAATGGGGTGGGTCTGAGGATACCACTGTGAGTGAATGAAAAGATGGACCTCTGGAGAGAGCAACATACAATTGTTGAAAGCGGGATCGTTTGTGACGATGGAGGCCACGCTGGTGAAAGTTACTTCGTCAGTAGGGATAAGATTCAGCACTTGTTCATTAAGGTGTAGCGAGTCTTCGTTGTTGACGCTTAATATAGCTTGCGTACTGAGTTGTTCCGGAGTCACAGTTGAGAAACACTTTTTTAATGTCTTTTAAGCACAGGGAAAAAAATGAACATGTGAAACATCCGTAATGTAATAAGCCACCAAGAAAAGTAATATTGCAACAATGCTATCTACGACCCAATCGCTGTAAACAGAAGTGAAAACAAAATCGAGCCCGGTGCATTCTTTAACTGCCTTGTAGCGCAGTGGTAGTGTTGCTGCTTTGCAGTAAGGAGACTGTGGAAGGTTTTGGGTTCGCTTCCCGGTTCCTCCATGTGTGGATAGCGCTTTGAATACTGAAAACACCGGTATATCAATGTAATGAAGTATTATTATTCTTATGCGTCCAGCGCGCTCTCTCTCTCTCGCGCACGCGCCTGTATGTGTGTGTGTGTCGCTCTCTCGCTCGCTGCACGTGTTCCTGCAGGCATACGCCGCATAATTATTTATTGAACACTTCCGGAAAGACGCAGTTGTCTAAAAGGAGTGGGTTTGAGGATACAACAGTAAGTGAATGAAAAGATGGAACTCTGGAGAGAGCAACATACAACTGTCCGTGACTGAAAACTGGTTTTGGCAGATACATGCATATCTTTTTGAAAGTTTGGCCCTGTGCCTTATTAATTGTCATCACAAAGGCCAATCTAACGAGAAATTGTCTTCGTGTAAAAGTAAAAGGTAAATTATCCGTGACAAACAAACTGTTTTACACGCTGCATACCAACCCGCAGCGTAGTATACGCCGCATAATCACGCCGCTTTTTTAATGTTTTTTAAGCACAGGGAAAAAAATGAACATTTGCAAAATCCGTAACGCTGCTTTCAGTAAGTACAATGCACACGCGTTTAATTTGTCGGCCACTTTTTGCCAGCCGTCTTTTCTGGTTTGGGCTGCTTTTGCAGTTTTACCGCTTGTGCATATTAAATCTTGAAATCCTTCAAGTAACTAATTAACTAACTAACACCAACCCACCCACACACACACAGCTTGTGTGAAAAAAAATGCGCCCGTTTTTTCGTCATTTTGTTGCAGCCTATCAAAGACTTGCTGATCATGTTTTCTACACTCAATATACATTGGCTTTTCACACAGCGCAGGGGCGCGCATTCATCTCGGATTATTACATCCAGCAAGACTAATCTGCTACACGGCTGCGTTTGAAAAACCAACTTATCCCGGATGAGTTTCACTGGCATTAATGATTAGGAATCCGGTTGGAACAAAACCCTGCAGCCACAGGGGTTCACCAGAATCGAGTTTGGGAAACACTGCTGAACACAGACGAAACTGACTCAGTTGAGGAGTTGGGGTGGGCAAAGTGGTTGCAGCTATTGATTAATCAGTGTTGTTTGCCTGGGTGTCTGATCTGCTCGACGGGATCATAAATAAAAGGAAAACAATGTGAAGGCAATGTCACAGGTGATCCTGTGGTATAGCGGGTCCACAGCTCCCCTTCAAAAGGCCATTTTTAAATAATCATCGCACTCACAGCGTAGCGAGGGGCGTGGAAGTGTGGCTGAAACGGTTTCCGGGTGGAATCATGCTGCAGGCATTTCTCCCCTGTGCAGTGTGTGAGCGAGTGAGGAGAGAGAGAAAGCCGGTACGTTAGAGTGAGCGAGAGCAGGCTCGAAGGCAATGTGTTCCTGTGGTATAGCGGGTCCATAGCTCCCCTTCAAAAGGCCATTTTTAATCAGGCGACTGACAGTAGTGGAGTCAGGCACAGAGAAGGTCAGCTGCTGAGAGAGCGTCTCGACTGTTGCAGGGCCTGCATCGGTGAAGCAGGTTAGACGCTAATGAAAAAGAGGCACAGGGCTTATTGGTTTTTAAAGACTGCTTCCTTCATTGTGTTTTAACCTCAGTTTTAAAGGATTGTTTTAAGGATCCCATGGGATACCCCTTGCAAACTGTTTTACACGCTGCATACAGCGATTCACATCCGCAAGAAACATGCCTCTATGAACAGTCAACGTGGTTCAGAGGTGCATGTGGACCGTGTTTTCTGAGTCATCACGTCCGAGTTGGTGGGCGTGGCTCTGCGAGTTGTCGTCGTATCCAATGGTCTTAGAGTTAGTGGGCGTGGCTCCGTCCTGCGTGCTCCATGGGTGTCTTACTTGTCGGCGGCTTAGTGAATTATATATATAGATTTGCAAATCTGATTAATCCATATTGTGGTCACAGAGCAGCACGTTATCATAGCAGAATTAGGCACCATACAGAAACAGACGGGAATAATCATGGCCATACCTTCACTCACACAGAGACAGTTTAGAGTTAACGGTTAACCTAAACTATTCACCTTTAGGAACGTGGAAGAAAAAAACTCACAGTACCAAAAGGAAACTAAAAATAATCTGAAAACACTAAAAAGACAAAGGACCAAACATCGTGCAGGGTCAATGAGGCAGCCTCACCAACCATTGTGTTGCCCATCTTTGAATTTAAAATTTTTGTTAGAAAAGATGAATGCTTTGGCATAGTATTTTAGGGAAAGGTTCCTTGTTTTTTTTGTTTTTTTCTTTATGGTAAGCTATGTTGGTAGCAGAACACTGGATGCCAAACAATCACTGGGCACAGGCTGCACTCACTAACACCAGGGGCCTCATGCATAACGCCATGCGTAGAATTCACACTAAAACATGCCATACGGACAAAAGCGGAAATGTGCATACGTACGCACCAAAAAATCCAGATGCATAATTCTCTGCATACGCCAACTTCCACATTCTTCCGCTACATAAATCCCGGTCAGCGTGAAAAGTAATGCACGTGCACGCGTCTGCTGTCCCACCCCGTCTCCTCCCAGAATTACGCTTCTTTGAATATGCAAATCAATATAAATATTCCTTAAGCTCAGCATTCTGTGAAAAGACAATGGCAAAAGCACGGGGGAAAAATAGAAGAATTTCAGCAAATACTAAGTGGAGGCAAGGAAAAATATACTATTTGTTGGTTTAAACAATGATATAAACAACAAAAGGAAGTTGATTGAGTAACATAGCGTGTCAGAGAAACTCAAAAGCTCAAGTTCACAAAGTCACACAGTGCCCGAAATAAAAAAAGAAGTTGTCAGATATCAAGTGAAAAGGCGAGTTGTAGCCCACTGTCTGAATGTCATATGGAAGCTTATTAGGGTACAGAGAAAAGAATAAAAAACAGGGACACAGTGGGAGAAAAAGCTTGAAATGTCAACTTTAATCTCGAAATTTCCACTTTAATCGCATAGTTTATTTTGTCATTAAAGTAGAACATCATAAACTTCATCTTAAAATCATTTAATTTACTAGTTTCTCAAATACCATCATAACTAAAGTAGCACATTAAATGCTTTGTTTTGTATTTGATTTTCTATGTGCTCTACAGTATGTGTGTGAATCACTACGTGCTTCTTAAACGGGCTTTCTCTTCCTCTGACAGGACACAGAATCCATTACATTCATGATATTACAGCTCTCTGAATAATTTAAATACTGAGGAGTATACTTGATATAATTTTCATGATGATAGGAATTAAAGCATGTTATTAAACATTGGAACATGGTGGTGCAGTGATAGTGACGAGCTGGCGCTCCGTCCAGAGATTGTTCTGCCTTCTGCAAGATTCTTGCTGCGCCATTTGTGACCTTCGATGAAATAATTTATTGCAGCAGTACTGTCTCTTTCAAATGTACTAACCCCCAATTCCTGTCCTTCCTTTTCTTTCTCCAAGTACCCAATTGCCACACAATCAGCTCTATAATGGATGTCAAGCCATCTGTAAGCTTAGAACGCCGATGGTACATGTTTAATTATTCTATCCATCTATCCATCCAGTGTCACGCCAGTCCCAGCAAGCATACAGCGCAAGGCAGGAACAATCCCTCAAAGATGTGTGAGCTTATCGCTAGCGCTGCAACACCGTGTCCTCACATATTAAATTATTAACAATATAGATTATTTAAATGATGATATTAAAATGTTATCTGTATAATGTAATAAACATATTTTGCTGGATTTCATCTTAAAAATGATATCGTCATCATATGTAAATACACGCTTTTGTGACGATGCAGGTTCGGCTCCATGCTCCCATCTTCTGTTAGGGAGCCCTTGAACCCAACACCATCGGTAATGTCACCGATGAGCTAGACAGTGAGGTAATAACAATGAGCAAGGGGATGATGTAACAAATGTGCAAACAGTGCTTTTATTAAAATAGAACAAAACAGTGTTCAAACTAAAGTGTAGTAGTGCATTCCAATGTCTTCTTTAAATAAATAAATAATCCACAAAAAGCAAGTGAAAAACCAAACGAACAAACGTGGAGGTTAAAATCCATTAGGAAAAACTCTTCTAAAAACCACGAGGTAAAATAGTGCAGGAAGCAACAATGTTAAAACCAAAAAGCCCGGTGTCTTCTGTTTAGCCTGGCGGCTCCCCTGCTACACCCATCTGGGCTGTTCTACAGAAGAGTCGCCCTACATGCAGCTGACCTTCTCTCTGCCTGCTTCAGCTGTTTGGATCGCCTCACCGACCCCTGGCTCCGGTAGGCTCCTCCAGACAGCGACTTGGGTTCCACAGCGACCGGGGTGCCCACGCTGGGGAATACACACCCCAAGTCACCAACTCCCGCTGCCTTCAGTAGGAGAGTCATCCACCTTCCGGTCACTCCCGCCCTTCGGAATCAACTCTGTGGGAGCGACCACTACTGCTACTCTCCAGGTGTCGGCCCAACACCCAGGCTCACTGTTCAGCAGCACACGAGCCTGCACTCGCTCTCCCGCACCGGCTTTTTCTCTCTCTCTCTCTCTACACTGTTTCCTGCCTCCTCCTGCAACCTCCGTTTCTTTCTGTCTTTCCTTTTACTTCTTCTCCCCTTTAACCTGCTCGCGTGTCTCTATATATGCGGAGAGGACATGGCAGCTGCAGCATTAGCCACAGGAACAATCACGGATGTGGGCCGTCCCTCACCTGTGTTCTTAGGTAAGAAACGCCCACACCGCAGATCGCCCTGCAGCTTGCTTCAGCCACCACGCCCCCTCGCTAAGCCGCGAGCGCGGTGATTATTCATTTAAAAACGAACTGGCCTTTGCTGGAAGAGCTGTGGACCTATAACACCACAGCTTTATAAAGTGGCTCAGGTTGTGCAATACAGTAGACCCCCGCGAAGTCGCAGTTCAGAGTTTGCGGCCTCAGTCATTCACAGATTTTTCCTTAGAACCTAACTAATAATTGTTATCGGTAAACCGCAAATATCCTCCGCAATTTTTATGTCTTTTTTTGTGGCAATACTGTACCGTAGAGAGAACAGGAAGCAGCTGTAGAGAAAATCGACGTGGGATGGTGAAAGTAGCCAATAGAATTTGAAACTGCAACTCCCAGCAGTCGCTGCAGTGGCTCTGATTGGTCTTCTGCTGAGGGTGCTGGTCAAAGGATGTCAGCGCGGCTTTTAAAAAGGGGGCCGGCGACCAAAAATAGTTTTTGTAATTTGTGTTTCAAGTTCCTGTCTGTCTGTCTGTCTGCCTGCCTGCCTGCCTTCGGGTTACCTGTACTTATTCATTTTGTCCTGGATCGTTTCGTGCGTCTGGATTGTCTCCTGTCTACTTGTGTACATGAGAACACATGTGGATTCATGGCCATCCTGCAAAGAAAGGAGCGCTCCTGAACCCATCTTCACCATTTCAGGAACTAACGGTAGGACTATCTTTACATTCCCATTTAATGCGGAATCTCTGGACTATCCATTTTCATCATTACATTGTCATCGTTGCTGTTTTTCATGATTTACTGTGTGTGTTTTGTTTCTGCTTTGTTGTATTAAATGTGTAATCACCGTAAGGGGAACGGGGGTAATATCATTGTTTTCTTATTTCATTTGTTTTCATTACATTCTTTATTTGCTGTTTGATTACCGGTTTGCTTTGTTTTTGTCTCTCAAGGCTGGGTGCGTCCTTGGAATCTTCAACATAAAAATAAATAAATCACCGTCTTCTTGATTGTGACTTCTTGCGCTACGCTAAGCTTACTTAAAAGCCTGAGCAGCACCTGTCCTTTTTGGCATATTGCTTTGTTTGTCTCTCTTCCTCCAAGTATTATCTGCTCCTATGATGTTTGTCTATTGTTTAATCGATAACTAACTGCATGAGACATGTTTGTTTGAAGAGTTTGAATGAAGTTCAAACTGCACTAAGACCAGCCTGCAAGCATCTGCACTTACCTCTGTCTACTTGCACGCAGCCAGTTTAAGCACAGTTGGCTCACTGCTTTACATCCATGGCATCAGTTGCACCTTATACATATTGTTCCAGTAGTTTTTAAAATAGCTTTTACAGTTCATTAGCAGTGTGTAAAATGATCAGTGTTGCAGTAATTGTGATGTTCTTTGCATGAAAAAAAATGTGTTCTGTTAAAAAAGTGCAGCAAAAATGTATTTGGCGTCCAGGGATGCATTAACCCCCAAGTATGTGGCAGTTTAAGAGTTAAAGCCCCAAGATGCCGCAGAAACGCCCTGCACCTTCTAAGGCTTCTGGCAATGAAAACGTGCTTGCATGAATTACAGTACATATAGCGGTAACATCGGTATTTTACATTCTAGCACTGTGGGAGACAGCAGTACAGTATACAAATTTACCTTTACTTTCTTTATTTTTATGTAATATATTAAGCTGAGTTTCAAATTAAATTAAAGTGTTTTGGGGGCATATTTAGGGTTTAAACTATGAAAATAGGCATTTTTTAACCACATCCACAATTCACGGGTGCTCTAGGAACATAATCCCCCGAATTTTGGGGGTGTACTGTATTGTAACTGTATTGCAAGTTTACAGTGAGGTATTCATACTTATAAGTGCAAACAGTTCTACCAGGAGCACTTGATGGCCTGATTGAGTGCGTTTATAGTTCTTGGGTTGAAACTGTTTCTGAACTGCAAGGTCCTTACAGAAAAGGCTCTGAAGCGTTTGTCGTATGAGAGCAGTTCATTAGACTGTGCGCATGGCTGAGGCAGTGTGTGCTTGATGCTGTATTCCAATAATTCTCTTTCCGATCAGCTGCTGTAGAGCTGTGATTCCACACTCAGATACAGTGGGATAAATACTCTGAGTGGTGCATTGAGAGTAACAACGTTAAAGCAGCTATGATATTTGGAATAGTTTGGCCGTTCCGTAGACCATTATATTGTTACAGGTTAATTACAGTCAGATGCCTTAAACTAATAAACAATATGCGGTTAATTTCAGTGTATATGATAAAGCCGCGTCAGGGATGTGGATCTAAAAAAGAAAGGGAAACCACACAGGAACAGTAGCACTGCTTTGATGCTGGGTGCCACCAGTTTGCAAAACCGAGCAGAGAAATTGCATACGACAGGGATTGACCTGGCATGGAAATGTGTTTGGCTTTACGCCAAGTTTAGTTTTTATACATCACGATGTGAGCGTGGAAACAGGCATACGCAACATTTTTGTACGTACGCACCGTTTATGCATGAGGCCCCAGGTGATTGGCGATGAGTAATAATTAGATGATTAGGTTTGACACGTGACGATTTTTATTGTAATCTGAACCAGAAACTCCATTAACTTCTTGATAGTGGAGGACTGAGTGTCTGAGCTGTAGTTAGGTACCATTCTGCCTATTTTCTTGTGCCTTCCTGCCTCCATTCTTGTCTCAGGGTGTTCCTTGTTATGAAGGTCCAGGGCTCCTCCATTTATTCCAAGGTTTCTTGGTCATCATGTCTTATTTATGAAGATCCTAGATATAAGACAACGACTGCAACTTACTGCTAGATAAAGTTTGGGGGAAACAGTATATTCTTGAAAATCCATTCTCAATAACTCTAACATTATGCACCTTGCAGGAAAATGTTTTTTGCTAGTGGAATTCTTAAAATATTGAGAGAAAGCAATAAGCTAATGCTTCACCACCCCCATTGTGTCTATACAGTCACTGCACAAATTACAGCATTGCACATTAGCTATATGACACGTCAGGCTTAAATCATGCCCTAAATTATTATAAATTGGATTCGTTAGTTGCTATTTCTTTGTCCTCATCCATGCTAAAGCATGTAATGAAATTCTAGATACCCTTGAGCCGGATACTTAAGGATTTAGTATTCATGACACATTTGTTCTCCTTAATCCTGTCATCATTGCTGTAAATCTCTTACATTGTTTCATAATAACACCTGCCGAGAGAGTCAGGGGCAATATAAAGAAAAAATTACAAACTCTATTCTGTGTTCACTCTGCACAATATTAAAGTTCATACTATAGTTAAGTCCAGTATCTGGCATTTGATTCCAGCTCCTATCTGTAAAGAAATCCAATGCATCTTTTGATTTATTAAGCTTTTTTCATGACATCCTCATTCCAAAGCAAGAGGCACATTCATTTGTTAATTGGGATACTTTGGATCAGCAGACAGTTGATGTCATTGAGGAGTGATTGTGTAAAGGGGGAAACACTTTAAAAAAAAAGTTAACAATTTGGAAAAAGCACATCCACGTGCTAAAAAGTTGGTGAACCCTATAGAATTTTCCGTATTTCTGCATAAAATGTAACATATCTACATCCATCCATTTTCCAACCCGCTGAATCCGAACACAGGGTCACGGGGGTCTGCTGGAGCCAATTCCAGCCAACACAGGGCACAAGGCAGGAACCAATCCCGGGCAGGGTGCCAACCCACCGCAGAACATATCTACATCTAGATCATAAATATTGATAAGCATCAACCAACTTCATTTGGTGAGTTATCTAAAGAGCCATCTACCTCAACTTAATGTTCAGATTTTATGTTCTTACCAATTCTGTAGCTTTTGTAGCTTGGAGCAGCACAGTACCGTTGAGACATTCAGCCATGCACAGTCTAGGTTTGAATTCCAGGTATGAACAGAACTGCCCATCTCACTTAATTCACTTAAAATCCATTATCTTAAACCCTTGAACCAGCAAGCAGCCGTCTCTCCTACCATTTTCTTGCAACCTCTCCATACTGACACAGATTAGCTGTTGCAGCACTTTAAGCTTCTTCCTTGAAACTGCAGAGAAATGAGTGTGATGACACACTGAACAGACGTAATCCTCATATGATACTGCATTATATGATGTGTGATGTTATACAATCCCATGAGGGGGGGCGGCAGCCCTTGGCACTTGGTTATCAGAACAGGGATTTTGTTATAACTGATCATGGACCCCCCCTCCCAATTGCTGCTTCGCAATCACCCTTCATATAATCACGTTGAAGGGCTGAACGTGAACTCCGGGCCTATGAGTTGGTGAACTGCAGCTTAAAGGAGACCCCCGTTAGCTCAACAGCCAGTTTGGTTTCTGACCACAAAGGGGTCTATTGTGTAGTAGCAGGCTCTCTTTCTCTCTCATTTTTGCACTTGCCACTTCAATTATACTTGAGTGAATCAAGGTCATGCCACCATTTTGTCTCTGCTCAGGAATTCACTCAGGGTGACTCCCTGCTTGTCCAGCACTGGGACTTAAACCTGGGACCTTTGCTGCAAACGATCTAACTCCACCTTATATTTTGGACTGTCCTACATTCCCAATTGTAATATTAGATCCTCTAGCATGGGCTTGCTCAGAAATCTGAGTGTGACGTATAAAAAGAACTGATTTTGTGGCTTCAAATCCTGCTACTGACACAGTGTGACCCTGAGCAAGTCACATGACCTGCCTGTGCTCCAATTGGAAAACCAAAATACCAATTGTATCATAAATTTTGTAAGTCACCTTGGATAAAGGTGTCAGCCAAACATAAGTGTAAATGTAACTGGTGAGGTGGCCATCAATTTCTATGCACCATAATCTGGAATCCTTTACTGTTAGGGATGCGCCAGGCCTGTATGCTTGAACACTTCACTCCACCTCTTTAGTCAGGCTTTCTCTTGATCACTTACTGGCGTAACTTGTATTTCTTTAGCCGTTCTTTCTCAAGATTCTGTTTCATAGGCTGCTCACTGATCACTAATGTTGTCTTGGTTTTTCTGGTTCACAGTGGTGGATTATCCAGCAGTATATACTGCCAGGTCTAAATATGCTTCAGTCATCTGAGAGGCTGGGCAGATGAAGAGAGCCACACAAGAGTATCTTCTTAATGGTGACTCATTCATGGACATTGGAGTGCCCAAATGGGGTTTAGGTGGTCTTTTGGCCTTGGAAACCCCACTGGTATATTTTTTCCAACATCCCACTGACTGGAGTTTTGATTTTCATATCCTCCTTGGCTATCTGCCCATCATTTTTTGCATTAGGTGGACATTAACTCTTCCAGGACTGATGTTGACTTATGTTTTCTCAAGGGGTTGAAGGCGAATGTCGACTTTAGTCGACATCCAGGGGAAGAGGGCGGTAATCAGCTGTAAATGTAGACGCAATTCATTATTACATTATAGTTCGACTCTTTTTTCTAGAAGGAAAGTTATCTTTGTTCATCTGACCTCAAATCCTTACACGTGTGTGAATTGTGAAGAGTAAAGAACGTCTAAAATAGCATCAACATCTGGTGAGAGAGCGAAGCTAATGCACAAAACTAAATACTCCATGGACGACATTTTGCATATTATTTCTGAATCGGACTCTGACTTATGGGACTCCGATTTTCATGCAAGTGATCTGGAGATGGAAAACAAAAGTGAGGTGCCTGCATCAGCTGATCAGTCCCCAGCTGATCATCATGCTGAACACATGCGTGTGGCTGATGCGCCTATGGCAAAGTTCGCCTGTGAGGACTGCCACTTACAGTGACATGAGGTACAAACCAGATTGCGTTGTATTGTTGCCACCTGTTCGCTGTGCAGGGACAGCTTGGTGACCAGTAGGAACGCACCATTGACCAGCTACTGCTACTGTCCTTATGCAGTATGTGTTACACTGGTGCCGCCATTTCAGGCGGTGTTGCTGCATGCCACCAGGAATGCTGAACTGGTGACGACAGACACCTAAAATAGCGGCACCAGCGTAGCAGATTCTGCAAGCAATGCCATGTGACAATGCACATCATTGGCTGCTTTGAACGTCACCATGCCTTGCAGGACTATGCTGTGTAATTGAAATGTGTAGAGGCTCGTGGAATATAAACATTTGTCATTCACAAATATTTTATGTTGATTTATGTCTGAAACCATTGCTTTATGTGCATTCCAGAAAACTGAGTTTTTTGGAAACAATATTCAACTTTGGGCCAAAACAGAAAAAAAAAAATTTCCTTCAAAGAGTTAACATTGTCTCCTGTCATAAATAACTGTCTTTTAGTTTTTACTTTTAATTTGTAACTGTTTTTGGCCAATATAATTGTAAAGCACTTTGAACTACCATTATAGATGAAAATCATGAATACTTTTTACGACTAGAGATTTGCAAGGCCAATACAGTTGAACACTTCAGTGATTTACTAAAAGCCCACCTCTTGAAACAACACTTAAGAAATGACCAGCATCACTACCAGGCCTGTATGAAAATGTACTACAGCAGTGTTTCCCAAACTCGGTCCTGGGGACCCCCTGTGGCTGCAGGTTTTTGTTCCAGCCAGCTTCTGTTTTTAATTGGACTCCTGGGCTAATTAAGTGATGTATTATTTCCCAAGTTCTGTGTTTAGGGAACAATATAGAAAGTAGAAAACTAAGTTTGCTAAAAAAAAAATTTAAAATGTACCAAGCAGTTATATAGGAATAATGTATTTTTTTTCTTTTTAACAGTATTTTCATCTTGATTTTCATTCTACTTTTCATGGTGTTCTAATTGTTTAATTAATCCATTATTTACTAATTAGTGGGTTTGACTCTTAAGTAGATGTAGCCTTTGATTATTCAGTGTGTTGTTTGCCTGGGTGTCTGCTCTGCTGGTTGTCATTATTAAGATACAACGAAGGGGGAAAAACTACACAGAGAAAGGGCAAAGTATAATGAAATCAATAAAAGAGAGTTAAGCATTTAAATCTATAGCAAAAGCAGAAATATTTCTAAATGTCTTATACATGTAAAAATCATGCTGCTGTGCTTTTCTGAATGTCGAATAAAAGAAAAAAAAATACCAGATAATAAAATGAGATCAGTGCTATCAGGTGTTGTCACTGATTAGGAATCCGGTTGGAACAAAAACCTGCAGCCACGGGGGGTCCCCAGGACCGAGTTTGGGAAACACTGTACTACAGAAATAAATAGGGGAGTGTGTAGGGAAGGGCGGCGAGGCTGTGAGAGTCAAAGAGCCTGCCGCTGGGTCACATGACCCCTGCCACACATGTCCTCTTAGCTCTCCATTGGTGCAGCTTGATACACCGCCACTTACTGACTCCGAAGCTCCAGGTTTGCAGTCAGCCTCTCCATCATGGAGAGCTGTGGGGCCCAGTGCAGTTTCGCTCAGGTGACATCTCCTCACAGATTCATCTCCTCCTGGAATTCTTGTCACCAGACTTTTTGTTTTCCTCACTGCCTTCATCAAATTAGCCAGGTCTGTTATTTTGACAGGCTTCATCTTATCACAATTCTGTTGTTTTTGTTTGTTTGTTTACTCTTTTTACATTATAATATAAAGGTGTGCTAAGTCTCTGCATTTACTGAAGGGCACTATACAGGAATAATTTGAATTGAACTGTACTCCAGTCGATTTCCAGAAGACACAGCTAATACTCTCTTTGATTTAGTGTTAGTGTTAGCATTCACTTGCTGTTCAAGTCATTTTTATGCAGCCTTCGGTTAATTCAAAATGTTGCTGCGAGAATTATTACAAGAACTACAAAGCACGAATACATAACTCCAGTTCTCAAGTCCTTACCCTGGCTTCCAGTTAAACTTAGGGCAGATTACAAAACCCTCCTTTTAACTTATAAAGCCTTAAATGGCCAAGGCACTGCTTACTTATCTGAGCGTATCATTACTTACAAACTAGAGTGTACATTAAGATCTCAAGATGCCAGCCTTCATTTGATAGATAGATAGATAGATAGATAGATAGATAGATAGATAGATAGATAGATAGATAGATAGATAGATAGATAGATAGATAGATAGATAGATAGATAGATAGATAGATCTTTATTGTTATTGTCACTTTTACAAAGGAACAACAAAACTGAAGGTGCAGTCGACTCAGTGTGAGGCATAAGACAAAATATACAAATTGCACTGGTTAAATGTACAAATTGCACTGGTTGACTTAAGGTCAAAATTGCACATTGGGAGAATGATATGGAAAAGGTTTATTGTGAGTTCAGGGCCATGATTGCTTTTGTGTAAAAGCTGTTTTTAAAGTGGTTTGTCCTGGTTTTCATTGCTCTGTATCTCTAGCCCGATGGCAAAAGCTGGAAGAGGCAATGACCAGGATGTGATGAATCCTGTAAAATGTCTATTGTTTTTTTTGCGGCATTGGGAGGTGTAGATTTGTTCTGGAATGGGGAGGGTACAACCAATTGTTCTCTCCCCTGTCCTGATGATCCTGTGGAGCGCTTTCCTTTCTGAGGAAGTGCAACTACCGTACCACACACACAGTCTGTACGTGAGCACACTCGTGATGGAACAGTGATAAAAGTCAAGGAGCATATTTTTGGGTAGATGGGCTCTTTCTGAGGATTCTCAGAAAATACAGTCTCTGCTGCGCCTTCTTCAGCAGCTCCTTGGTGTTGGCGCTTCAGGTCAGGTCATCCTCCAGCTCAATGCCCAGAAACCTGAACACCTGGACCCTCTCCACACAGGCCCCACCAATGATGAGTGGCTGGATGTCAGTTTTGTTTTTCCTAAAGTCAATAACAAGCTCCTTCATTTTTGTGGTGTTGAGGAGCAGGTTATTGACTCTGCACCTCTCTGACGGCCACTGCATCTCGTCCCTGTATGTAAACTCACCCTCATTGCCCGAGATGAGTCCGACCACCGTTGTGTCATCCGCAAATTTTGATTCCAAGGGTTAACATAACAACAGTAGGAGGTTGAGCTTTTAGTTACAGAGCCCCACAGCTGTGGAATGATCTGCCTGCTTATATAGATGATGCCTCTACTCTGTTTCTCTTTTTGGTATCCAGGTGTGGCACTTGGTGCCACTGCTCTACTGCCAGGCTGCTGTCCTGCATACGGAAAAGTTAATTCAGACAAAGGAGCTTTGGAATCATGAGATGGAAAGATTCTCTCATCAGATTGGATGGCCAGCACAGACTCCACTGTAGGAAACCTAGGAGCGGGTAGGCGGCCAGTTCACTGAGGTCTCCCGGCCTGTGACTTTTTTTTGGTTTGTCTTTTATAATCTTCTCCATTGTTAACTGACCTTAGTTTATCAGTTAGTTAATGGACAGATATTGTTGGTTTCATTGATGCTTAGTCAGTCTCTACCATGTTCTTTGTGTGTTTTAACAAATCTGTTTTTATTTGTTTTTTTGGCCCAGTTCTGTATTTAGTAATGAATATAATCTATACTTGTATTTTAACTCATAATTACTCTCAGCACTCTGCGTACACACTCAGTGCACTATACAAAAAATAAGCTGTATTTTATTTTAACAATTTTTTTATGTCAGAATTAAAAACTGCATAATTAGTGACCCAAAGGATAAGCAGCTAAACAAGATATTAGGAAAACAAGCACACATTGAGCTAAACAGCAGTTGCCATCTTGCGTTTCATAGGCACCTTGGAACAAATCACATTAAAAAAAAACCTTTGGCATTGAACTTGGCGAGTTGAGTGAGCCACAGCGGGGCTGCAATATTGTGTGTGCTAAACTTAGAAGAGCCGCTCGTGTGACGGCGTCATCAACCTGTGGTCCCACTGGAAGACGAGCCATATGCATGCCCATCTGGGTAAGCAGAGCAGGATTCCTAATCCCATCACTCCATATCAGGCACATACTGTACACAGTGCATTTAAATAAGATTAAGATAATACGTAAAAGCAGGCTGCTTTGTGTAGACAGATCAGCGTGACCTGACAGGCCTGCTCAGAGTTTCACAGGCAGACTTCACAGTTTATCTGAATGTTTCATTTTATTGCCCTTATATGAATTTTAATAGCCATACATTATGACTGTTAGCACTCATTTCTGATTCTATAAGACAGTATTAAGACAGGGCAGCCTGTTGGCTCAGTAGTTGACATTAATGCCTCTCACCTTCAGGGTCTTGGGTTCAAATCCTGTGTCTGACGGCCGTCCATACCAGGCTGGCACGTTTTCCCTTTGTAATGGATTAGCCCCCCAATCTCAGTGGTGCTGCGATCGGCTGGGCCCCCACACTACCCTGAGCTGCCTTAACAGGTTTGGATAATGGACGGGTGATTCCTGTTATTAAACTGAGTAAACAAAGAGTCTCGACATCAAAATAAGCAGAGCCAAGGAGAACATGTTTTTCAGTATTTTATTCATAAAAACAGATTTTTTTTTCTTTTTTGCAACAATTTATTAAAAATTGACCTCATGCAGTATAAGGGTACAAGAAAATGATCATTTACATTTTTAGTGTGTTTTATATCCAGACAAGGTCTCATCTAATTATTTTAAAGCATTTGTTGTGCACTAACATCTGTTGGAAAACACCATTGGGGCACAGCCTCTTCATTAATGTACATTTGATTTGTTATTCTGTAGTATAAAAGAACAGAAACATTGAACTAGAGGAGTCTCTTTATTTGAAGGGAAGTTTACTCGTGTTATTTTTGTATTATTTTTCTTTTTTTTTTATATAAAAGACAGTGTCCTATGTGGAATAGAGAACTACAGTATCATTGACAGCTCATGTACTGCACACAGTCAGTATTCACAGACACTTAATAGACACACACGCTCAGCTCCAACAGTCTTATACTTTTGGATTTTTGTCCCGCTATCTTAGTGTAATATTTCTACAGAGGAATGGTGTGTACATTATATACAATTAGAATTATCTTCCCTTTAAAAGATGAAATCATTTTTATTAAAACAGAAAGCAAACCAAAATTGTAACATAGGAAAAAAAAAAAAACGAACATGAGGAGGTTTTAGTGTGTGAAGCCCACGTGGTCTGGTCTTGGGCTGCTCCTCAACGCTTCCTCTCCAGTATCTTTATATTGCATCTGGTAGGAAGCTGATAGAGAGCCCCCCAGGCAACACGGAGACCGTCTCGTCGGGGTGTGGATACCGTGCAGCAAGCCGCGCTGTGGAAAATTCGAATCGGAGAAACCACAACTCCTCACACGCCATCATCTTATTGGGATCAAAGGGTTTTATTGTTTGAAACCTGCTTCAGCAATCGACGCGATTTATCAAAGGCTGGGTTTCTAAAAAGGTAAACATGTTCTGTGTTTCAAACTCAAATGAAGTCCCATAAAGAATGTTCTTATGACAGATACAGAACTGGATATGGGATTGGGCAACACGATGACACAATGTCTCTGTCTTAAAATAAATCCTGCTTGGTGCGTTTTACTCCATTAAAAAAAAAGAAATGTTTCTCAGCGTATCAAACCTAGATTTTTAAAAAATACGTAGCATTTTTTTTAGGTAGTTTCGCCATCTTCTTGAGCTACAGTGATAAATAAGACTGAGGCTTATTTTGTCTCTTGCGTGGATGTCATTTTCCTCCCAAAAATATTTTTGTTTATCGTCGTATGAGTTTCACCCCATGGCTGCTGGGATAGGAAGTTGGGTTTCACCCATCATATGTTGCATTACATTCTTACGGCAGCTTTGCCTACTCATTTTGATGCATAGTACATCTACTCAAAGCTGCTTCTTCTTTCGGTTGTTCCCATTTAGGGCTCGCCGCAGAGAATCATCTGTCTCCATCTGTCCCTGTCTAGTCAAAACTTTCCATATAAAATTAGCTAACACTTCAGTTTAGGAACTGCAAAGACACATCCATTACTTATTTGCTCGTATGTAACTAGACCTTAACAAAGGCTGCTTTTGGTTTTAATGACACTAACAAAGTATCAGTCAAGTGACTGTTCGTTTGTGCAATGCGGCCTACTAACAAGACGTCACTTTGGAGCAGTCTGAGGTGTCTTAACTGAGACACATTTCTCTTGATATTACATATTTAGCATAAGGCCTGTGAATCCGTCATATTCGTGAGTGATTTTACCAGAATGTCAATATTCCACCCAGCACAGAGATGAAAAAGCCATCTAGTGATACTTTGTAAATGTTATGAAGACCAAAGGGAGCCTCTGTTATGGTCTTGTTACCTAACAGTAAATGAATAAACGATGCATTTTTACAATACCTAAACTAAAGTGTTACCCAAAATGACTTTTCTAGCCAAACACATAAAATTAGTGAACGCCCGTGTGTGCAAAGCTGAATTCAAAACACCTTGCTGTTATACTTAAGTAGGCTTGACTATCTGAGAAGTCGGTCCTTTGAATTTCAAGGGTTCAGTAATCGACGAGGCTTCTGTTCAGCTGTCGTCAGGCTGACATATTCTGTGCAAATAGAAATTTGTGCACAAAACAACACTTGCTGTGTGTACTCGTGCCAGTAAGAGTAATCTGCACTTGCGGCCGAGTCTCCATTCCCCGAGTCGCTGTCTCGGTTTAATTTCACCATCCACTGAACCGCCAACTTCAGCTGCACTTTAGGGACAGAACTGCAGTCAGGGAGGAGAATTTGTTTAAGCCAGACAGTTTTTTTTTTTTTAGGATTCTTCAAAGTTAAAGTTTCAAGAACTACACTGCAAAAAATGAAATCTAAGCAAGTGGAAAAGTATTTGTATCATAACATTAAATCTTGTTTTCATTGTAAGAATTATCGACTTATCCAAAAAATGTGTATTTATGATTATTTAGCTTATTTTAAGTAATATTGTCAAGTAAATTTTGCATACCACTTTGGCAGATTTGTTTGCTAAATAAAAGCAAAACAACTCTCGTTTAAAGTGTTTTTTTTTCTTGTCTAGTTTTTCCATGTGCATTTTTTGCAGTGTAGACGAGAAAATTGGGAGTCTGTGGTATTGCACAAGCACTAGAGATCAGCCCTGCCATCGCACCGATCGCACAAACAAACCTCGCAGTCAAAATCCAGAAGTCAGATGGCACCGGGCCTTTCTGTGGGAAGCACAATTTGATGGACGGCCCGCTTGCATTTACTGTTTGAATTGTTGACATTTCCTGACATTCTAAAGTGGATTTATAACAAAGTAAGAGTCGCGTCCCTGTTCTTCCTCAAGTCCCCTTAATAACCTGCTGCTCGTCCGTTTACTGTAAGTAGATTCCTGTATTCGAGGAATTAAAATTTAGCCAAGTTTGGGAAGTGACTGTCTGATCAGTATTAGGACATTGTGGGCTTCTCTGTGCAGCAGACCTTCTAAAGACGGTCTCAATTATCTTAGCATAACTTTCTGTGACGCTCAAACTTGTGCTGGCGGCCATCAGTATGTTTTGTGAGACTTTCTACAAAAGGAAACTCTTTTTGCTCAGTGTTGGTAAAGTTAGCCTTCTTTTGAACATTTGAAAACCTCTTTATGATTTATCGACTATTAAATCATGGTTAAAATGAACACTCATTTTTATGTATTATGGGTAATCACAGGGCCTTCTCTTGGTCTAATGCCACAGACTCTGTCTTATGCAGCTATCTCATGGTATTTTCAAAGTGAGGAGTGACAAAGCCAGCAACCAGCAGATGGTGGCTGTGGCAGCTAGTGGAGCCACGAAGAATGTTGTTCAATGTTGTGCTAAATTACGTCTGCTGTATTATGATATTAGAATTTCACCAGTAATCAGTGCTAACTTCACATGCTGTAAAGAAGACCGTTAAACAAAGCAAAGGTAGACGAGTATGCTTCAGCGCTGCTGGGTGTCATACATGTGACTGCCACACTTCCCCAGGATTTGCTGTAAGTGCCCCTGTGTCTCTGCTTTTATTGAGTTGAACTACAATCTAATGGTATAATCTGGAAGATACAGGCTTTATCTTGAAATGCTAGGAAAAAAAATAAAATAAAATAATTAATCACTTACATATAAATATCGTGTAGACTGGAACCTCCCAGACCTGGCAGTTGCTCTATAATTGTATTTCAATAGCACCAGAAAAATCAGAAACAAACTCCGAACATGAAGAGAGTCTCTCGACGTGAGCAGAGTTAATTACAATAACAGTAGAGCTGCGTATGTGTGACCATCTTGTTGGTTCTTATGACAAATTGTTTGCTCATACTCAATATTGTCTTAAGCAGTTCCCATAAATATTCCTTCTTTCCCTTGCCCTATAATCTTGTTCACATAATAATACATTTTAAGCTATATTTAACATTTAATTTATTATAAAAATATGGACTTCTTAAATATTTTTACATTGGACAGGTTTGTCATCAAATATAGAAAAGGTTTAAACCAAAATAAACATTTACTTTCTAATAATGACTTTGCCACGATCCTGTGAACAAACTCAAAGAGCACATTTTGTGAGGAGGAATCACTTCATTAGGAGTCATTTTTGGATTGAGAGAACTGTAAATCTATCAGGCAACAATATGATGGCCATTAAAGTGGCACCTTGGGTGACTCGCATCTCAGTTCGTGGAAACTGAATGGCCTGATGCCATCAAAAAGATTTTTTAGTTCCTAAGACGTCTTTGTCGGTCCTGTAAGGCCGAGAGCAGAGCCACCACTGCAGTTCTGCTTGTGAATGGCCATTTTGTCTCTGCGTCAGTGTGGAGGACTTGTTTTCAAAAGCGTGATGCTTGATTGGTATTTATCCCTTTTCAATTTGACATGTTTTGTTTTTTTACACAAGTGTAGAAAACAAATGTGAATTGTTATTCAGTAATCACAACACTAAAATTGTCAAATTAACATTCAATTACCGCAGCGGCCTGCAATTTTGTGAAATGAAAATGCCAAAGCAGCGTTGTGTGTTTTGTGAATGGCCGTATTAGTCACGCCGTTCTTATAAGTAACCCGAACTTTAGGAGCTCTGCTTTTTCTAGGTAGATGGACTGAGGTTATTGAGTGGACACCCTGCCTTGCCCTTTCTTGTGCTGGTGATTGACTTTATTAGATTTATCTTTCACTTTTAGGTTCAAACTGACTTCATTAGTAGTTCAGGCATTGTGTTGTGAATACAAGTCTCTGCTCGTAATGGTGGGCTGCCAGCTTATTGACACACATCATTCTAATACTGTAGCTGTCTTCAGAGTTTTAAGTTTCTTCATTACTTTTTTACGGCCTCTTCTCATTCAAAATATTGCATTTTATTATTTTAAAACTGAAAGTTAAATAAAAGAGAGTACAGCTTAGCAGAATTCACCTTCTTAAATATGGGACTACCATGCCAGACCACAGGAGTGCCATGTAAGATGGCTAAACATTGTGAGGCGGAGTGGTGGCTCTGAGGCTAGGGATCTGCACTGGCAATCGAAAGGTTGCCGGTTCGAATCCCGTAAATGCCAATAGGGACTCTGCTCTGTTGGGCCCTTCAGCAAGGTCCTTAACCTGCAATTGCTGAGCGCTTTGAGTAGTAAGAAAAAGCGCTATATAAATGCAAAGAATTATTGTGTTTCCTAAGTAGGCTTACAATTTTAGACCTTCATCATAATGTTTCATCTAATTTCATTTTACTTTGCCAAAAAATTACTAGTATGATTTCTTAAAATTCTGTTGTGTCTATGTATACTGTATACACTATACGTGTGTGTGTGTGTATGTATATAAATGATGTGTATGTACTAATGCAGGTGTTTTCTTTTTTTTTTTTTTACGGCATATCAGTAAATTAATGTTTCTTGATTATTTGTCTGTATTGTAATTTTTTGTTACGTAGGGTCATTGAGGGAGATCTCTGGAGTTTCAAAATATTTCATTTTTTCAAATATGGAACAAAACTTGGGTACCTTTTTTTACGGAGCGTTTAATTGTATGTTTTCAACCAGTGACATTGAGGACCTCTGATCACGTTTCTTCTGGTGGAAGTGGTGACATTACATTTTGTGCTGAGGGGTTTGTGCAGGGCCTGAAGGGTTATTGTGAGAAGAGAAATTCCATGTATGTTTAATGTCCAGCCAGACTGCACCACAACTCACTGATATGATAGAAATACTGTATACATCTTTAAGTATCTGATATTCCAACATCCTCCAATAAGCGTGTTTGTTTTACTTCAACTCTTAATTTGGTAATCCGCTGCTCTGTTAGTGTTAAGGGTTAGGATTCAGTGATCTTCAGGTAGAATTAAATATTTTTATTGTCTCTTGGAAAAGGTCACCAGGAACAAAATAAAGTCAAAGCACAACTTTAGAATCATAACAGTTTGCCAAATGCCAGTCTCGGCCCAAGAAGGGAGAGCAGTTAGTGAAAGGCGTAGAAGCCCCCTTGTCCACAGGCATAAATCAGTACTGATGTCAAGAACTGCGAAGATGAGCTGTGATTTTTTTTTTTCTGAATTAAACAGATATGACATTTTGAACTTACAAAGGTCTTTCTTCATGGTCTTGCTTAAGTGGCCTTGTCAATATATATATTTCTTTCTAAGATGTCTTATTGTATCATCCCTAAGAATATTAACAGATTTGGGCATATGCTAGAACAGGGGTAGGCAACGTCGGTCCTGGAGTGCCACAGTATGTGCAGGTTTTTGTTCCAACCCAGTTCCTTAACGAGAACTCAATTATTGCTGATGAAGCACATATTGCTTAAGTGACATTTTAATGCTTCATTTTAGTGGTCTCGCTTGTTAAGGTTCTCCAACCTTAATTGCTTGTTTCAATCTTAAACTGCTGCATTCAGTGTTTTAATTGCTCCTTATTAGCAATAAGATGTAAAACAGGGGTAGGCAATGTCGGTCCTGGTGAGCCGCAGTGGCTACAGGTTTTCATTCCAACCCAATTGCTTAATTAGAAACCAATCATTGCCAATCTCAGACCTTATTTAATTTTATGGCTTGTTAGTCTGTGTAATGTAAGGCTTTTATATCGTAGATTTTTTTTCCTTTCCAAGGATATCATCCAAATGATTTGAAGCCTAAAACAGATCATTTTCAGTCTGTCACATTCTTCTATTAAGTGTTTTATTAAATCAAACTGTGCATGATGAACACACACAGATGTAATTGGAAAAAAGCTAGCTGGAGAACTGCTGGCTGCTTTGTCTTTTACATCTTATTGCTAATAAGGAGCAATTAAAACACTGAATGCAGCAGTTTAAGATTGAAATAAGCAATTAAGGTTGGAGAACCTTAACAAGCGAGACCACTAAAATGAAGCATTAAAATGTCACTTAAGCAATATGTGCTTCATCAGCAATAATTGAGTTCTCGTTAAGGAACTGGGTTGGAACAAAAACCTGCACATACTGTGGCACTCCAGGACCGACGTTGCCTACCCCTGTGCTAGAAAATATAAATATTTTATATTTAAGTATGATTGAGATATAAAAAATGACAGTTATCGATATTTTGTTTACTGTTTATAAAGACTGGCAATTATCATTGTAACCCATTCAAAAATATTTGGAAAATGGCATTCATTCAGACATTTGGCATGTAATCCACCTTAATAAAAGGACAAGTGTCTGTCTTATTGCTATGTCTCTGTCATTCCAACAGGTGGCTCATCATGCACATTTTTAGTATTAAAATGTGTAACATTTTTCATTCCAGCACATGGCTCTTCACAAACATGAACCCTGCTTTTATACTAAACAGAGACATATGCACAGTGTGGTTCACTGCAGATGTTAACGCCAAGGTCTACTTTGATTACTTCGATTTTAACTCTGACGGTGGCACTGCTAGTACTCTTTATAATTTTATTACATTGTGTTATTTTTATTGAAAGGGGATACAGTTCTTCACTTTGTCTTGAGTGACCTGAAAGGAGGTCTGCTTTTGCGGCCCCCACCGTTATTTTCAATGTTTTTCTTGCAAGAACTCCTTGCCAGAATACACGGACATCTTTGAGGCAGATTTAGGGAAACCTAAATGATGGCTCTCATGTATTGTTTAGGAAGTTCCAGTTCAGAATTCATGGATCGTGGTGTGTGCAGTTCAGACATGTCATACAACACTCACAATGTGTGAAGATTCATTCGGATTTAAATAAGTTAATTGACACTGAAAAATGGCAGACATTTACGGAAAGGCTCGACATTGTGGGACTGACATTGTATTTAATCTCCAGCTTCATGTCTATTATAAAATATATTTATGCTGCTAGTGTGCCAGAATGCAGTGCAGGTGGGAGAGAAATCTATGTGTTTGCAGAGGTGGCAACTAAACTTTGAAACTGGTGATGCACCTTTCAGCTTCTCTCTTTACACCCTAGATCAGGCATGTCAAACTCACTACCATTGGTGGGCCTCTTCGACTGCCATACGTGCGTCAGCAGGCCGCACTGTAACAAATACTATTATACAGAGTTACTGTAGCTTTCTTTCCAATACTGAAAACTTTAAAAAATGTAACACTTAAAGTTTAAAGAAAAGCAATTTATTTCCATACAATCTCCGTATAACAGCATACAATTAGAGTCTTAGCCTCTTAGCTAGGTCCTTATATAGGAGTCTTATAGTCTGAGATCTATTTCTTTTGTCCCGACACTTGGCATCTCTTGTTAGTAACCAGTTCGTCAATATCAGGCTTGAAATCTTGTGCAGCTGCAACTTTTATGAGGGATGAAAGGTGCTCGAGCGATGTGGGGTTTTGGTAGCTTTCATTAACGAAAACAATTGCTCATAAAGGTAAGTGCTTCCGAACATAGACAGTACTCTCAATGCCAACTTACGGATCTGCACATACGAGGGTGGCAGGTAAGCGTACAAGCCTGGCACACCAACTTCATTGTATTTTGCCTTCAGAATAGAATCTGACTGCAGTTCAATCAATTCCACTTGGATATTCTCAGGCACATTCTAAACGTTGTAAGAGTATGGTGACGTAAACAGCGCAAAGTCCTGTTCGTGTGAACTGAAATCACGAAAACGCTCACTGAATTCATTGCTCAGTAATTCAAGTTGGAAAACAAATCCTCCAAAAATCTAATTTTACATTACTAAGTTTACTTCAAAGTTTATATTGTAAAATAAGCCGATATGCAAAAAGCCCCTGACCTACACTAATTTTACAAACTCAAAATCAGAAACATTTGTTAATAAACAACTCACCAACTTCTCGTGTCCACTTCAGATCTTCAGCTGTAGTCTGCACTAACTGTTCGTTACAATACTAGCACAAAATTCCATAAAACTAGAGCAAAAAAACGTGAATATATGCGAGCTATTGCTACTCGTGATGGTCAGTTCTGCCCAGTGGCCAGTCTCAGCAGCCCAGCCAGTAGTGTAGCCTGCTAGGCTGCTGCAGCCTAGCACTTCAGTTGCGACGTCGCGGCTCATTAACTTTGGTCAAGGCTCGCGAGGTGGGGGGCAGTGTCATGCCTAGGGTATCAAGGAGCTGACGCCGCAGCTGCAACTATACTAGCAGATGATGTTTCTGGTACCGTAATGCCATGGGAAAACGCGCTTTTGTCAGAAGGCGGAAGTAAGAAAAGTCAACAAGTAACACCGAAGATGCAGAATGATTCAATCACAAACGATAGTAATCATTTTGTACAAGTTTAGTGCTAACTAGGATCTGTCATGCGAGCCGCGTGTTTGACATGCCTGCCCTAGATCTTACCTTACCTGTTGAATTCTATAGGGTATGCCTTTGCGAAGTCCAGTTGTTGTGGTTTCTGAAATTATCAACAGTAGAGAGATGAAAGTAAATTTATTACATGGCCCTGTGTTGGCTGGGATTGGCTCCAGCAGACCCCCGTGACCCTGTGTTTGGATTCAGCGGGTTGGAAAATGGATGGATGGATGGATGTGTCTTAACCAAAGACCAACAAATATGGACTACTGTTATATGCCATCAGTAAAGGCCCACCAAAAGTGGACTCATCAAAGCGAGCGATGTCAAGAACTGTTTTCTGCTTCCTCCCTTTCCTTTGGAGAAGCACTAAGTTCAGCCATTTTCTTATCTCTGGTAATTTCATTGAAACAAGCATGTTTGACATCTTTTTAAGTCCCCATTCTTTATGTGTTTACCGCCATAGCATGAACTTGCTCAAACCTTTGGCTGTTCAGAGTTGTCGGGGTACTCTAATTTCACTTCTGAAGCACAGATTTCCTGGGATGGTTTTCTGCCTGATTCAACATCTCTCCTTTAATTGGAAATCACAATGGATATCACTAACACCTGACAACTCCGAGGTCCTGGGCTCAATTCCCATCCTAATCACACTGTCTTTCTTCCTGTGTCACGGTGGGCTTCCCTAATCAAACTGCAGTCCCTTCCCAGCAAGTATGCTTGTTTATCGACTTCCTCGGTGAGAGTCTGTATGTGTCTCATGTTCCAGAGGACCAGAAACGTTTTTGGGTTCCCTCTACCCTGTAATGGAGGACGATGTGATGACGCCATAACAAAGGAGGTATTACTTTCACGGAGCACACTTCATATTTCATATACCGGTTAATATTAAATATTGACAAACAGGTTGAGACAGAACAGAGTGCCATGAGGAGAATGTGTGATAAAAGTATTCACCCTGGTGGAAGGAATTTATTTTCAAGCTACTTTTATTTCCCGTGATATGTAATGTCATCAGGTCAGTTCATGGTGCCGCCATGCATTTGGAGGTTATAACAGAACAAATGTATTTGAGGGTACAGTAGATTTCAAATTTATTATAATTTGGCCCACAAAGAACACATTTGGGAACCTTTCTAGTGTGACAAGACTTATTGTATGAAGTTGTTATTTTACCCTGGCCATTGTTACAGTATAAGGTCAAGATATCAAACAAGTGTACTATTGCTATGGTCCTTCTCTACATGGGACACAAAGGGACTAAAGTAAATTATGATAAATTAATAAATGATATGGGAAAAAAATAACGATGGGCCTAGATGTCTTCTGACAAAAATCAAAATAACTAAGCGAATGGAGCATTTGTGTGTACACAGCCACCACAGTGTGAGGCGTTTTCTTGAGCGACTACAGGCATTTGTGTGAAGTCTTTCCTCAAGCCGCAGTTGTGCAGTCGCAGATGACACGTGAAGCTGCCTTTCCTCCTGGAATTTAATTACAAAAAGTAGGTGACTTCTAGGATGTTTGGCAAGATAAATTATTTATGCTCCATTTATGTCTTGATTCTTTTTTTTCTTAGATAAAAGTATTTTCTGGTGTTTAATTTGTCTATTATTCATTTGTGTATCATCTATAATATCTATCAAAAAGGCAATCTAGTATTCAAAGATTAAATAAATGCAAGAAACAGTAGAGGACCTTCCAAGATGTGAGATAATATATAAGGTACACTTCTTATAATAGATGATTAAGTTGAAGGATCTTTGTATTATTAATGATTCTCTCCACGTGTTATCAAATTGAAACAATCCTAAATATCTTGTAAGTATAGTTTGCCATTTTCTAATATTTGTAGACACCCCATTTCCAATGTACATTCCAATGATAGAATTACTCGTCACGTCTTAATAATAAGATAAGTGATAATAATAAGTGATAAGAACAATTTGCCTGAGAGATTGCTGTGTTAATGGCTCCCTCAGGTGTTTGTCCCTGTCCTAGATGGCAGTGATTGTATCTTCATGGTACAATTTGACGCTCACCATTAAGGTGCCCCAAAATCGTAATGACTGCAGTATAAAACTGATTTACAATTCCTCTCGAAAAATAAGGCTGCCGTGTAATGTTCTGTTTAATGAATCTCCTTTTTGGGTAAACCTGAACAAGTGCCACCTTATCCCTGCACGCTTCTAACCATGGTCAGTGCTGTCTCTTTAACTGGGCATTTGACTCTTTTCTTGATATTCCTTCATTTGACTGAATGCTCTCTGGCTAGAGCAGCGTTTCTCAACCTTTAAGTATTTGCGACCCGAGTTTTCATAACAGTTTTAATCGCGCCCCCCTAACATTTTTTCGAAAGGAGCCCACTAATACCAATTTGTTCTTTTTTAATTAATGATATTTCATAGATGCATATTTTATTATACCTACTTAACTTTTATTGACATTTATCTAACTCCGTATTTATTTTTCTAGTATCAGAATGTAGTTTAAGTTAATTTGTTTTGGTTTCAATAGATGTATTTTTCATATTTTCGATTCTTGTTTTCTTTTTTTCACATCTTTGCGCCCCACAGTTTGAGAACCGCTGGGCTAGAGCTTGAACTGGTCAAGCTTTGGCATATAAGTTGCCATTACAAAAGCTAGCAACTCTCTTCAGCTATTGCTTTACCAGTCAGTTGAAACTGTCAATATTCATCTGTCTAAAATGCAATTCCAAGAACCAAAAGAGGCTTTATTTTCTAGTCCTATTTATTCCAATTTGGTTTTGCTGAGTGGTAGAATCTGTCGCAATAGAACTGGGTGAAGAGGCAATCGCCGACTCTCTACAGTCCACTAGTCCATTATGCAGCACACTTGCTCATTCCCCGGTTAACCTAACCTGCTTGTGGTTAGAAAATGTGGGAAGAACACCGATTTTGATTTGACATACTTTGTTAATCCCCAAGGGGAATTTGTCTTTTTGCATGACCCTTTTTTGGGTTTGGGTGTTAGGTGGGGGTTCAGTGCACAGGGTCCGCCATTGTACAGGGCCCCTGGAGCAATTCTCAGGTTAAGGGCCTTGCTCAAAGACCCAAAGGAGTAGGAACCCTTCTGGGATTTGAACCAGCAGCCTTCCAGATACCAGTGCAGATCCAGAGTCACCACTCCTACCCTTAATGGTGGCTGGGCTGGAAATTCAAACCCAGAACTTTAGGGAGGAGAGGAGGCACCACTAAGGACTCCAGCAGCCTGCAGCCATGGAGTGATATGTATCAGGTCAAATTATACAAAATGTTGCAAGACCCCTTCCTCTTTTTAGAAGTTATGCTAGCATTTGCTTTTTTTTCAGGGTCTAAAAAAAGTGTGGACAACATCTCAATGAGTAAAAAGCAGCCCTCGGATAAGATTCCAGCATTTTTGCAATAACTCTAAGAAAATGTTTTTAGTAAATCAGACAAGCAACTGCCTTATCGTTGACCTTGAAACTGTCACATGCAGACTGATCCGTGCTGCCGGTTTGTTCGTGTGCTGAGCAGTTTCAGAGGTCAACCATTACAAATATTTAATTCAAGTTCACATACAACGTGTATCAAATGCACATCTGATTTAAACGCATGACTAATTATTTCACAGTTGGTTTGACTTTTAGCACAGTACAAATAAAGTTTGCTTTCCATTGCACAAGACATCGTGTATGTAGAGTGCAACTAGACCACCAATTGTTACAGCAGGAATTAGTGTTACAGTTTTAAGATTACTATTGTGTAGATGATAGCGCCTTAGTTGTATTCAACTGACATATTTTGGCAGATGATTGGACATACAGTACAGTAGATGTCTTTACTAGGATTAGATTTAATTAAAAAATAAATAAATGTGGTAATTATCTTTCAACGTCTGTTTTAAGGGGGTTGCAATTAATGAATTTAATTTGAAAAATATGAAGGCAATTTAAATGAAAACATTAATTTAATTTCACACATATTGCACCTCTGCCAGGGGTGAAATATCACCTGCAGTAACCGGTTAAGTATCTGTGACGCATGGCGTTCCTAAAATGTGTCGTCATGCAACATGTTTGAGATGTATAATTAGACACGTGTTTGGTAGCAAAAAGGTAAAAAAAGTGCAACACGGGTAATGGCAAAGTGTCTCTTTCCACGTTGCAGACGGATGGTCAGCAGGATCTCAATGGTTCTCCATGGCTGAGCCAGGCACATCACGTCATAATTCCTGCTACTATTTGAAGAGCCCGCCTGCAGATTCTGTGGGGGTCACCTGGCAATCCTTAGTGCCTTTGCGACGGCTCCTAATGCCTGATGTGGTCTTTTGTTTCAAGGCTGGCTCATTACTCAGTGGGGAAAAAAACAAGAAAAAAAAAAAGCTCAAAAATAGAAAAACGCTATCTTTGCACAAGGAATGTTTCTGCAATTTTTTAGTTTAAAATGTATATAGAAAATGCTGATTTTTCCCAAATTAATATTTTCAGTTGAATTGCCTTAAATGCACATTTGAAACTTAATTATCATGCAGGCTTAGAAGCTCAAACCCAGTTTTGGGGTCTTTGTGTAGTTATGCATATTGCTGTTTTGCAAACTAAAAATATTTATATCCTAATATATAACGTGAAGCAATAGCTAACACTGTGAAGGATCTGCATTCAATAAAATCGTTCTGTTCCATTAAAAAGATCAGCGGATATGACGGTTTCATTTTTAAATATGGCAGCATGAAATGCTGCTGTTGACTATTTGAGGATCCTTCATCCCTCACACTCCGCCACTCGGCTTCATTGATTTGCTGCTGCTGCTGCCTCTGCTGAGACTTTACAGCTCAGGCCAGGAATGTAACATTTAAATATATCAAAAGACAAAGCATGAGAACAAATGAGCAGAATGTAAAAATAAAAAAAAAAGGAAAATAGACAATAAAAAACGTGTCTGATGTTTTTGTCTCTGTTCGATGTTTTTCCCATATTTTGTGAGGATGACAGGAAGATCAAAGTCTTTATTTTATTTTATTTTTGCTAGTAAATTAAGAAACTTGAAACCCTGCTAAAATGTGCACCAGTTCACAGACCGGACAGGGCACTTTGTAATAAACAATGACCAAAATGTGACAATAGGGGTGACAGAACTAGTAATACACACCTGAAGTCTGGTTACCCAGCGGTCCAATGTCTTTATGTCCTCTTATGTAGCTTAGCCTGGAATCTGTGTGGTTTTTTGTGTGTACGTGTGTTTTTTTTTTCTTTCGTTTTGGCAGAAATTATTTGAAAAAATGTGGATGGAGCAATGCGTTGGTCTGCATTATGAAGGTTTCATTGTCAAAGGAGCACTTCAAGGCTAAGCGGCATGAGAACTCTCGACACACCGAGATGTAAACCGTCGCACTCTGTAACTTCACCATGTCACACGGCCAACGCTGACCCCCAGGTAAGTTTTTCTTTCATGAAATTTTGACGTAGATGATAGAATAACATTGTGTATGACTTTGTAAATATGGTATATACTTGACTGATAACACAATGTGCTTTTGAATAAAAAGTTTGGTATTCTGTTAAACTTTTTATCGGAATGGCAAAGTGGAAAGGGGTTCCATAGGAGGGGCAGAGCAATGGCTCACAGGGCAGACCTGTGTTCCTAAAGACAGTCTCTTATACACGAACACTTCATAACATTTGATGCCACTTTTCAAGAGTGTCCCAGTCTTAGTTCCTCTGTAAATGGGATGCCTTTTTACACCCTGAGAGTATGGAAGCAAGTGGTTGCAATGTAATCTGCTCAAGTGAAGTCATTTCATGTGAAACTTCAACAACAAAGCAAGAGGAATGTTGTAAAAGTTAATTTTCAGCATTCTTATCTTATATGTATATATGTACTGTATACACACACACGTTTTGTATGAATACGGTACATATAGATATATTCATTTATATATATATAGAGATACTGCTCACATAAATTTGTGTTTATATGTGTGTTTGTATATGAATACACACACATACAATATATTCATACACAAACAAACACACACTATGTATGTGTACATACATACATGTACACGCACACACACATATACATATACTGTACAGTATATGTGTACACATATAATGCATATACCTTTGTATATACTTATAGTGTGTAGAGGTATAAAATCATATGTCTGTGTGTATATAGTCATATATACTGTAGCTGTACGCATACACACTCATACACAGCTGGTGTGTATCTAAATGTATGCATTTTATTGACATTTTTGCTAATTAAGTCCTCCTATATTAACCTTTTTCTGTATCCTTAACAAAGTTATTAAAATACTCACATTTCACAAGCTGAATTGGCATCAAACATGCCCCCCCCCCCAAAAAAATGAAAAAGAATAAAAGAAAAGCCCCCATCTATTAAAACTCCTTAACATATAAGGCTACAAGTCAGGTTTTTTGTGCCCTTCCCCTCATTGCCACAATAACGTCGATTTGCATTAAGATGAAGGCCTTTGCTGTCAGTCCCCTGGTGATTAGAGCGTGCGTTGTGTTGAGAGTACTGGGTCGCGTACACAGTCTGTTTTGCTGACTAACACATCAGTCCAACAAAAGCAGGGAGCCTGTTTCCATTCACACATCTACTCCCATTCTTGGCTTTGACTCACAGACCCGACATCATGACCCGGTAGGAGGGCTGCATGTGTCTGTGCCGGGGGCTGGCGCTTGGACTCACTGATGGGCTGGTGCAGCTGGCATCTACACCTCCTATAGATGGCAGGTAGGCATGGTGTAAAATAGGAAGCTGCAATGACAGTCTGCGTTGTATGCTGTGGAGAGAAGCAGAAAACAAAATGGTTAGGTTGGTTAGAATAAGATCAGTAGTAGAAGGCCTCGGTTATTAGATTGAACAGGAGATATTTATTAAATGTGCTGCAAGATACATGGAAAGATAGATGCTTTCTTGGTTCCAAGAAGGAATTTTAGTGTTAAAGAATCCATCACACAGAAATAACAAAGAAGATACTAAAGATGAAACAGTAAGACAGATAATGTACACATTAAAATTAATATCTTAAAATTAAACAAAAGCATCTCTGAAAAGTAGTGGAACCCCTCAAATTATACAGTGGTGTGAAAAACTATTTGCCCCCTTCCTGATTTCTTATTCTTTTGCATGTTTGTCACACAAAATGTTTCTGATCATCAAACACATTTAACCATTAGTCAAATATAACACAAGTAAACACAAAATGCAGTTTTTAAATGATGGTTTTTATTATTTAGGGAGAAAAAAAATCCAAACCTACATGGCCCTGTGTGAAAAAGTAATTGCCCCCTTGTTAAAAAATAACCTAACTGTGGTGTATCACACCTGAGTTCAATTTCCGTAGCCACCCCCAGGCCTGATTACTGCCACACCTGTTTCAATCAAGAAATCACTTAAATAGGAGCTGCCTGACACAGAGAAGTAGACCAAAAGCACCTCAAAAGCTAGACATCATGCCAAGATCCAAAGAAATTCAGGAACAAATGAGAACAGCAGTAATTGAGATCTATCAGTCTGGTAAAGGTTATAAAGCCATTTCTAAAGCTTTGGGACTCCAGCGAACCACAGTGAGAGCCATTATCCACAAATGGCAAAAACATGGAACAGTGGTGAACCTTCCCAGGAGTGGCCGGCCGACCAAAATTACCCCAAAAGCGCAGAGACGACTCATCCGAGAGGTCACAAAAGACCCCAGGACAACGTCTAAAGAACTGCAGGCCTCACTTGCCTCAATTAAGGTCAGTGTTCACGACTCCACCATAAGAAAGAGACTGGGCAAAAACGGCCTGCATGGCAGATTTCCAAGACGCAAACCACTGTTAAGCAAAAAGAACATTAGGGCTCGTCTCAATTTTGCTAAGAAACATCTCAATGATTGCCAAGACTTTTGGGAAAATACCTTGTGGACTGATGAGACAAAAGTTGAACTTTTTGGAAGGCAAATGTCCCGTTACATCTGGAGTAAAAGGAACACAGCATTTCAGAAAAAGAACATCATACCAACAGTACAATATGGTGGTGGTAGTGTGATGGTCTGGGGTTGTTTTGCTGCTTCAGGACCTGGAAGGCTTGCTGTGATAGATGGAACCATGAATTCTACTGTCTACCAAAAAATCCTGAAGGAGAATGTCCGGCCATCTGTTCGTCAACTCAAGCTGAAGCGATCTTGGGTGCTGCAACAGGACAATGACCCAAAACACACCAGCAAATCCACCTCTGAATGGCTGAAGAAAAACAAAATGAAGACTTTGGAGTGGCCTAGTCAAAGTCCTGACCTGAATCCAATTGAGATGCTATGGCATGACCTTAAAAAGGCGGTTCATGCTAGAAAACCCTCAAATAAAGCTGAATTACAACAATTTTGCAAAGATGAGTGGGCCAAAATTCCTCCAGAGCGCTGTAAAAGACTCATTGCAAGTTATCGCAAACGCTTGATTGCAGTTATTGCTGCTAAGGGTGGCCCAACCAGTTATTAGGTTCAGGGGGCAATTACTTTTTCACACAGGGCCATGTAGGTTTGGATTTTTTTTTCTCCCTAAATAATAAAAACCACCATTTACAAACTGCATTTTGTGTTTACTTGTGTTATATTTGACTAATAGTTAAATGTGTTTGATGATCAGAAACATTTTGTGTGACAAACATGCAAAAGAATAAGAAATCAGGAAGGGGGCAAATAGTTTTTCACACCACTGTATATGTGCTAAGCATTCTATAATTATTGGCCACATTTATCTCATTTACTGCGGTGGGCTGGCGCCCTGCCCGGGGATTTGTTCCTGCCTTGCGCTCTGTGCTGGCTGGGATTGGCTCCAGCAGACCCCCGTGACCCTGTGTTAGGATATAGCGGGTTGGATAATGACTGACTGACTGACTGATTTATCTCATCTAAAATAGATGTACCAAGGGCAACATCCAACGTGCGAGCA
The DNA here is from genome assembly GCF_900747795.2 of Erpetoichthys calabaricus. NCBI lineage: Eukaryota > Metazoa > Chordata > Cladistia > Polypteriformes > Polypteridae > Erpetoichthys > Erpetoichthys calabaricus. The sequence goes on from NC_041406.2 coordinate 36,662,246, forward strand.
TTGCTAGCTACAGGACCACTAGGTTTTTTGGGAATGCACTAAAATAACAATTTTAGGCCAAAAATGTTTACAAACTTCTCAAACAGCCTTGGTGCCACAATCACTCTTAATCTGCTAACGTTGATATTTGGTGTACTGCCGGATGGGATTAAAGTGCAGATGGAGAAATCGATTGTAATATCCTGTACCGCACTTCTAGCACACACACACACACTTACCTGCTCACCTGGAAGAATCCCAGCTCACCATCACTAACTCAGTGGGTAAGACATGTTCTGTGTTATCTCAAATTAGAAAAAGTCAGAGTCTCTCTTAGAGGAGATATCCAAAGCGTTTTTAACAGCATGCCAAGAATTCATTTACATAATTTTATAATAATCATGATGGAGCCATGATTAACTCTCTATGCTTTAAGGTGTAGTATTACATTTAAAAAGTTATATATATATATATATATATATATATATTTTTTTTTTTTTTTTTTTTTTTGCTCCTGGATGGGGGTTGAATCATGTTTTTTTTCCTTTTGTATTTTTATTTTTTATTTGCTCTGGACTGATTTTAAGTTAAATTGTTGTATCTGTTATGCTATTATTATTTGCTGGATTGCTCAGAAGTAGCTTCAACTCCCACCTCCGGCAGAACTTCGACCACATCCCGAGGGAGGTGGGGGACATTGAGTCCGAATGGGCCATGTTCCGTGCCTCTATTGTTGAGGCAGCTGACCGGAGCTGTGGCCGTAAGGTGGTCGGTGCCTGTCGTGGCGGCAATCCCCGAACCCGCTGGTGGACACCGGCGGTGAAGGATGCCGTCAAGCTGAAGAAGGAGTCCTACAGGACCCTTTTGTCCTGTGGGACCCCGGAGGCAGCTGATAGGTACCGGCAGGCCAAGCGGAATGCGGCTTTGGTGGTTGCTGAGGCAAAAACTCGGGCGTGGGAGGAGTTTGGGGAGGCCATGGAGAATGACTTTCGGACGGCTTCGAGGAGATTCTGGTCCACCATCCGGCGTCTCAGGAAGGGGAAGCAGTGCAGTGTCAACACTGTATATGGTGGGGATGGTGCGCTGCTGACCTCGACTTGGGATGTTGTGGGTCGGTGGGGGGAATACTTCGAAGACCTCCTCAATCCCATTAACATGCCTTCCAATGAGGAAGCAGAGCCTGGGGACTCAGAGGTGGGCTCCCCCATCTCTGGGACTGAGGTCACCGAGGTGGTCAAAAAACTCCTTGGTGGCAGGGCCCCGGGGGTGGATGAGATACGCCCGGAGTTTCTCAAGGCTCTGGATGTTGTAGGACTGTCTTGGCTGACACGCCTCTGCAACATCGCATGGACATCAGGGACAGTGCCTCTGGATTGGCAGACCGGGGTGGTGGTCCCCCTCTTTAAGAAGGGGGATCAGAGGGTGTGTTCCAACTACAGAGGGATCACACTCCTCAGCCTCCCTGGAAAAGTCTATTCAGGGGTCCTGGAGAGGAGGGTCCGTCGGATAGTCAAGCCTCGGATTCAGGAGGAACAGTGTGGTTTTCGTCCTGGTCGCGGAACAGTGGACCAGCTCTATACCCTTAGCAGGGTCCTGGAGGGTGCATGGGAGTTTGCCCAACCAGTCTACATGTGTTTTGTGGACTTAGAAAAGGCATTCGACCGTGTCCCTCGGGGAATCCTGTGGGGGGTACTCCGAGAGTATGGGGTACTGGCCCCCCTGATAAGGGCTATTCAGTCCCTGTACGATCGGTGCCAGAGCTTGGTCCGCATTGCCGGCAGTAAGTCGAACCCGTTTCCAGTGAGAGTTGGACTCCGCCAGGGCTGCCCTTTGTCACCGATTCTGTTCATAACTTTTATGGACAGAATTTCTAGGCGCAGCCAGGGTGTTGATGGGGTCCGGTTTGGTGGGCTCAGGATTGGGTCACTGCTTTTTGCAGATGATGTTGTCCTGTTTGCTTCATCAGGCCATGATCTTCAGCTCTCTCTGGATCGGTTCGCAGCCGAGTGTGAAGCGGCTGGGATGAGAATCAGCACCTCCAAATCCGAGACCATGGTCCTCAGCCGGAAAAGGGTGGAGTGCCCTCTCAGGGTTGGTAGCGAGATCCTGCCCCAAGTGGAGGAGTTCAAGTATCTCAGGGTCTTGTTCACGAGTGAGGGAAGAATGGAGCGTGAGATCGACAGGCGGATCGGTGCGGCATCCGCAGTAATGCGGGCATTGCATCGGTCTGTCGTGGTGAAAAAGGAGCTGAGCCGCAAGGCGAAGCTCTCAATTTACCAGTCGATCTATGTTCCTACCCTCACCTATGGTCATGAGCTATGGGTAGTGACCGAAAGAACGAGATCGCGAATACAAGCGGCTGAAATGAGTTTCCTCCGCAGGGTGTCTGGGCTTTCCCTTAAAGATAGGGTGAGAAGCTCAGTCATCCGGGAGGGGCTCAGAGTAGAGCCGCTGCTCCTCCGCATCGAGAGGAGTCAGATGAGGTGGCTCGGGCATCTGATCAGGATGCCTCCTGGACACCTCCCTGGTGAGGTGTTCCGGGCACGTCCAACCGGGAGGAGGCCCCGGGGAAGACCCAGGACACGCTGGAGGGACTATGTCTCTCGACTGGCCTGGGAACGCCTTGGGATTCTCCCGGAAGAGCTAGAAGAAGTGGCCGGGGAGAGGGAAGTCTGGGCATCTCTGCTCAAGCTGCTGCCCCCGCGACCCGACCTCGGATAAGCGGGAGACAATGGATGGATGGATGGATGGATTGCTTAGCCTGCTGTTGTACTGTTCTTCTTTTTCGAAAATAAAATTATAAAGAACAAAAATGAGTCCCATGTTTTGTTATAACACCAATATGACTTCTGATGCAAAAGTGTATCTATAGTGTGTGTGTGTGTGAATGTTTATATAATATATATATAATATATATTAATATGATATGGTACCTGCCAAATAAAAATCTGCCATGAAATCTTTTCGCACATACAACAACAACAAACCCTGGTTTACTACAAAACTCAGGCAGCTTTGCAAGGCTAAGGAGAAGGCCTACAGAAGTGGGGACAGAATCCTGTATAATCAGGCCAGAAACACATTGACAAAGGAGATCAGAGTAGCAAAGAGGTGCTACACTGAAAAGCTGGAAAATAGGTTTACAGCCAATGACCCTGCATCAGTGTGGAGAGGTTTGAAAGACATCACCAACTACAGGAAACCATCCCCCCATACTGAAGAGAACTATCAACTGGCCAACGAGCTGAATTTGTTCTACTGCAGGTTTGATAATCCCTCTTTCACACCTCTCACCCACGCCAATCTAAATACAGTCCCAGCACTCACTACCAAGCCCCTGCCCCTCCCCACTGACACCAAACCTGCACTCAGGATCTGTGAAGGGGACGTGAGTCAGCTCTTCAGGAGACAGAAGATCAGGAAGGCACTAGGTCCAGATGGTGTGTCACCCTCCTGTCTTAAAGTCTGTGCTGATCAGCTGGCCCCCATATTTACACAGATCTTCAACAGATCCCTGGAGCTATGTGAAGTTCCCTCCTGCCTTAAGCGTTCCACAATTATCCCGGTTCCAAAGAAAACCTCCATTGCAGGGTTAAATGACTACAGGCCAGTCGCCCTGATGTCTGTGGTCATGAAATCCTTTGAAAGACCGGTGTTGACCTACCTGAAGGACATTACAGACCCCCTGCTTGACCCCCTACAGTTTGCTTACCGAGCAAACAGGTCAGCGGATGATGCAATCAACATGGGACTGCACTACATCCTGCAACATCTCGACTCTCCAGGGACATATGCTAGGATCCTGTTTGTGGACTTCAGCTCGGCGTTCAACACTATCATTCCAGAAGTCCTCCACACCAAACTCACTTGGCTCACTGTACCAGCTCCCATCTCCCAGTGGATCAAAAACTTCCTGACAGATAGGAAGCAGCAAGTGAGACTGGGAAAAATCACATCCAGCACACGAACAGTCAGCACTGGCGCCCCCCAGGGATGTGTCCTCTCTCCTCTGCTCTTCTCCCTCTACACAAATGACTGCACCTCAAGAGACCCGTCTGTTAAAATCCTGAAGTTTGCAGATGATATGACAGTAATTGGCCTCATCAAGGACAGTGACGAGTCTGTATACAGACGAGAGGTCGAACAGCTGGCCCTCTGGTGCGGTCAAAACAACCTGGAGCTGAACAAGCTTAAAACTGTGGAGATGACAGTGGACTTCAGGAGGAGCCCCCCAGTGCTGCCCCCTCTCACACTACTCAACAGCATTGTGTCTGCTGTGGAAAACTTTAGGTTTCTGGGATCCACAATTTCCCAGGACCTAAAGTGGGAACTAAACATAAACACAATTGTTAAAAAGGCCCAGCAGAGGTTGTACTTCCTGTGCCAGCTCAGGAAGTTCAACCTGCCTCAGGAGCTGCTCATCCAATTTTACTCTGCAGTAATCCAGTCTGTTCTCTGTTCATCTACCACAGTCTGGTTTGGCTCAGCCACAAAGCAGGACAGGAACAGACTTCAACGGACAGTCAGGATTGCAGAAAAAATCATTGGTGTTGATCTGCCCTCCATTCAAGACTTATACAGATCTCGAGTCAGGAAACGGGCAGAAAACATCATTGCAGACCCATCAAACCCTGGTTACAACCTTTTTCAACTTCTTCCCTCTGGTAGGCGCTACAGAGCACTGTACGCCAAAACTACCAGACATGTGAACAGTTTCTTTCCTCAGGCCATCACTCTCATGAACACTTAAGTCAATCTCACAGCATCAGGGACAATACTAGGTAAAACCGGAGTCCAATTCCTTGTATGTGTACATATACTTGGCCAATAAAGCTGATTCTGATTCTGATAATACGTATAAAGAGTACATAACACATGTTTCTCCCTAATTGGGGCTTGTCAGGAGTACACACCTTTGCTTCCCCTTACGGGGATCGAACCTCATATGTCAACCACATTAGCTTACTTTACAGGGTGAAGATCAGAGTATTACATTCATTGGTCTGAATCACAATCTGATTATTTGGAAGGTTACCTGCCATGTAACTCTTGTGGTTCGATCCCCGTTCTATCCCATTTGTATTGGAAGGTATGCTTCTTGCAACTGAGAGGATGTGGCAGATGGTTTCTGGCTGGCTGACCAACCAGAAGCATTTTATATATATATATATATATATATATATATATATAGACGGACAGACTGACAGACTTACGGAAGTACTGACTTACGGACGGACAGACTGACTGACTGACAGACAGACAGATCTTTATTTATTTGTCCTCAGGGGAAATTTAGCTTTTTACAGAAGCTCTTTAAATACAGAAATACATGAATAGATAAATAAATGCACACACACCAGAATGGCTAAAAAGGAAGAACATTTAAGAGGACATATAACTTCTTACTTGGTAGTCCCCATCTGGCCTTCTGTAGGCCAATTAGTCTAGAGCCCACACCAGTTAGCATACACAGTAGCTGGAAGAACATGAACTAGGTAGCATGCTGTTCAGGGAGAACTCAAACACTTAATGAATTCTGGGTTTTGTATCATTTAGTGCTATAACCTTTCAGTTTTACCACAGTCTTACTTTTTGGATTTTTTGGTCAGTTCCAGAGTGCTACACTATATTTAACCTTGACACTATTTTTTGAAATAGTTAAACATTCGAATTCATTCTCTCTCCTGGCTCAAACGACCCTTGCCATGTGTTGATGTGACAGATCTTCCTGAATACATTTCTCACAGCTCAGATTACATTGTCAAATTCTTTGTTGCTCTGCATTGTTGGAGCACAGCCTCCAACGGCAGCTTCAGGGCAGTTGATGTGCCTTGAGATGTATGGCCAGCCAGAGCCAATGTGACAAGCTCACAGACCCCCTTTACGGTTACTACTCTCACAAATATTTTTCAGTGATTTTTATTAATAAGAAGAATGTTTTACTATAACATTACAACGTCCTGCAATGTACTGGCACTCCATCTGGAATGTTGTTGGTGTTCCACCCTAAACTGCTAAGATAGACCATATTAGGCTAACACATGGACAAAACAAGTGGATATCAATGACTTCCTCACAGTTTAAACAAACATGCAAAACTTGTTTCTAAACAGTAGAATTTCGCAAAGTCAACTTCTGCCAAATGGTAGGTGCATCAAACAATTTGCATTAATGTTTGATTTTTTTTTAACAGATTATATAAGAATTCGTTTGTTTACACAAGATAAATAGCTGGTGCGTCAATTCAAAACTACCATAATAACAGAGCCCTTGTTGATGCTAGGAAGAAGACCATAATTGTGCGCTTGATGCTTTCTTAGACTTTATTATCAGCTGCCGCATTTACATAAACTGGAATGAAGCTTGTCTCAATGCAAGTCTCTGTAAGCGAGTGCTCATTAGCTTGGCTGGTTCATTACCTCTTCAGAGTAATACCATCTGAACACAGAACGGAGCATTCAAGTGTGTTGTTGATTTGAATCAAAATAATTGTGTATAAAGAATGGAGCTGTCTGAAGGGTTAAACTGTATAAATGGTCAGTGCACCTCTGAGACACATTAGTGTCCTCCTTTACTGGCCAAATCCCCAAGATGCACCTCCTTTAAAAGTATGTAGAGGGATGGTGTGCCCAGTTGTCAGCTATGATTTGGAAGTATGGCCTCTGACAGGGCAGAACAAAATGCAGTAAGATCTGCTCAACGACAAATTGTATGTCAAATCTATGGACCAGTAAGGGACAGTGGTAGCAGGAGAATACAATGTGTCAGAGGGGGACATTTTTTTGTGCACTGGGTGGTTCCATTAGGCACCCATTGTTAGGACTGAGGGGTGCAAAGTTAAAAGGCTGTCTGCAGGATGTATTTATTTGCTGTACTGCAAAGGAGTCACCAGTTTGAAGTTTATGGCTGGTTGAGATTTACAAACAATATCACATGTGATAACAGAACTGCTGCTTCCTTGGAGGATGTCTGTATTTACCTGACTTGGAAATATTGGTTTCTAATCAGCATATCTGTACTTATTCATGATTGGTAACAATTCTTTTTTTTAACTTGTGTTGTCATTAATTGTTAAACCCAGGAAATGCAGATGTACCATTGTTTAATCTGACTGTCCAGAACTGATAATTGCAGGGACTGAATTAGATAAAAACTCCTGGCAGCAGAAGGCGGGGGTGGACAGTCCACAGAAAACGCTGCCAAGGCACTCGGACAGAGCACAGGGGCTTGCAGGCAGACAAGGGTACCTGGCTGGCACGACGTGAGGCACAAGGACGGCAACATTTACTTCCAGGGAGGAAGAGACAGCTCCACAAGGAGACGCCAGTTGTGGGTCCAGTGAAAGAGGGAAGCCACATCAGAGAACCAAGCGAAGCTGACAGATGAGGAATGAGGTGTGCCTAGGTCCCAGCCACACAAGGAGCCCAGAGTGGAAGAAAAAGGAACAACGAAGAGCCGCTGACAGGGAGTCAACAATTTGACACAACTTCTGTAGGGGAACGAGTGTCCGGGGAACAGAGTGCATCCATGGACAGTTGAACAATTAAGTGTTGGGGTAACACAGTGCCCAAACTGGACTCTGCACCACTAAAGGTTGTATCCTCCAATTCTTGTTTTTAACGGACTTTTAGAGGGTGGACTGTGTATTTTCCTTTTAAAAAAAGGGAAATTGATTCCTGATATGTTTAGATTTTGTTATGTTCATTTATCTTTTTAATGTACCTTATATTGTCTTGTACAATAGAACTTACTGTTGCTTTTTTCTAAAATTACTGTTGTGTCTTTCATTGTGTGTTTACTCACCGCCCAATTTAAAGAAACCTGTGTGCTATTATTGGTAAATTTCAGGAGTTCCCAGTCTCTTCATAAAATTGGGTGGCGTAGTCGGATATTTTAATGGTGTCTAAGTTAGATTACCTATAAGTGTGACCAGACACCTGTGACAAATGCAATACAGAATTTAATAAGTAGGTGGAAGGAACCAGTACTAGAGGATATGGTGCCTAGGTCATATTGAAAATATGGAGGAAGACAGAACCCACCAGAAGAATGTTAAAATGAAGGTTAAATTGCAAGAATTGAAGAAGAAGAGTGAACATGAGATGGATGGACAATGTAGTGACAGACGTTAAAAAAACGGAAAGCAAAGGTTGGCCAAAGAGTGCACCAAGCAAGAAAGAAGATATGCGGTATTGATAAGATACCATCCATATAGTAGTGGAAGAACACTTTCTGAACATGGATATGGGATTGGGGGTCAGATAATCTCATTGGTAGGCCCCCTCAAGCTTCCTAAAAGCATCTCCAGTGCACATTACCCCCAAATTCCAACAGTTTAACACATGGTTTTAAAACACTGGGCTGAGTGTCTGGTTTTACTTGTCGAACCAAAGCAGATCAGTGGAGTTGCTTTCCTGACAGTTAAGCTTGAAAGAAGATTCTAAGTTAGCACTTCTACCCTAATGCTAGTCCATTTGGATGGGCTGCTGACAAGGCTGAAGTATTATTATACTTCTCTCTGCATCTGTTTTCAGTGTAACCATTTGAGTTGTCCTCCCTCCTCTCACTCATTTGGGATGTTTGCACAGTCGCCTTCTTCTTTGGACAATCCATCCCTCGCTCCCTTGTCACTTTGCTCTTTGTTATGCACTTTTGCCATTGCAGCTTTGATCAGGTGGAGTTGTTGCTCAGCTTGAAGGAAAATAGTGTGCGAGTGGAATCAAACTAGAAGCAAAGTGGGAAGTTTCTTGCTGTTTCCTACATTCCAAAGGGCTTGATGTGCATGGATCCCTTTTCTAGCAGGATGGTGCGTGTGGGAATAGTCTTGTGGTGAGGTGACGTGCTTATGCAATCAACATGTGCCATTTTTTTTAAAACTTCAAAACTGCATTTCGTAACATATATTATTTAAATGAGTTTTTTATGTAGGATTGAATAGGATGCTATTAATACATCATTCTATATTTTAAGGTTTTTCGTTTTGATTACATTTGAGGGACTCCATTGCTGGCTCTGCCACTGCATTCATTCATGCATCCATGTGCTGACCCGCTGAGGCTGCAGCCTTGCCATGATTTTGTAAATAGAAGGTACTACTAGAATAAAACAGAAATCGGGTTAGGCTGGGCTACACCGTTCACCAGAGGAGCTGCCATTTCATCTACTTGAAAAACACACATTTTCTCTGCAGCACTCAGTTAAAAAGGCAAAGTGCTCTTATTGGGTCTAAATTCCAAGAAAACAACTCAAAAAGAGTACAGCCTACTAGAAACTGCAAATGTCATCTTATCTTCCTGCCAAAAATATCAAAATAGTAAATAATTCACTTGTAGCCCAACAGATTTGTAATGCATTTAAAAGCCTATTATTAATTTAGAATTTAAATGGCTGTTCAATACAACACGCTAATGCAGTGAAAGGCCTGAATCAGCTAATAACACCTCATTGAGGATTGCAGGTATCAAGCTGACATGTGTAGGGCACGCAGAACTCTTATGCAATCTTACGAACCAAAGCCTTAAAATAGACAGAGGAAGCATTGCAGGAACACCCAAAGCAATATCCAGTGCATGAATTTTTCATCACAGGGAGAACAGCACACTACAGAGCTAATCTTGGCAGGCTAGCATGGAAACTATTTCACTCGGGCAGAAGGAGAAAAGTAGGGGTTATGGCTGCTATATTAAGCTTTAACAGGGGGCATCATTTTCTGTTTCCATTTCTGTTCACAACCTTTACTCTGTAATTTGTAAAGGGAGGCTGGATGACTTATTAGCGTGATGGTAAAAACCCAGGAGATGTGTGAACCATTAAGCTGTTTCCCTACTTTATTGTCTGTAACATTCTCCTTATTTAGACTGCTGACCAGACTAAATGGCTATTTGACAAAATTAAATCCTGATTATCAAAGAGGTCTAGGACTGTAACTATTAGCTAGCATGTTTATCAAGCACTGTTACTGTAAATGAAAGAACTTTTATATTAAAGGTTAAGCAGAAAAATGCAATTTTCAATAAATTAACTCTGTAAGTGTTTTTGTTCTACAAAGGGCTTTGGCACCACCTGCAAGACAAAGAACTCCCTGCCAAATTTCCGACTATTCAGTTTGAGATAATGGAGGAAACCAAGGAGTACAATTGCCACTCAAACCTGGCACTTTATCCCAAATGTCATATGCATGCCAATAATTTTGCAAGGTGCTGTGAAAATTATTATAAGCCAAAGCCATTAGCTGAAATGTGGTTGAGAGTCGACAACAATTTACAAAAAGAAAAGAACAAACTGTGGAAAGAGCTAAAGGAAAACCCAAAACCTTAAAAATGTAGTCGGTTAAATGGCTGATGTGATGTTCATCAGCAGCACTGACACACAATGATCAGCTGCGCCACTCTGGGACTCCTAGTGCTGTCAAGATGGCTTAAATCTGTTTACAGCATGAGTCGTTGGTGCAGAAGAGCACCTATGAATAAACTAGAAGTTGTTATGTCTGGCATCTTGAAACTTGGCAAAGTGACTGGCACTTGCTGTATATTGGTTGCACTCTCCTTGTGTTTCTTTGACGGTGAGTCAGGTGTCATTAGCATTAGTCTATTTAAGTGGTTACAGAAGTAGCAGGTTTCTTCAGTGACAATGCACACAAATTGTATAGAGTCATGTAAAAAAGTAAGTACATCCCATTAAAAACAGTTTTTCTTTTTTAACATTTGTGGACATAAGATTTGATCTTTGTTTAACCAGTATCTACAGATAAAAGTGATATAAGAATCATCGCACATATTTAGATTTAGTAGTCCATTGTATGATTTAAATAAGCCTAAATACACTCCATGATTTATAACAACCTCAATTATCTCAAAGTAGAATTAGGTGCATTAGATCAGGTGTAAGAGGTTAAAACGTCATTAGAGAGGATCTTATTTGATGCCAACTTATTGAAATATGAGACATTTATCTAGTTTCTGTTTGTTGTTGAAGTGTGTGTTTACCACCATGTGAGATCAAAGAGCTCTCTGAGGCCTACATGAAAAAAGTAATGCTATGAAGTCCGGGCTAGGATTTAAAAGGATCTCAAAACAACTAGAAATCAAATAGTCCACAGTCTGGAAAGCAGTCCAAAAGTGAAGAAGACTTCAAACATCTGCCAACTTGGACAAGACAGACTTTGTCCTACAAAGGGCTTTGGCACCACCTGCAAGACAAAGAACTCCCTGCCAAATTCCCGACTATTCAGTTTGAGATAATGGAGGAAACCAAGGAGTTTATCTTATCCCAAGAGTAGAAGGCAAGATGCTGGGTCGTCATGGGCTCTACAGGTAGCTCTTGCCACTGTTTATGTTATAGTGCACAAGTCCATCATTACAAAGTGGATGAACATGTTAGATCTGCATGGGAAGTGTGCCAGGACGAAACATCGGAGGAAAACTAAAGTTTGGCCATTAACACCTCAGGGCTCCTGCAACAATGTTATCTGCACAGATTAGAAAAAGGTAGAATTACTTGGCCACGGTAACAAAAATTATGTTCATTGAAAATGAAAGATAGCATTTAACCAGAAGAACCTGATACCAGCTGAAGACCATGGTGGTAGCAATGTTATGGTTTGGGGCTGCTTTGCTGAATCATTGCCTGGGCAGCTCACCATCATAGAATCCACAATGAGTTTGTCCCTGTACTCTAACTAAAGTTGGTGTGTGTGTTTTTTTCTTCATTAGTATATACAGTATTAATTACACTGAATGGCATTATGGGCCTGATGAAGATCGTGGACACTGGCAGGCAGAGGGTCAGGTCTGCCAAAGTAAATAATTTTTTACAAGGTACACAGGCATTTTCAAATGCTATTTAAAAAGCTGAATTAAAAATGTATGCAAAGACGATATAGCTCCAGTTTTATAGGAGCTTTTAATGTTTTATTTAGAGCAGGGCTCCAGTAACTCAGTCCTGGAGTGCCGTAGTGGCTGCAGGTTTTTTGTTCCAACCCAATGTCTTAATGAGAAGTCAATTACTGCTATTAAAAGAGTGATAGCTCAAGAATATTTTTATGCTTTATTTTAGTTGTCTTTCTTGCTAACATTCAGATCCTGGAGATGCCTAAAGTGTGTTATATCATTAATGGGCTGAAGCTTCTCTTTTTGCTCCGCCTTCTTTCTATTGCTTGCCCTCAGCCCTTCCTATTCATGCCTGTTGCTATGCAACACTCACCGTGCAGCAGTCACAAGGTCCAAAAATCATTTGCATTTTGCTTTTGACATGGAAACTACTGCATCTTACCCATTCCTTGACTTGGTCATTTTTCTTCTAGTATTTTTGACATTTCCTCAGCTTTTCTTTTTTTTTGTTAAGTGATTTTGCTCGGGTTGGGATTTCAGTGTCTGACCCTTTCTGTCTGTTTTTGGATTGCTTTCACATTAGCCCTTTTTTGGATTTAGCTGCTATATTGCTTTGTTTTTATCATTTATGGCTCAGCCTCTTTTTTGGATAAATCTTTTGCATTATACACTGATTTAAAAAATGTTTTTTTCTTCTCACATCTCCCCTAGGCTCACCTCATTCAGCGTGCCATCAGCCATGCTTTACAAAGCAGTGTAATCACTGCAGTCATCCCAGCTTTACTTGTAGTTAGGACACAGTTTCCCCTTGTGAAACGTTCGGTAATTAGAGGGTTTGAGATGAATGTATTTTCTTCATTACTGTATCCCATTAAAACTGTCGTGTTAATAACATTTTTTGGAGACTTGAAGTTGTATCAGATTGTATTGCTTTGGAGATCTTAAACTGCTTAATAAAAGTATCAGTGCTTCAGTGTAATTTTACCTATGGTGGCAAGTGTTGAAATTTTAGCAGGGTAGAGCGCTTTTAGTCCATCCATCCTGACGTCCTGGAGGCATTCTGGTCAGATGCCCGAGCCACCTCATCTGACTCCTCTCGATGCAGAGGAGCAGCGGCTCTACTCTGAGCCCCTCCCGGATGACTGAGCTTCTCACCCTATCTTTAAGGGAGAGCCCAGACACCCTGCGGAGGAAACTCATTTCAGCCGCTTGTATTCGCGATCTCGTTCTTTTGGTCACTACCCATAGCTCATGACCATAGGTGAGGGTAGGAACGTAGATCGAATGGTAAATTGAAAGCTTTGCCTTGCGGCTCAGCTCGTTTTTCACCACGACAGACCGATGCAGAGCTCGCATTATTGCGGATGCCGCACCGATCCGTCTGTCGATCTCCCGCTCTATTCTTCCCTCACTTGTGAACAAGATCCCGAGATACTTGAACTCCTCCACTTGGGGCAGGATCTCGCTCCCAACCCTGAGAGGGTATTCCACCCTTTTTCGGCTGAGGACCATGGTCTTGGATTTGGAGGTGCTGATTCCCATCCCAGCCGCTTCACACTCAGCTGCGAACTGATCCAGAGAGAGCTGAAGATCACGGCCTGATGAAGCAAACAGGACAACATCATCCGTCCATCCGTCTGTCCGTCTGTCTATCCGTCCGCTCGTCTGTCTGTCTGTATGTCCGTCTGCCTGTCTGTCCGTCCGTCCCTCCGTCTGTCTGTCTGTCTGTCCGTAAAGGGGGGTCTGTGAGCTTGTCACATTGGCTCTGGCTGGCCATACATCTCAAGGCACATCAATTGCCCTGAAGCTGCCGTTGAAGGCTGTGCTCCAACAATGCAGAGCAACAAAGAATTTGACAATGTAATCTGAGCTGTGAGAAATGTATTCAGGAAGATCTGTCACATCAACACTTGGCAAGGGTTGTAGTTAAGTAGACAACTTGAGCCAGGAGAGAGAATGAATTCGAATGTTTAACTATTTCAAAAAATAGTGTCAAGGTTAAATATAGTGGAACTGGATATAAATATATGGAACTGACCAAAAAATCCAAAAAGTAAGACTGTGGTTAAACTGAAAGGTTATAGCACTAAATGATACAAAACCCAGAATTCATTAAGTGTTTGAGTTCTCCCTGAACAGCATGCTACCTAGTTCATGTTCTTCCAGCTACTGTGTATGCTAACTGGTGTGGGCTCTGGACTAATTGGCCTACAGAAGGCCAGATGGGGACTACCAAGTAAGAAGTTATATGTCCTCTTAAATGTTCTTCCTTTTCAGCCATTCTGGTGTGTGTGCATTTATTTATCTGTTCATGTATTTCTGTATTTAAAGAGCTTCTGTAAAAAGCTAAATTTCCCCTGAGGACAAATAAATAAAGATAGATCGATCTGTCTGTCTGTCTGTCCCTCCCTCGTTTTTGTGCCTTTTTTCAGTAACAGTGGCATTGTTAAATATCAGTTTTCTTTTTCATATGTTTACCAGAATCCATGTGGGATTTCATTAATTGAAATTCATTTCCAATAGTGGTAGTAAAATAAGGGTTGTTTTTTTTTAACACACTAGCATGTGCATCTCATTAACGTTTCATACAACTACACCTAATGAAAGCTGCCATCATAACACTGAGGAAGAGAATATCTAAATCGTTCAAGAGTACTTACTGCTCTGGTGAGTTTATGTCTTCTATAGGACCCTTGTTTGTTCTTGAAGGATCCATGGAGCCCCACTGCCCTTGAGGTTTCTGTTCATGGTGATTTTTCAATATTGATTTATCTCCCTCTGGGAAAAAAACAACAAAAAATAAATAAATAAACTTTAGAGTCGTAAAAATGGTTATTCAGCATTTCATCTCTTGAGCCTGTCAAAGCGTAAATGAAACACAAGTTTGGTAACAATTAACTGAGTAAAGCTATAGCTGAAAAAAGATAGCCGTTAGAATGATAATCAAAGTTGTGCTTCGTAGAGGGGTTAGCCTGGCTATCGAACAACAGTTTACACCCAGTTCTGTCGAAAGGCTTTGTCACATTATGCAACCTCTCCAGTGATTTTCAGTTTTTAGCTTTCACTTACATAATCTTGGCAAGTCAGAGGCAGTCACATAATGTGACATGCCCTGTGACTCACTCCGATTAAACCAAACAGGTTTCAAGTGGGTCATATGGAGTGGTCCCTGTGTGTGAGAGAGAGCTGACAGCCAGTGAATGCTCATCCAGAAGTACAATGCATATAGTGCAGCAATGAGTAAGGAATAAGGAAACTGAAGAGAAGCTTGTTTGTGTGATGTCTTGTGTTTTACTACCAGGACAGAATGGAAGAAAGCAAAGAAACACAAAGATTGTGGCTGAACTCACCACACCTGTTAACCCTTCATGCAGCACAAACTTCATCAGGCAGTATGCTATCGGTTGTTCAAAAAAAGCACCAAGCACGACTGCACTAGACAGCTGGTTGATAAAAGTGACATGGTCAGCAATTTTTAGTTATTTAAACTGATACGGTCCGACGATGAGATCAGCAACTTCATTTGGCAAGTCTGACCTACCCCACAGCTAAAACTTTTATAATGTGACATTGGCTTAAGTCAATGCTGCATAAGTGGTGTTGAGCGTTGGGAGTACAAATTCAAAATGGAAAGGGAGATGTTCCATCAATTTAAATAGTTTAAACTACTCGACTAAAGAATTCCTTTATCATGCTGAACATAAAAACAGCAAACATTATATTTTTGAAGTTCTGGCATCTGTTGGAGAGAATTTGCAGAAGAGGGGATACTTAAGCTGAATTAGACATAGAAAAAGTACAACGTTATGCACAGACTAACAGCAGTACATAATTTAGGACACAGAAGTTAAAATGTACAAGCAGTAGCATTTTGGCTAACATTTACTGTAAACTGAAGACATGTTCATACATTAAAAGAACAGAATAAAATAAAATGATGATAATATAAAGCTTTGAAAAGTGTGGATTCTCACTCCAGAGAAATACAGGCAATCTAACTGGGATATATCCCAACTGGATAACTTCACTGACGTGCAATGCACTAGCAATCATCTTGTCTACATGTTCACAGTACTTACTTGGATTCTGCATTCATATTAAATGACAAAAAATTTAATTTATTATGCATTACATTGACAAAAGTAAGCTATTATATACTAACTTATTTGTGTCAAAGTTGACTGGAGCCCTGCTCCAGTACCTCTAACTTTGGGACCTCAAAATCTACACAAAATGTTTGTTTTTAATCTTTTTAAAATGTTTAAATAAACCAGTTTTACGACACAGATGTAATTTAAACTTTATAAAAGTAGCCTAGTTAATGTTACACCTAACTGTTACAATAGAAGCTGCTGAAACTGAAGAAAATTGCCTACTGGTGTGGAATCTGACATGGAGGTTGCAAGAGAAAGTGAGTGAGCGCAAGACAGTGAGGAAGAGGATCCATCAGATGAGGCTGAGGAGAATGAAAACTCCAATATGAGTATGCTGCACAGAGTGAGGACAGCAGAGCAAGTTAAGATTGTAAGGATTACTAATTTGAGTGGGTGATTATATGTGTAAAACAAGACTGATGTTTCATGTAGTAGGCCAATGACATGACCTAACGTCAATAGCACTTCACTCCCAAATTGCCATTGTCAGCTCACCCACTCTCATCCACAACACTGTCACTATGAGCTCTCACATGTCATCATTTACAGATTAAATGCTGAATACACCTGTTCTTAAGTCACATAATCGGTAGGTAAAAGTTTAAAACTACACTGGGTATGTAAGAGGAAAGGCTGGGTACACAAAATGCACATTCTGTGAGAGACCCCATTAGAGCTCAGTCACCTTTACTTAGATGATCCTGGTTTATTTACTGCAAAAAAGGAGATGCTATCAATCAAATTATCATTTTGGTATTATGTAACATTTTTTGTAAAAGTTCATTAGTACTTTAAAATAGCTCACTACACATAGAAAACACATAGTAGAAAGCATACCCATTAAGGTCTAGTAGGCAGCAGAATACCAAAATGGCAAAGAGCAGGCAGTTGGAGATCAAGTGTCACAGAGGTCTGTGGTGAAGCATGATTAGAATTAAATAGACAGGAATCCAAGCGTGTGCAGACTGTAAGCGGGTGCAGGTTCAAGTGGCACCCAGAAGCAGCCTTGGAGTGTGGAGTCATCCCGGATAATGACAGTGCCATTGATTAAAAAGTAATTGATTCAGATGGCCATAATCAGATTTTCAATTTTTTTATACTATATTTTCTTTGTGGGCTCTAAAAGTTTATTCAAGACTTCATTTTAGGGGGTTTCAGAGGTTGACAAATCTTGTCACGTTTGTTTTTGTACTTCATACTTTTAACAATGTTGAAGAAAAGTAGCATTCTTCAATGACACCATGTTTTTCTAATGGGTGCCACCATTTTGAGAGTTATTTGCTGATGGCTGCTATGCTGTTGCTAGGTTAAAGTAAACTGGTTGTGGGCGGTGCATGACATCAGTGGGTCGAAGGTATAAAGGTCAAGCTGTACACTTCCTGGTGTCCAAGATTGTGGATTCTCCCGAAAGACCTTTTAAGTTCATTATTTGTTGTTGCCTTGTACCCTACCCTACCCTACCAGGCTCTGTTCCCTGCTACACCTGGATTGAATTAAGCAGGTTTGGTTGGTGGATAGTTGGTCACATAAAGTGCGTGGCTCAGTGTTTAGCACTGTTCTGTCACATCTCCTCAGACATGAGTCTAATTCCCACCCCTAACACTGTCTTGCATGATGTTTTCACTTTCTCCTTGTGTTTTCTTTGCATCTTTCTGTTGCATCTTTCTATTGTTTTCATGCTTAAGTTGTTTGGAATTCTTTTCTGACTGGAGTGATTGCCCCCATAGTTCGGATAGATGTGAACATGCCAGTAGCACTCTAGTTCAGACCAAAACAACATCACCGAGATCCTTTGGACACAGAAGTCTTGATGCAGTACCAAGCAAACTGTGGAGTGGTTTGCATGATGTATGACTGTGATCCGATACAGCACCGATCTTACAACAGGAAATGCTATGCATTATGGGATACATTTCTACCAGTGTTTAGGCAATGTCAATATAAACACAAATCCACACATGCATACAAGTTTGCATAAAACAACTTGCACAAGTACCCGCCAATCAGATCAATCTTAGCATCTATTCAGCCTTGGATCAGATTGCAGTTGGCCACAACAAAAGGTGATGATTCAATTGTGAGCAGGTAGATCAATCCGACCACATATAGAGCTGGTAAGACACGAATGCCATTTGCGACCAGTGATTAAACCCACTAATCTTACACCACAAGACTGAAGCATGCAGGTAGGAGGTCATCTACTAGTACAATGTGGACACTGGAGGCACATTAATGTTGATACTACAGTATGTAGTAAATGTGAATTAAACATTGCTTTGTGAACATTATTAGCAAATTTACAGGCCTAAAGACTGCAGACGTGATTTAAAATTAACTAAATTGAGGTGATGTTCAGTCTATTGGAGAGTACTGTAAATGCACAGCATCAAACAGAGAAACCAAATTCACTCAAAATGTCTACTGTCTACATGAAATTGATACACATTACTGTGTGCCCTTAGCAGAGCTTGCCATGGGCTCACACAGATGTAACGTGTCCTTTCTGTAGCGAGCAAAGTAACGTGTTTTTCAAGTTCATTGACATTCTCCTCATACAGTTTTGCTTGGTAAACAAGGCATATTATTTGAAATGTGATGGCGTACAACAGTAGCTCTTTTCAAATCTAAAGACATTTTTTCTTGGGGAAAGAAACTTTCTGCCCAACAAATGAGGTCCACAACACACCAACAGGCTTTTACTTCTGGTTCACTTGAAAGTTTGCTGTATGAAATGCAACCAAGTTAACTGGAGACTGAAAGAAAGCAGCTGATCACCTCCTGTTTGTGTTCAAAGCAAGCAGACTAGGAGTGTGAAAACACCTTTATAAGGACTTATTTGGCTAGCTGATGTGTTTCAGTCAACTTGACCTGGGTGTGTGTAAGTATGGACTGTGTGATAGACTGGCATCCCATCCTGCCTTTGTCACAAGGTTATTGTTATGAGTTATGGGTCTTCATTACTCTGTAATGGAATAAGTGGGTTTCAAAAAATGACTAGAGGGTTTTATAAAATAAATAAATACCTCAATATTTTCATATTACATTATTGCTTGGCAAATAACCATTTGATTGCTTTCTGATATTCCCACTGTCTTCAGGATTTCAATATTAATATGACTGGAGAGAGAGCTTGCTAATTAAGAGAAAAACCAAACTGCCTTCAGCGTCCGGTTTTACTAGGAGAAAATCTTTTAGCAAGTGTGCACATTACTGAAACACCCCAACTAAAGTGACATGGTAGCTTCTGAAATGAGATGAGATGACTTCAGCCAACTTGTTGGACTTCAAAACTACATTGACCAACAGCAGATACCTTGTGATAGGTTGCTCTCTGACTTTGTCGACTGGTTTATTTATTTTTTGTTTTAACTGTCAGCAAATCTTTCTATGGTGAATTGTTATTTGCATTATTGACTGCTATTCTGTAAAATCCATGAAGATTTACTAATCACAGAGGGTTAAAAAAATTGATTATTGCAAAGAAGAACATACACTACATGCAATTATTTACCTTTAATCAGAAGCATAAAGAATGCAGGAGGAGTTCTAGAGCTATCAAGTCTTTATAATATATGAATGATATTAACGTCTGGTGACTATAGAACAGATAAGTGGATTAGAAAATGGATGGATGGATACCGGGAAAGGAACATAAATATGCTGATTAAGGCATGAATGGCTCCATCCACAGTGTTCCACTGTTCTGTATAATTATGGTTTTCCAGTTTGTTTATCTCCACAACCCTATAATTGAATTAAAAAGGATTAAGCAGTGGATAATTGAATCTTTGTGTTATGTTGATAAGTTCTTAGCATTCACTTACTGTACAAACATTTTATAATGAGTGATGTCAGAGCACGTCCATCAGAAATCTCCAGTAAGGTATTTATTTATTACAACGCTGGAGTCTTAAACAATGCAACTTGGAAACTCACGCCATATCCTTTTCTGAACACAGCAAGCTGGATATGCCATATTCAAATGTTGATGCCTTTAAATGCAAACCTATGGTACATCTCGACAGATCTCGCCATCTTACCGATATCTACAGGCTTGTTATTGGCAGCAGTAGCTCTTCAGTATCCAAGACAGAAGTTCTTATGTGTCTTTTTTTTTTTTGTTTATTTTATATTATATATATATATATATATATATATATATATATATATATATATATATATATATATATATATATATATATATATATATATATATATCTATAATAATAGAAGGCAAAGCCCTCACTGACTGATTCACTCACTCACTGACTGACTGACTCACTCATCACTAATTGTCCAACTTCCCGTGTAGGTGGAAGGCTGAAATTTGGCAGGCTCATTCCTTACAGCTTACTTACAAAAGTTAGGCAGGTTTCATTTCAAAATTATACGCGTAATTGTCATAACTGGAACCTCTTTTTTGTCCATATACTGTAATGGAAGGCAGCAAGATGGCCGTAGGAGACTGAGTTGCGTGTCGCGTCATCACGCCTCCCACGTAATCACGTGAACTGACTGTGAACTCAGTACGTAGAAAAGAAGGAGGAGCCCCAAATAGCGCTGAAGAAAACATTCATTACACAATTGACAAGGCAGCGAAACAATAAGAAGCAAGTGAGTGACGCATACAAGCATCTTCATAAGACACGAGGTATAAAAAAGCACGGTGTAAACCGTAAGTCTAAATTAACTTTATAGAAACGCTCCCGCTGCCGTTTGCAATACCATATTCGCGAGATACAAGTTTAATGAGAAGACACGAGGTATAAAAAAGCACGGTGTAAAGCGTAACCTTAAATTAACTTTATAGAAACGCTTCCGCTGCCGTTTGCAATGCCATATTCGTGAGATACAAGTTTAATGAGAAGACACGAAGTATAAACGAGAGTTTGCATCACTTTGTAACAGAGTTAAAATTGCTGTAGCGAGAAACTTTTAACTGCCGGGTCTTAGCTAACATTAAATAAACCCGTGGACATCGCAACATCACACAAGAGAGCGGCTCACGTGAAGTGACTGAACGCAGCAGGAGTGATCACTTCCATGAATCAAACCTGTTCAAAAAACACATTACACAATTGATAAGGTAGGAAAAGAATATGAAACAAAGCACGGTATAAACCGTAACTTTAAATTAAGTTTATAGAAACGCCTCCGTTTGCAATACCATATTCGCCCCTGCGAAGCGCGGTGATTTTGCTATATATATTAAACTATTTCAACCATTGTATGATCTGCTTCTCGCAACTGAAAGAGGGCACTGCGGCAGAAGTTAGCCGACTTGCTCACCAACCACAAGCGTTACCTGGTAGGTAACCACTCATACAATCAGATTGTGAATCAGACTACGAATGCCTGCAATGTAATTTCCCCGATCTACATGCTGTCAAATGAACGAACCACACGCCGTGGCACAACGTTAGGGGCTTCGCCTCTACGTCCGAGGATCGATTCCTGTAAGGGAGTGCAGTGACTGTGTACTCCTGATGAGCCCACAATTACGGCGAAACACGTGTCGCATACTATGCATCTTCAAAGCACGGTGTAAACAGTAAGTTTAAATTGAGTTTATAGAAACGCTCCCGCTGCCGTTTGCAATACCATATTAGATGACTTTGTAACAGAGTTAAAATTGCTGGAGCGATAAATTTTTAACTGGCGGGTCATGTCGCGTGTTCTTGGGTAGGTACACCAAAAAATGTATACATTTATGCATGTAATGGGCAAACAAAAAATGTACTATACCCGAAAGCACTACAGTAGTACTCAATGTATCTTTACTTCTTAAATGTTAATGTTTTACTGTTTAATAATTTATACGCTTCTTATATGTTATTCAGATTCTTTTATCAAAATACCAGTAACAGCGCACTGCACGATAACGTGGAGTGAATACACTTGACATGACCATTCATAGTATTTATCCCCTTTCACTGTACGTTTACCATTCGTTTGCTCAGAGGTTGATGCGTTTGCTGCTTAATGAGCAGCTCTTCACCCTAGCGTCCCGCTGCTTTCTTCTTTCGTCGGCATCTTTTCCCGTTAAAACTGATTTTTTTTAAAACTTAGTATGTTTTCTTTAATTTTTCAGTTAAGCTGGCACTTAAGTCTTCAATCTGCCTCAAGAATAATTAGCGAAGGTGGTAGACAATGAAAACGTCAGCCGTACGCATCCGCCACGCACGCACTGGTGCGCGCAGCTGTGAGTTGATTCTACTATAAAATAAAATAAAGATAAAAAGAGTAATAACTTGCAGCACTGCTATTCAATTACACTTGCCTAACGCCTCTCCTAAGGGGAAATACTGTGGGATCTGGGCATCCGTCAAAGCAGCAATCACAAGCCCGATTACAAAGCGGGAAGCTGTGATTTGTCCTCTTCCTCCCATGTAACAATCGCAGCCCGTGTTGCAACGCACTATGTATGTATGTATATGTATATATGTGTATGTGTGTATATATATATATATATATATATATATATATATATATATATATATATATATGTATGTTCATATGTGTGGGAAAGCGAATAGTAGACTTGACGTAGTATATGTGTACCAAATTTCAAGTCAATAGGTGAAACGGTTTGCGAGCTACAGCTGATTTAAAATCCTGGACAGACAAACGAATAGCCACGGTAGCGTATTATAGAAGAACATTTTACTGTTTAATAATTTATATTTATATGCAATGTGCTTCTTTTATATTACTTCATATTCTCATATGATAATGATGTTAATGTTGTTTATATTGATTTCTATGTTATTGTAAGTGCTCTTTATTTGTGGAAAAATAAATTTGGCAATTAAACTTATTTTATACATACATTTTATGTTTTTCTCTTGCACTCAGTGAGCGAATCCACTGGGTAATCAGCTATATATATATATATATATATATATCTATATATATATATATATATATAATATAGATAGATAGATAGATGTGTATGTATGTAGATATACAAATATGTATATGTATATATGTGTATATATATGTAGATATACAAATATGTATATGTATATATATGTGTATATATATGTAGATATACAAATATGTATATGTATATATATGTACAGTGGTGTGAAAAACTATTTGCCCCCTTCCTGATTTCTTATTCTTTTGCATGTTTGTCACACAAAATGTTTCTGATCATCAAACACATTTAACCATTAGTCAAATATAACACAAGTAAACACAAAATGCAGTTTTTAAATTATGGTGTTTATTATTTAGGGAGAAAAAAAATCCAAACCTACATGGCCCTGTGTGAAAAAGTAATTGCCCCCTTGTTAAAAAATAACCTAACTGTGGTGTATCACACCTGAGTTCAATTTCCGTAGCCACCCCCAGGCCTGATTACTGCCACACCTGTTTCAATCAAGAAATCACTTAAATAGGAGCTGCCTGACACAGAGAAGTAGACCAAAAGCACCTCAAAAGCTAGACATCATGCCAAGATCCAAAGAAATTCAGGAACAAATGAGAACAGAAGTAATTGAGATCTATCAGTCTGGTAAAGGTTATAAAGCCATTTCTAAAGCTTTGGGACTCCAGCGAACCACAGTGAGAGCCATTATCCACAAATGGCAAAAACATGGAACAGTGGTGAACCTTCCCAGGAGTGGCCGGCCGACCAAAATTACCCCAAGAGCGCAGAGACGACTCATCCGAGAGGTCACAAAAGACCCCAGGACAACGTCTAAAGAACTGCAGGCCTCACTTGCCTCAATTAAGGTCAGTGTTCACGACTCCACCATAAGAAAGAGACTGGGCAAAAACGGCCTGCATGGCAGATTTCCAAGACGCAAACCACTGTTAAGCAAAAAGAACATTAGGGCTCGTCTCAATTTTGCTAAGAAACATCTCAATGATTGCCAAGACTTTTGGGAAACTACCTTGTGGACTGATGAGTCAAAAGTTGAACTTTTTGGAAGGCAAATGTCCCGTTACATCTGGCGTAAAAGGAACACAGCATTTCAGAAAAAGAACATCATACCAACAGTAAAATATGGTGGTGGTAGTGTGATGGTCTGGGGTTGTTTTGCTGCTTCAGGACCTGGAAGGCTTGCTGTGATAGATGGAACCATGAATTCTACTGTCTACCAAAAAATCCTGAAGGAGAATGTCCAGCCATCTGTTCGTCAACTCAAGCTGAAGCGATCTTGGGTGCTGCAACAGGACAATGACCCAAAACACACCAGCAAATCCACCTCTGAATGGCTGAAGAAAAACAAAATGAAGACTTTGGAGTGGCCTAGTCAAAGTCCTGACCTGAATCCAATTGAGATGCTATGGCATGACCTTAAAAAGGCGGTTCATGCTAGAAAACCCTCAAATAAAGCTGAATTACAACAATTTTGCAAAGATGAGTGGGCCAAAATTCCTCCAGAGCGCTGTAAAAGACTCATTGCAAGTTATCGCAAACGCTTGATTGCAGTTATTGCTGCTAAGGGTGGCCCAACCAGTTATTAGGTTCAGGGGGCAATTACTTTTTCACACAGGGCCATGTAGGTTTGAATTTTTTTTTCTCCCTAAATAATAAAAACCACCATTTACAAACTGAATTTTGTGTTTACTTGTGTTATATTTGACTAATGGTTAAATGTGTTTGATGATCAGAAACATTTTGTGTGACAAACATGCAAAAGAATAAGAAATCAGGAAGGGGGCAAATAGTTTTTCACACCACTGTATATATGTGTATATATATGTAGATATACAAATATGTATATATATATGTAGATATACAAATATGTATATATATGTGTCTGTATGTGTCTATATATATGTATATATATATATATATATATATATGTATATATATATATATATATATATATGTGTGTGTGTATGTATGTATGTGTGTATATGTATGTGTATATATATATGTTGATATATGTTTATATATGTGGATGTGTATATGTATATATAAATGTATATATGTATATATGTTTATGTATATACAGTATATATATGTTTACATAACCTCTTTAAACACACTTCTTCTCCGCTGCGAAGCGCGGGTATTTTGCTAGTATATATATATATATATATATGCACACACACACACACACAGGTAAAATCCTGTTACAACGAACTCACAGGGACCTAAAAAATATTTCGTTGTAATGAGATTCTGTATTTGTCGCTATAGTGCTTTCTTTAACTTGCATCCAGGAGTTTGCAATCATTTCAATAGCTTCTTTTGCGTTAATTTTAATCTCCTCCTGCCTACAAGTTATGCTGACGAGAATGTTTTCTCAGCATTTCCATGCCATAATACACTTTCAGGGTGTGAATGAGCCCAAATCCAATGGCTGAAGCACTGCTGTGCAACTGGGTGGGAGGAATTCAATTTGAACATTATCTAAATGTGGAAGCATGTTGTGGGCAGCACAGTTATCAAACAGAAGCCGAATCATCCTTTTCTTCTTCTTCATATTGTGAGGTTTCTGAACTCTTTTGGGATCCCCCCACCCAACGGGAACGTCACGCTGAAGTGCATCCCAAAGTGTGATTGCCGTTTCTGTGGAAGATTGCTTGTCCATTGCCGGGGCAGGGCAACAGCAGGCTCACAGCGCTGCAGTGAAATGCCATAGAAGCGAATCATAAGATCGGGGTTGCACTATAAGTCCCTGTCTTGCACCCCAAAACACGAGGCTGAGACTCAGTACTTTAGCAAAACCAGCTTTATTCAGCTTGAAACAGGAACAGCACGGTTATTTATTGTAGCGTGATCTGCCACTCTCCCATAAACAGTGTGAAGGACAGCCGGGTCCCATGCCCGGCAGGGATGCCCCTGCTGCATCTGTTCCGGGGGAGCCACCATGGGCAGCTCAGTACCTCCCCCGGGACGCTTGGTGGCAGCCTCCCTGGTGGACGATGATTCCCCAACCTGGCGCAAGGCTCCATGTGAGATGGAGTCCTCCACAGCCTGGTTGGGGGCTCGGGTGGCCGCTAGGGGGAGCTGCATGACGTCTGCAGCCCAGCTGGTCGACTCGTCAGCCCCACCTGGAAGTTCAATTACGACCAGGTAATCAAGCACCTGGAACGCTTCCGGGTGGGGTATAAAAAAGGCCAGCCATCACCACTCGAGAGAGCCAGAGTCGGGAGGAGGAGGAGGACTACGCCTGAGGAGGAGTGGTGGTGAAGGGAGAGAGAGAGAGAGAGAGTGTTAGTTGTGATATATTGAAGTGCTTTTGGGACTGTGTTGGGCCTGTGGGACACGGGGAAGGCGTGCCCCACGGCTGAAGAGTAATAAAAGAGTCTTTATTGAAGTACGTGCCTCTGTCTCAGTCTGTGCCGGGTCGGGCGCTATATAGCGCCTTTCACAACAGACAAAGCAGTCAGGCAGGGTCGTGGCCAGGTTAGTGGCCAAGTAATCCTATTCCTTGCATTTACAGCATCACCCATTGAGATCTTTTCTGTTTGCTTCGGTGAGGAGCTGCAGCAGAGCTGTGAGCCTGCTGTTGCTCTGGCAATGGATAAGCAGTCTTCCACAGACAAGGTGATCGCACTTCGGGACGCTCTTCGGCATGTCGTCCCGTTGGGTGGGTCCCAAGAGAGTTTAGAAACCTCACATTTTCTTGAATGAGTGCCGCATTAATAGGAATGTTTCTTGAATGAGCATCGCTGAACCACATAAAAACGGCTTTTTCAACGTCTTCAAATGCAGCAGTTCACATACGTTTGCAACCCGAGATTTTTCTTCTTTTTTTGCTCGGTCTTTCAAGAAAGTTAACAGTGTCGATGGCGAAATTTCAAATTCACTGGCAAGGTCTATTTTCTTTTTGCCGGAATCGAGAGCCACAAAAATGTAAAGATTTTTTTTCTAATATGAACTGTTATCGTTTTTTCGTGTCTGCCGTTTCTATAGGAGGGTGACAATGAATAGAATTCCAATGGATGTTTTTCAAATGTTGATGAGCTTAATAAGCAAAAGGTATCACTGAAAACCACCGATAAACAAAAACAGAAAAAAAAAAAAAAGTACGAGGAAGGTTTGAAGAAAAAAAAATGACGGTGTTTCTGTTTGAGGATCGTTGAGCACAACTGAGCTGCGGCCACAGAACTAACTGCTCTGTGGATGATTCATTCAGGCATATCAAGGTCTTTTGGGCACTTCATTGTAATGAAAGTATCTACTGAATGTATTTCGTAGTAACAAGATTTCTATAGACTAGTTTCATATGGGGAAACTGTCGGGACCATAAAAATACTTCGTTGTAATGAAAATTTCATTGTAAAGATATTCGTTGTAACAGAATTTTACCTGTATATGTATTGTGATGGATGGCATGCATGGGCTGGTGTCCCTGTCAGGTGGGTTCTGATCTCTTACCTGGCCTAGAGGTCATGGTACAGAGTGGGTATAAAGAAGGGCAAGATGTTCCTTTTATCTTTCCAGAAGACCAATAAAGGATGCCAATGTGCAGGTG
This sequence comes from Erpetoichthys calabaricus, assembly GCF_900747795.2. Lineage (NCBI taxonomy): Eukaryota > Metazoa > Chordata > Cladistia > Polypteriformes > Polypteridae > Erpetoichthys > Erpetoichthys calabaricus. The sequence continues at coordinate 36,689,651 of NC_041406.2, forward strand.
AGCACATTGGCTTCCCAACAGGAATGGGTCGAGAACCGTTACCTGGCTAGGAGACCAGTGGGATGGTAGGAGAGGGAGAGACAACCTGGCAGAGCTACATGCTCCCCCAACATGCTAGGCGGTAGCCTCCCTGGGTGATGTTACCTGTGCGGACACCTGCAAGGCATGCTGGGAACTGTAGTCCCATAGGACAGCCTGGTCAGGTTCCATGGGAGCCGCCAGGGGGTGCTACAGGGATCAATCATCCGTACCTTATGGGACTTCCATTTGACTTGGAAGTGCTTCCAATGGGCTGTGCCCTACCACTGGAAGTACTCCCAGATCTAAGATAAAAGAGGCCTCTCCAGGCAACATGGAGTCAGGTAGAAGTTGGAAAAAGCTCACCTGGAGTAGTGGAAATAGAGGAAAAAGAGAAGGAAAAGCACATGTGTGTTTGTATTACTAGCAAAGCCTTTTGTAAGGTACTTTACCTAACTTGTTTTTCAAAAATAACTACTTGTCAGTGTTTTGATAACTACAGTAACCACTAAGCTCTAATTTATGCCAAAAGCAACATGTCAGCACAGCACAAGTGCTCTTCCATCTAATTCACTCTGACTCAATTCTGTATTTAAATGCTATAAATGTGAATAAAAACAGAATCTTTCAAATTATCCAAGCAATCCTTTGCAGTACTGTTTCAGTGTTTGTATATCAGTTATAGACCAAAGGTGGAACTAGAATTGTAATGTACACAATGCACCGATGTACTTGCTCACAATGTATAAAAGGACTGATTTTATAGTTTTACTTTTATTAAACAAGAATGGCAGCATCCGAGATGAAATCAAATTTAAAAGTGGTGCTATTATTGACATGTGCTCCAATAAATACTGTATATACAATTCACTTATGAAATACATTGTCTTCACATTTAAAATAATAAGTAATCAAACTTTTATTCTGAGGTAACAGTTCTTTTCACCTGCCAGCATTCTTTTTTATTTTAATTCGTACCTATCTTTTCTGTACAGTTATCTCTGATTTTGTGGGCACCATCTTTAAATGCTGACACTTTTTGTACTTTGCACGTGCCTACTCTGATTTTACACAAGCCAGTTGTTTTAATTTGCATGTATCAATTATTATTTTTTGCATGCCACTTGTTTTAGTTTTTTGTCATTTAAATATTAGGGCCTGTGGTAGTCCAGGTAGAACCCAACTGCCACAACATCCTCAAACCCGGATCCATTGATAACATGTCCAGGACAAGCCAGGTAAATGAGGACACGTAAACAGCCAAGAGTAAGGTGCAAAAAAAGTACAGTGTCTTTATTACAAACAAACTGTCCAAATAAATAAAGTGTGGTGCCATTTTATTAATAAATAAATAAATAAATAAATAAATAATCTGTAATTAAAACACCATACTTGTGGAGGTTAAAACGAGTCAACAATAAATTATCCACATAAAAAAATTGTTAATTGTCACAATTGTTAATTGTGTTAAAATCCACAATTAACATCTTATACAAATCAGATTCCCATTCTTTTCAGTCTAGCGCATGTTCCTTCTTCCCAGCTCACCCAGCGGGTCACACAGCAGGTCACACAGCTGGCCAGATATGCCAACAGCTGCCATTCTTCTCTCTCTCTGCCTAATTTGGCATCAGCTGGGACACTCTGAACCAAACCTCTGTCTTCCTCGCGTCTATGGCATTTATGGGAGGCTATCTCATGATTGTCCCCTGCTCCAACAAACTGCTTAATATGGAACAATCCATTCCTCGGCATGCCGAATGGCTTCAGACCACCCTTCCTACTCTTCACTACACTGCACTTCCTCACATACCTGATCCTACTTTGCTTGTCCTTAGGTTTTTTGATCCTCCTTTGTCTCTTGCTCAGGCTTACTTTAAGGTGATAGGGATGCAGGTGTGCAAATCACAGACTCTAAAGTGTTAACAATGCAACTGGCTACAGCATCCACACATGAATGCCTGCCCATCAACACCCTGGAGCCACTCTGCCATGCTACTACTTGCACTTACAATGCTCTGACCCTGACCAAGTCAGGTTAGATCAGGCTGAGGAGCATGCACAGGTACAGTATGTTGCCGCACCTACCACATGATGAAACAGCTCAGGATCGTAGTTGGCAAGTGGAAATGACCATCTATCTGCCACAGCCAGGTGTTATGTGGGCATCCCCTTGGCCTAGTCTAGCTAGCTAGCTAGCTAGCTAGCTAGATAGATAGATAGATAGATAGATAGATAGATAGATAGATAGATAGATAGATAGATAGATAGATAGATAGATAGATAGATAGATAGATAGATAGATAGATAGATAGATAGATAGATAGATAGATAGATAGATAGATAGATAGATAGATACTTTATTAATCCCAATGGGAAATTCACATTCTCCAGCAGCAGCATACTGATACAATAAATAATATTAAATTAAAGATTGATTTAAATAATGCAGGTGAAAAACAGACAATGAGGATCCCGTGAGCCAGATCATCATCTGGGAATCACGCCACATGGCCGTACTGCCATAACCGACACTCCCTCACAATGCAGGTAACAAGTCCAGTCTTCATCTCAGGTCACTGGATACCATCCATGTGTCGCAGCCATATAGCAAAACAGGAAGCTCCAGGACTCTAAACACTTGGACCTTCATCCATTTGCAGAGATATCAGGAGCACCACACACCCCTTTCCAGCGACCTCATGAACCCCCATGCTCTCCCAATCCATCTATTGACTTCATAGGAAGATTCATCAGAGACATGAATGTTGCTGCTGAGGTAAGTAAAGCTCTCAACGGGGTCAACAGTCTCTCCACAGATAGACACACCACTGATGGCCATGCCCAAGAGGTCATTAAAAGCCTGAATCTTGGTTTTTATTTAGGACACTTGCAAGCCCAGACACTCAGACTCCTTGCTCAGTCCCTTCAGAGCCCTAATCAGAGCCTCCATTGATGTCATGAAGATTAAAGCATCGTTGGCAAGATCAAGATCAGTGAATCTTTCTTCACCAACAGATGTCTCACACCCGGTGGAACCAACCAGCACATTATATATAAATACATATTTGAGTCCTTTGTCATTTGTTTAGTATATGAATTAAGCTTCCTAACTGCAACAGTTATGTCTTTTCCACATAAAGAACATTTAAAGACTTAACATCTTAAAGACAGACCTCAGTATGTGCGTCTTGGGAACTGCACGTCTGACATTGTGGTCAGCAACACAGGAGCGCCACAAGGGACTGTACTTTCTCTGATCCTGTTCAGCCTATATACATCGGACTTCCAACACAACTCGGAGTCCTGCCACATGCAAAAGTTCGCTGATGACACTGCTATCGTGGGCTGCATCAGGAGTGGGCAGGAGGAGGAGTATAGGGACCTAATCAATGACTTTGTTAAATGGTGCGACTCAAACCACCTACACCTGAACACCAGCAAAACCAAGGAGCTGGTGATGGATTTTAGGAGGCCCAGACCCCTCATGGACCCCGTGATCATCAGAGGTGACTGTGTGCTGATGGTGCAGACCTATAAATACCTGTGAGTGCATCTGGATGATAAATTAGACTGGACTGCCAATACTGATGCTCTGTGTAAGAAAGGACAGAGCCGGTTATACTTCCTTAGAAGGCTGGCGTCCTTCAGCATCTGCAATAAGATGCTGCAGATGTTCTATCAGATGGCTGTGGCGAGCACCCTCTTCTACGCGGTGGTGTGCTGGGGAGGCATCATTAAGAAGAAAGACGCCTCACGCCTGGACAAACTGGTGAGGAAGGCAGGCTCTATTGTTGGCATGGAGCTAGACAGTTTGACATCTGTGGGCGCTCAGCAGGCTCCTATCAATTATGGAAAATCCACTGCATCCACTAAACAGTGTCATCTCTAGACAGAGGAGCAGCTTCAGCGACAGACTGCTGTCACTGTCCTGCTCCACTGACAGACTGAGGAGATCGTTCCTCCCTCAAACTTTGCGACTCTTCAATTCCACCCTATTCCACCCTACGTTAACATTATATAAAGTTATTGTCTGTTTTTACCTGCATTATTATCAATCTTTAATTTAAATGTGTGTAATAAACTGCAACCTAAATAATACTAAAATGATAAAGGAAAGACAATGTCCACAAAAGAAATGCTGAGACACCAACTGGGTTGCCCCTTTTAATAGCTGCAGAGTCCCAAAATAAAGCAAAATAACCAAGACAAGGCTGGCTGGGGGGCGATTTAATGCACTGTACAGCAGTCATTACTTGGGGTAGGGAGCTCCATTCTGCCTTCTGCTATCTCCAGAATGAGATGACCTCTGCTGGGAGCACCTCAGTTTTATAATGTGGGGGAGTGGAAGGGGCGGGGTCATTTGCCCCCATTGGGTGGGTTCTCAGGGCTGCGGGAGAGGAGAAGGAACAGATGCGACTGTCAGTGGCAGCACCCCTGAAGTGGTAGTGCTTACCTTTGATGGGCCCAGAAGGTGAACCATAGGCATGCATATGTTCAACTGAATATGTCTTATATTGAATAAGAGGTGTCTGAGATTTAGCAAATAACAATACATTTATATTATTCCAACTAAAATTAATTCACTAAAGTGTGCCAGAATCTTTTCACTCTATTTATTTCAAACTCCACCCAACATATGCAGAATCAGACTGTATATACTCAAAATTCATCATAAACATATCAGATTTCACTTTCTATATGCAGAGAGTGCTGAAGAAAAAGCTGAGTGAAGAAGAGGAAGCTTACAAAGATAAAACATTCAGAATATTTTTGGAACAGATTGGGCATGTACAGCTGGGTTGAAGCAGTCCTGGGCCCAGGAGCTGGAAGAGAAGGAGGGCAAAACTAATGACCTAAACCAACTTTTCAATAGATATTCCCTTCTGCCACCACTCCCTTCTTGAAATGACCAATACCCCCATACCATTCCTACTGCATTAACAACATCTACCACTTCAACTGGAACGGCCAGTAATGAGTCCACCTGTGGCCTGTCAATACACACAGGGTAAGTCACAGGACAAGATGGAGTCATTCTTCAAGTTCTTAAGGCTGGTGCTGGCCAACTTTGTGGTATCCTCTATCACCTGTTCAGTCTGTCCCTAAGGCACCAAAAAGTGCTGATGCTGTGGAAAATGTCCTGTGTTGTTCCTAATGAATCCATAATCCATAATGAATCTTAATTTTTTGTAATCTGTTGTGTGTAATTGAGAGGGTAGGTGTTTTTTGTTATATTTCTTGAACTTCTGTGAAAAATCTAAATTTCCATATTGGGACAAATAAAGTTAGCTTGTTTGCTCTTTCGTTTGCTTGTTTCTTCGTTCAGTCTATCGATCAGATTTTTAAAGAGGAAGAATCAGGAAATGAAATATGGTCTAACACTTTGTAAAGTTCAAAACCACGAAGTCTAAGTGATCTGCAAGTAAGCCTAATCCAAATACCAGAAGATCGATAAACAAAATGCACTTGCCACTAAAGATTTTCATTGAGAACTCAAATAACCAGGAAGTCTTTGAGCTGAGCCGAACAACTTGTGACACCGAATTTTTTAAAAATCAGGTTTTAAATTTGAAATATTTATTTTTATTTGTTTATTGTTTTCTCATATACCTTATACCTGCTGATGAAAAAGAAAAAAGAAATCAGCATGGCAGTCTGCTTTCTGAAACTGCTTGTTAAATGTGTTCAAGTATCCTAAAGCAGTAACCAGCAATTAGAATGTGATAATTACACTACAAAGCATGTTGCTTTAGTCAGCAGACAGCACCCCATTATTATTATTATTATTTTGCTCCTTCAAGGACTGATAAACTCAAGGTCCTTTGTGATATAAAGTATGTTTTGAATTCTAGTGGCAGTAGCCACAAATAAATGGTTTTCCTATGTAAGTGGTATCTAAAAATTTTTTTTCTTTTAATATGGATATTTTTATTAGATAATATGTGAAGCTATTTTAAGCTACGGCATTTTAAAAACTAACTAACAGTGAGCTTAAACTTATAATGTACAACTTATAATAATAATAATAATAATAATAATAATAATTCTTTACATTTATATAGCACTTTTCTCACTACTCAGAGTGCTTTACATAGACAGTGGAGAGCTACTTCAGCCACCAATAATGTGCAGCATCCACATGGATAATACAACAGCAGCCATTTTTGTGCCAGTACACTCACCACACATTAGCTGTTAGGTGGTGAAGGGGTGACAGAGATAGTTAGCCAATTAGAGACAGGGAATGATGAAGGTGCCAGAATGACTAGGCCATGATGGACAATTTAGCTTGGACATCGAGATACTCCCTGCTCTTTACAAAGGATGCCCAGGGATCTTTTATAACCACAGAGAGTCAGAACCTCAGTTTTATGTCTCATCCGAAGGACAGCGCCATTTTAACAGCATAGTGGGCCTTCACTGCATTTGGGAATTGGGATCCACCTTCAGACCACAGAGTAACTGCCCCATATTGGCCTCAGCAACACCTCAACAACCCAAGCTTTTCCTGGTTGGTCTCCCATCCAAGTATTGGCTGGGCCCACACATGCTTAGCTTCAGGTGGATTGCATGATCTGAAGTGTAAGTGGTATGAATGCAATAACAAGGTTTGACTTTAAGTTTTTATGCACTGGTGAGGCTTCACCTGGAGTACTATGTACAATTTTTGTCTCCATATTGTAAAAAAAGACATAGCAGCACTGGAGAAAGTACAGAGAAGAGCAACTGGGCTGATTCCAGAACTGCAGGGTAAGTGGTCAGGTCAGTAATATCTTCTGGTGGTACAGTAATTAAAAAGATCTACTGATGTGTCTGGCCCTTTGCACTTTAAACAGTGCCATTCCTGTTTCAGATTGGATCTCTTGTGATTTATGAAAGCACTTCCAGTCCCCTCATTGGTAATGAGCTGTCCTTCAGAGATGTTGAAGGAACTTTTACTTTTTAAAGATATAGTGTCTTTTCAGATTTTTGACTTACATAAAACATGAGTTAAAAATATGGAAGATATAAATGCAGACAATATAGTCTGTGAAAATAATCTAGGCTGATAGAAATAAATGCAAAGAATTCATATTAAAATGTCCACTTTAAATAATTATATACATCAGTCGGTGTGTTTGCAACAGTATTAGCCCATGTATATATTATTGAAAGTTGCTATATAAGTGTGTATATATGTCATATTAATGAAGTTGAAATGTATTGAGAGTTTGTTAATGTTTCAGATTAAGATCAAGCAGGTACAGAAGATGGATGAAACCTATTCATTCTTTTTTACCATTTTATTAAATATCTCAGTCCTCTGTGATTACAATCATAAAAGCTGAAAATACATGTGGGATTTGATAGGGTGTAGAGAAAAGCCATCACTAAAAATACTTTTGGGTTCAACTGATGTTATAGCAGAACAAAATGTGAGAAATAGATTTTTTTCAACATGATGCAAAGATTGAAGTGACTGAGATGTCATGCAAATAAAATAAACACTTAATAACAGTTGTCACGTGTATTTTGTGGTGTCTGTTTGGTCTGCTTAGGTAAAAGAAGCCTATGGACTGCACCGAAAGGAGCGCTGGTCTTCGGGGACCAATGACAACTACAAGAGAGAAGACTTGTTCAGGAATAAAAAGGGATAAAGTTAAGCAGTGAATCGAAGAAAAGGGAGGAAAGGTGAACAATGCAAGAGAAAAGGCCGGACAAGACCTATCCCACCTGCAGGATGCCATCAGGTAAACTCGGGTTAATTTCTTGTAAAACACAAATAAAAACAACCATGAAGAGATAGTGGAATGTTTTGTTTTTGTAGTGAATATTGAACAGGGCCTGGTTGGTCTGACAAAAGGAACGTAGTCGATTGTTCCTTTTGAACATTTAGTGTGTGGCTCGCCAATCTCTCTGATTAAGGAACATTAAAATATAAATGTACTTTTGATGGTCTTTTAGCCCTTGTATACATGGGACTTTAAGGAAACACTGTTACGCACCTTGGGTCTGTAGTGACTTGGCAGATAGATAGATAGATAGATAGATAGATAGATAGATAGATAGATAGATAGATAGATAGATAGATAGATAGATAGATAGATAGATAGATAGATAGATAGATAGATAGATAGATAGATAGATAGATAGATAGATAGATAGATAGATAGATAGATAGATATGCTCTTAAGTCAAGGCAATTCAGGAGGGTGCCCAGATTCGATCTCGTATCCATGGTGTATCCGTGTCGTACCCTAACCTGATTTCTTTTTCTTTGGTTATATTCTTGAAAAAATGCACACTTGTTTTGTTATGCCTGTACCTTTTGTGAAAGTGTTTATTTGATATTTGGACTTCAGTTTTCACACACTATACACTCCATGGGCGTAGTTTTCGTACGTCGCTTAAACCATCTGAGATCAGGTGCCTCATCTTGGATGAGTTAATGCCAGTGAAACTCATGCAGATAAGTCGGTTTTTCAAATGCAGCTGTGTATTAGATTAGTGTAGCTGGATCTAATCATACGAGATGAATGCGCGCACCCGCGCTGAGTGAAAAGCCCATATATATTGAGTCTAGAAAACATGATCAGCAAGTCTTTGATAGGCTGCAACAAAATGACGAAAGAACGGGTGCATTTTTTTTCACACACGCGACGCAAGACCTTTTATTCGAAGGACACGAAGAATTTCAAGATTTAATATACACAAGGGGTAACACTGCAAAAGCAGCCCAGACCAGAAAAGATGACTGGCAAAAAGTGGCCGAAAAAATTAAACGCTAAGTAGTGTACATTGTACTTACTGAATGCAGCGTTTCATTTCCTATGTGTCAGATTAATTATTATTTAATATGTCATAATTCCAGATCAAACGTGAGCACAAGGAGAACATGGGAACAGGTTAAAGTGAAGTACAAGAATATACTTCAAACTGGTAAATACTGGTATATAACTATTTAAAGAATTGTTGACATAAAGAATCATATATAATATAAAAAACATTAATTTTAAAGCTAATAAGGAGGCAGACAAGCAAAAAACAGGTGGAGGTCCACGCGGTCCAGACCTAACCCCTGCAGAAGAGTTGGCTCTCCAGCAAAATGGCATTCCAGGGGGAAGCTCCTCCTCAGAACTAGTGGCATGAAGCAGTGGTCACTTCATTTCAGGTAAAGGATGGTCATTGCATATTTGTCCTCCATGTGTGCCATAGGTATGTTCCATATAGCCCTCTTTTTTGTTGGGTCAGTTGCAGGGAATGTCATATCCCTTGAACCTGTGTCTGACCAACGAGATATTAACGAAGGTCAAATATTTGATGAAGACACTGTGTCTGATTATTCATCAGGAGGAGAGGTACATTTTCCAAATAATGTTTGATCAAATTCCACTCTGATCAGTCCCATGTGCCCCAATCACATTTGGAAATCTTGGTAATGAGAATGTTAGGCTGATTGAGATTCTTCATGGAACTGTGGGTGTTTTAGCCTGTGTATTACCTACCTGCAATGGCATGAAACGCCTCTTTTATTGTCTGCACATGCAGGTGTCCAGGAAACACAATGAAAACCTGAAGGAAATGTTTCAGAGCCAAACAGACTTTACGAATTGCCTGGCAAACTGCACTTTTCGATAGATGTTCCGCATCGCCTACAGTATATAAAAAAGTGCCGCTTGCAAGAAACCTCAAAGCAATGCCTACTGTCTGTGTGGTTGTGAGAGCCCGACTTCGCCGAGTTTGACTTCGAATATACGGAGCTAATAAATCTTTGAGGTACAATATTCCCCCTCGGCTAAAGCAGTATCTTTCGTACAGAATTTCGATCTTGCCGATCGCGCAAAACCCTCTCTATATGAAATTCTCTTTGTATAATTTGCGCACCAATATCAATTGGTCGCTCATTCATGAACGGCGAAGCCCTGACTGGATGACTTCCACGCACCGTCACTGATCACGTGTGTAAACTAATCCTTGTTTACGTAGAACAAACCTGCTCCGAGAAGGTTTGCGGATTTGGATGTGTTGCTATGACAACACTTCCAGCAAGAGTTTCAAAAAATCAACAGATCCAGGATCAGGCCAAATCGTCAACAATTACATCAGGCTAAGCGAGTAATCCACGTACGAAAAATACCCCCATGTCAAAATTTTGTCGTTAGTACTATAACATAAAAAAATTTCTATTTTAGGTATTTGTTCAACATTTCAGCACAATAATCCCTGACCACAGTTCTACTTTTGTGATTATTGCAAAATGGCTTATGGCACACACTGTAGTGATTAGTTGTTTTGTCGCCTGGTGAACCTATGTGGGGCCTCCTGTGTTTTGTTTACTTTTTATTTGGTAAGCAGGTGTTTCAGGTAATGTGCCTTGTGCTGTTTCACTCCATGCAGCTTCTGCAGCTGCCTGCCTTCTTTTACCTTCATCCTCCTCCTCAACGCCTGAGTTCTGCCATCTCCAGTTCCCCTCCCAAAACATTTAGGATCTAATGGCATCAGAAGTATTATTGTGTACTGCAACACTCTGTTCTTCACTGTTTGTCTCCACACTAAGTGATCTGTGTCTCTCTGTGACTCGTCATCTGCCATCAATGACAGGGACTCTTTCCTGGGGATAAGAAAATTTCTTATCTCTTATGTCTCTAAACTCTGAAATACGTAAGTAATAAGCAATAAGATAAAAGTGCAGCTGTAATAAACATAAATTGAATCAAAGAAATCCTGAAAAAAGCACATTTTCTTAAGGGTTGTTCACAAATGCACCACTAAAAATGCACATGAAAAAAAATTCAAACACTTCACAATATTTGGGGTTGCTAGCAACCCTATACATTTTAGATGAATAAATGATCACAATAGAATAATTTTGAACGTTTTTGGAATATCGTTTGTAGTAAACTGTTGAGGATGAAATGAATGAGGCATACCTGGGGAACTGTGTCCACACTGTATCATATGTTCTGGTGGGAGCTGTAAACATAACATCACGTGTCGCTAGGGTTCAGAACTATGTATACAAGGATTAAAGCAATTTTGTCTTCCTTTAAATGTATTATATAATTGTTGTTAGTACATTAGTGGCTTATTATATATTGCCTTGTATCATAACTAATATGTGGGAGGGTGTAGTACAGTGTTGGATTTAAAAATAGTTGAAAGAGTGTAGTTTTCAGTTTTCTGAATTTATAATAATAATACTGTGGCCCAGAAGTGCAATGTGCAAAAACAAATGAAAACAAAATTAAATCACGCAAAACCAAATCATAAAACGCAAGAACAAATTGAATTCACAAAAACAAATCAGAAAAAATCAAAAACAAATTGAATAAGCAAGAGCAAATTGGAATGTGCAAAAACAAATTGGAAACGCAAAAACAAATAAGAAACAACAAATGCAACTGGAGCAAGCAGCAAGCAATGACTGCCCAAACAAACTTGAGAAGAATGAAAGCAAAAATAGCAGCACAAACCCCAAATCAAAATGGAAAAAACATTGAAAACTAAACGTTCATCATGATTCAATCCAAACTTTACAATGAGTGGCATTGTGGAATTGAGAATGCTGAAATGTAAAAGGGATCTCATCTTTTTAAAGTATTTTTATATACTGTACTTAGGCAGAAATTATAATGTTCGCATAACTTTGAGCACTCTCTGCCAGAGCAGTGTTTGAAGTATTATAAACATATTTCAGTATTTTTAATTGGTAGTGAAGCTATAACTTAATGCCGACAGCACTCTGCATTGAAAAACAATTGATACTAGCAATATTTTTATTGCACTAGTATACACGCTACTGACATATATTATATTAACACGTGCAATATACTGTTTGTATGACAGTATTCCTATATTATTAACTTTTCACGTCAACACCATCGCAGTATTAGGTGTGGACCTAAAGAGGAGAACAGTGGCATTGCTAGGGGGGGCAAGCGGGAACATCTGTCCCCGGGCACAGCATCCAGGGGGTGCCGAATTGATGTTCCCCATTGCATTTTGGCAAACAGGAGGGAGCACGAAATATTCAGTTGTCCCCCAGCGCTGAAAACCCTAGCTATGCCTCTGGAGGAGAAATGGAATCAGCCACTTTAAGCCAGAATGCTGGGATGTGGCCCTAAAAAATACTGTTAGCTTCTTCAGCTCATATATGCCACACGGCTCCATCTCACTTCCCCCACTTTCCCCCAGTTCCGTGAGTCGATGAGCTTTAGTTGTAGAGGGACACGCAGTCGAAAGAGCTGTGTCTGCACTCCCTTGTACCTGCTACTCACGGGGCTGCTTTTGAGATGGCATTGTTGATCGTTTTGGTGCCAGATACAGTGTGATTCAGGTACTTTGCTCTATACTTAGTCAGAATCACTTTCAGTATTTACTATCACCATATTCAGAAACTAAGTATGAAAAGAGCCAGACATTCCTTTTAGTGCATGACAGTTTTTTGGTAAATCCCAAAGTCTTTCATGTCTATCTTCATACTTTAGACTGGTCACTCTTTAAAATACTACCACAAATGCCGTCAAAGCCCAGAGGTTAAAAAGAAAAATAGAAGTGAGGCAGCAGTACATCACAGATCAATTACGGGTTACAGTGACACCGAATGTCTCCTGCATATTTAGTTATTTTTTAATGATTGGACATAAAACGTTTGCATACCTGCTGGAGCTCCATTAAAGTATTACACACACAAGTTTGTCAGTCCTGTGCTGACTGTTAGAAAACCATAATGTAATGCTGAGAGCATGACGGCAAGCAAATACTCATACATATATCAGTGTGTTCCAGGACACACATAGCCAGCCAAACGCAATCATCTGTGACACATGCGACAATTGATTTTTTTTTTTTTAACACAATTTGTTAGTTGGCTGATATTAGACCAAACTATTATATCTGATATTGAGGCATAAAATTTGTTCTTCTATGCTTGGAGTAGACATGTCAGATTTCTACTGGATATAACTCGTGTAGAAGATAGCCCGGCTACAGACAGACACACTGACCCAGAATGTCCAGAACACACTTGTTTATTTATTTCAATGCCCTGCACACAACACCGAGCTTCCAATATACTCAACTCAAGTCAAGTCAAATCAAGTCTAGTCAACTCAGTCCTTTCTTCTGCCACCTCCACTCCTCACTCACAACCTCGTCCTCCTCCACCCGACTCTGGCTGTCTTGCTGGAGTGAGGTGGCCTCTTTTGTACCGCACCCAGAAGTGCTCCAGGTGCTCCTCGATCATGTTCTGGTAGCACTTGCAGGTGTGGCAGAAGTGCTATAGACCACGGCTCCGGAACTGTCCAGGCACCCTCTGGTGGTGGCCAAGGGCCCGCGCAAGGTGGAGCATCCAAGCTCCCGTCGCATGGCCCCGACGTGCCCCAGCGGGGCTGCCCCCTCGTGTCCTGGGGGAGGTACTGCTGGTGATATGTCCACTCCCCCGGTCCTCTCCTCAAAAGGCAGTCCGGCCATCTATCACACTCCATTTACTGGTGAAACTCCAGTCGGTTCTGCCACTGGTTTGACCGAGATTGCTCGAAATTAGGCAAATGTTATCTTTTCTGCTAAAGTATATAAAATACCTGAAAATGATAAGAGATCTCTTTTACCTTTCAGCTTTCTCTCTTTCATGACAACACTCACTGAAAAGCTGGGACTGGATTGTGATGAACGTTTAGCTTTCACTGTTTTATCTGCTTCCATTTGGACTATGTGATGATCCTTTTGTTTTCATGGTTTTTTTGTTTATGTGTTGTTCAATTTGCGTTTGTTGTTTCTGATTTGGTTTTGCATATTCAATTTGCTTTTGCGCTTTCTGATTTGTGGTTGTGTTTCCAATTCACTTTTTGTGTTTTCTGATAATTTTTTGCCTGATTTAATTTGTTTTTGTGAATTGCACTTCTGGGCCAAAGTATAATAATCTCCTTTCCATTTATTAATTTACTTCTGTTAGTGTTTTTTGGATGGTGGCTAGTAGAAAGGCCGATTTAGTCAGTTGCCTTCCAAAAAGTTATATACACAATTTAAAAACCTTGCCAAGTTTAACTGATAACTTTGAAATAAGCATGCTCACGTAAGTATACATCATAGGTGCATGTGAAGGAATGACCATTTGCCGGTTTGGATTCAGATCTGCTCTCACTGTTACATTAGGTACACCCTTTGCCTGTGTGGCTGCTGATCTTGTCACTTTGGTATCTTCATCTCATACAAATCCTCGGCACACTTTTAGTCTGTCAGTCATAAAACCCAATAAGATGGGGCAGCTTCAGTACCAATAGCAAACATTAAGGGATGTAAAACTATAATCTAAACTGTATTTGTTTAAATTCAATTGTTTTGAAAAGCAGCTTTGTTTCCAGAGGGACTGCTGTTGGCAAGAAAGCAAAGGGGCAGCACCAGCAGGAGACCGACTACCCTGAGGCTTTCCAGCCTGCTAATTATTTCTGATTTCTAACAGTACATTGGGTTGTCTTTTGTGTCCAAGGGTGACAGAAACCTAATAAAAGCCTGATAAATTATGAATGTTTGATTAAGCAATGAAAGGTCTCTGAGGATTAGTTCTTATATTAAATGCCAAGGAGGTTATCTAATCTGGAATATTTTTTCAGCTGTTCTTTAAATCTGTAGCTAGAAGATGAGGTAAGGGACTATTTTTTCATACATTAACATTGACTCCTTAAATTTATTAAAAAAGATCAGATTTACATGGCATTTAGTACATTCTAGTAATTCTAAAGAATCTGCAAGAAATAAATGTTTGCTGTTATAGAAATTCTATTTGTCATGAAACAGTTGCACAGTTTATCCCACTGCTTGGAGAAGTTCACATATCAGTCTGAAAGAAGGCCCATCTCTTACAGATTCTTGCATTGGGTTTCATTATCCGTCAGACTTGACATATTTGTGCACCACATCTGAAGGATTACAGAATCCGGGCAGAAATGTGGAGTGATTGGTTAAAGACAGTATATATTCTACAGATAATGATTTGTAACCAAGACTGCCCTCTGAGGCTAATCCACCACCTGGCATTGAGGTCCAGCCCCTGTGTAACAGGCAGAGTTTACTACCTGGCTTATGTGTGTTTTGTTTTATTGGTATTTTTGAATTGTTCTTTTTCATGTTTTTATGTAATTTTGTAATGTTTGTTTATTATCTAGTATTTACTGTATATACTAATATATATTAGTAATGGTGCACTGCGAATACACTTGACTTGAGCATTCATAGTTTTCATCCTCTTTCTTTCTCTGTACATTTGGTATTCGTTTGCTCAGAGGTTGATGCGCTTGCTGCTTCCTGAGCAGCTCTTCTTTTTTCCACTGTAGCGGCCGACTTCTTCTCTTCTTTCGTCGGCATCTTTTCACGTTAAAACTGATTAAGTCAGTGTTTGTGTTGCAATTACGTAGTACATTGTCTTTAATTTTTCACTTAAGGTGACTCTAAAGTCTTTAATCTGCTTCAACAATGATTTCAGATATGAAGAGGTAAAGGAAGTGATGGCTACGGTGGTAGGGATGAGAATGGCGCCCGTACGCATGCTCCGCCCTGCTGGCCACTGCCGGGAGTTGATTTTACAATAAAATAAAATAAATTAAAAAAAAAAAGATGAATAACCTTGGAGGTCAATCATCATCCTGAAAGCGGATAGACATTACATAGTATATGTTAACCAAATTTCAGGTCAATAGGTGAAACGGTTTTCAAGTTACAGGTGATTTAAAATCCTGGACAGACAAATGGACAGCCACGGTCGCATATTATATAAGAATAATTTAAATATATTTTTTTACAGGGAGAGTCAAAATTATGTTAACACTAATGGATTATTTTTATCTCAACCACACCTTTCCAGGTCGATGGATAGGTCGTGGTGGACCATTGCCATTGCCTGATTTGACACCCTGTGATTTCTTGTTATGGGTTATGGTGAAGGAGCGCGCGTATAGCAGGAAAGTTCGTGTTACCAATGACCTGAAGAATAGAAAATGGACTGTGGTATCATCTATTCCCCGTGAAATGTGTGTCCAGGTTTTAAATGGTACTGTTGCTCATTGGTTTTTGTTTGTTGATCATGATAGTGAACAGGTTGAGACATTCCTGTAAATCATCTTGCACATATGAAGTATGTTTTGTGAATAAATTGTTTCTGCCATTCAAATGGTAACATCATTATGACTCACCCTATATATACTGTATACATATATACTATCACGCACAAGCTTAAAGACCTACAGTAAAGAGCAGCGCGAAATTGCACGGCAGGGGACGACAGCAGTGTGCTAACCTCTCTTTCTTTACTTTGGCAGGAAAGATGAAAAAACGCCACCATGAATCCACCCGAATACCCTAGCCAGCAGAACAAGTCACTTCCAGGTTCCTTCCTTCCCTCTGGTCCCCCTATTATGACGTCACCGCATCCCATCTACCTCAGCGGTTCCTTTCCCAGCATTCCCGTTCCATTTCCATCCCCACAGCATTTAATGTCCGCCATTGTAATGTGTAATCTGTCTGTACTGTGTTTTCATGACTGAGCAAACGTCTGTGAGAAACTGGTTCTACAGTATACTGGGATGGACTCCCCAACTCTTACAATTTGTCTTTGTGCCTCTTTTATTATATATATATATATATATATATATATATATATATATATATATATATATATATATATATATATTTATATATATATATATATATATATATATACACATACAAACACATGCAGTATGTGCTGATTTTGTAAAGTGTCTTGGATAATGGCACCTACATAATAATAATAATAATAAACTTGTGTTTCAATACATTTTTAATGTGTTTCATTAAAATGTGTTATAATGAATAAAAAGTAAAAATCAGAACATGACTAGATTTATACATCAAGTATATTTATAGAGGGACCTTTAGCAAAATGCTTAGTGATGGACTGATGACACATCTGAGATTCAAGGCTGCTTGCTTGTGTCCATGCATTGTGACTGTGTTTTGAAATATTTGGGTAAATAAAACAAAAATTAAAGTCATTTGCATTTCAGGAGATATTTAGTTTAGAAACTGCCATTTTTCCCATTTCCAAACTTGTTGATGGATGGAAATGTGGGATGTGTGGAATGTCGGGCAATACATTTTACCTGCCGTGGCATGTTAGTTTGTGGACATATTTGTGAAAATATTTAAGCTCAAAATAAGATGTAAGCATTTGTGATCTGGGAGATTAAGCTGAGCAGTTTGCCCTCCATTTACAGATAGTTACTGTTTAGATGGACCCATTTGTGAATTTTCAAAAGTTGATGTATATATTATTTGTATTCCTTCATTTCTCTCTGGTGTATTATTTTCAGCGGATGTTTTCTACTCTCACAGCCTCAGGTGTCTGTCTTAATGTCACTAATTAAGAGGCGCAGCCTGGTCTTCCATTGTGACATTTTTATATAGGGCAGACAGTCCTACTGCTGATTTTTAAATTGGTCAAATGAGGTGCAACTGCCAGAACTTGGTCTTGTAGTACTCTTCTTGACTTAGGGGGATACTCACTACTTCCATACCCCCTCTTTTCTAAAGTCTGATGATGCTGCAGGAGGATGAATTCTTATACTTTTCAGGTATAAGAAAAGTGAAGCAAGTGTCCCTGAATGTACATATCTCAGACCTGACTGATTGCAGGTTACTCTTCTTGTTAAAGCCCCTTTAGAAAGGGTAGTCTATAAACAACAAAAAAAAAAAAACCCTCCTTTTTAAATTAAAATGTAATCAGTCCCATATTTCTTCAAAACTCTTTGTGTTAAAATCTGGGTACAATGCATTTCACGTGGTCATCTGTACTCAAGCTTATTACTATATGAAACAATCATAATAAAAACTTTCTTGAGTGTAACCACGGCAGTTGAACTGGGCAGGTGGCCAGCTAAATTAAAATGGAGCATTATTGAAACAAGAACATAACTGCTAGCCATTACTTCAAAATTACTAAACAAGCTTTTGCCAGATATAACAGCACGTAATCTCCAGTTTTCTTGCATTTTAAATGAAGGCCAGGCATAATTTACAGTGCCTGTCATGTCCTGTCATATTTCTCTCTAAGAAGATGATTGACAAATTCTGTTCCTTTTAGCTCAGAACAATGGCCTGCAACCTCAAGCTGTCCAAACTTCCTTCTTTCTCTGTACCATCAGCCCCTAGCTCACTTTTTTGGAGAGCATCAGACAATTTGTTTAAACCAATAAACAAAAGCACGTACAGAATGTTCGTCTGAATGTCTGATGTGGAAGGTTAAATGTCTTTATACTGTGCATGAGCCTTACATGGCAACGGTGACAAAAGTAAAATATTAAACATTAAGAAAACTTTTTATCAGATAAAATTTGTCACTGAAGACTGGATGGTTTGCTTGCTTTTGCATATACATATGCTGCCCCTAGAAGTGCGCCCAACCCGACTAATATTTTGTTCCATTGTGTGTTTTCCAAAGTGGACTTACGGCTTACCTGGAAATGATTCCCTGCCAGAGATTATTAAAATTAATGCTGGAGGTTGAAAAAAGATTGCATTTCTGAAGGAGGTAAGAGGGAGCAGGCAAGTGCTAAACAAATGTCTGCCGTTGCCACAGCCTCTTGACCTTTATATCCATATGGATAGTTGTCGGCTTTGATATTCTGTGGCTTGATGCGCTTCTCCCTCTTTACCACCCTCTTGTGCTAATCTTCTTGTAAAAATCAATTTACTAATTATAATTTAGTAGTCTTCCACTTCCCTCTTCAAGTTAGATCGGCACTATGTGATGCTCCATGCACTCGGTCATGAACAATTCACTTTGGGCATCTTGTAATTCATGACCAAGCATCAGTGGTTGAAAGAATGAGACACAGACCCATAGTTGTAAAAGTGAAAGAAAAAAACAGTGCTTTTCTGTTTGCAGGGATAGTTAACCAAATAATAAGTGTTCAAAAAAAGAAATGTTCACAACAAATTCAGTGCAGTGTCATCAACAAAAACTTCAACTATCCATCCATCCATCCATCCATCCATCCATTTTCCAACCCGCTGAATCTGAACACAGGGTCACGGGGGTCTGCTGGAGCCAATCCCAGCCAACACAGGGTGCAAGGCAGGAACCAATCCTGGGCAGGGCGCCAACCCACCGCAGGACAAAACTTCAACTAACAAGCAGAAAAAATATGTACCCAAAAACGAATTCTTTCTTTTTCTTTTTTCACACAAAAAGAACAAGGATTTTCACAACTATATACACAGATAAATGAGCACACAGCTCACAGAATCAGCTCCTCTCTTTTTGCTCAAGAGCTAACTCCCCACTATTGCTCCTCCAGATAGGTATGCTCTGCTGTTTGAACACAGCAGAAAGACAACCATTAGCTGCCAACCCTGGTCTTATACAGCCGCAGGACTGCCGTGATCAATCATGCCTATTGTCACATCAGTCCCCTCCAATGGGGTCCTCCATTTCAGTCCCCTCACATACTGTATGTATATCTGTGGGGAGACAGAGTCCTTATCCAGGCCTTTCTCTTTGGTCTGTGCTGGCACTCAGCCCATCAGGTTCTTTCTGCCGCAACACTTATCTCACGTGGGTGCTTCTAAACTCATCTGCCTGAGGCATGTTAGGCCATATAGCTCTCCATGCCAACGCGTAGCTTGGGCACATGCACCACCCCTTGTCTGCGACCCAAAGGTAAGCACTTCTTCTCATTAACTATTTAAACAAAAACAAAAATGGCTATAGTTATTTCTTCTTCTCAATTCAATTATTGTGATGTGCTTCGTCACACACCTGTATTTGCTAACTATCCCAAAGTATAGTCAATATAATTTTGGACACCACTTTTCTCCATTTTTAAAACTTCACCACTGGCTAAACTCAAAATAAAAATGTTAGAGGGAATACAAATAAATGCAGAACACTGTGACAAACACCAAGGTCATATAAAAATTAATTACTGCAGAATTATTTTTTAACACTACAAATGTTAAAATTTGAAGTGAATGTTCTCTTTCTGTGTAAGTGGGATTTTCTCCGGGTATGCTGGTTTTTAGTCCATAAGTTAGGTTGATTTACAATTCCAAACTGGCCATAATCGTACTCTGATTTGCTTGTGCTTATCATGTGGCCCTTCCCTGATTGGATCCTGCTAATTATAATGTCTCACTCCCTGATTGGCCACCCTTCATGGAAGAAAACGATTCCTGGACACAGTGAGGTTTCTTTCCATGGCACTTGTTGTGTTTCTTACCTGACTACTTCTAAATTACGTTTGTACAGTTAGAGTTCTGCATACTTGCGCAAAAGGCAAATTATTTACCGGTTGCTACAGTTCTCACATTACAATAAATCTTGTGGCTACGGGTGTTACTTTCCATTCAAGAATTTTTTCACAGATGTACAGATGAACTCACAGTGGCACACTTTGGTGTGAATATGTTTGTGAGTGTGACTTTTAATGGAGTGATGTCCTGCCCAGAATTAATTTTTGCCTCGTACTTAAAGCTTCCCCAGGAGAGTCAGTGTTTCTCCATGACCGTGAACTAGAAAGAGGATTATAAAATAAAAGGGTCGCATTTACACTGAGATGCTATAAGATCTTATAAATAACTTTCTTCAGTTTTTGCCATACTGACTTATTTTTTTATAGAATCAATTATTTCAAATACCATCAGTAAACAGAATACACCATTTTACAGCAAACAAGATTATAATACATTGTTTTATGCCAACCACTATGCGCATCTGTCAATTTGTAAAAAATATTTTTTTCATTTTATGAAGCTGCTTTTTCTGTTAGAAGATTGAGTTGAGACAAAGCCACTGATTGCAAGCTAAGATCCAACTCTGGGACTAGTGCCAGGCCACTGCAGGGCACATTCACACAAGGCCAATGCAGAGTTGGCAGGTTAGCCAGCAGCCACATCACCTGCATTTCAGAACAGGTAATCCACCTGAAGCTAAGCGTGTGTGCGGAGACCATCTTGGAAAAGCTTGGGTTGCTGGTGGAAAAGATGTTGGCGAGGCCCCAGGGCAGTGATGGGGACCTTTTGCTGTAAAAATTGACGCCATCCTTTTGGAATAGATATAAAACTGAGATCCTGGCTCAGTGGTCATGAAAGATCCCTGGGCAATCTTTCAAAAAGAGTGGGGTGTTTCCCAATGTCTTGGCTAAATCGCCAACTCTGACTTTGTCCAATCTGGTCCCTAATCATCACCTGTGCCTAACTATTTCTCTCAGGCCATTCATCACCTAATAGCTAATGTGTGGTGAGTGTACTGCCACAAGAATGGCTGCCGTTGCAGCATTAGGTGGCCAGACAGGTAGTGGTGGACAAAGTGGTCCCCCTATTGTCAATGCAAAGCTACTTGAGCAGGTTCAAAAAGTGCCATATAAATGTAATTATTAAAATTAATTAACCTTATACAAATGTCTACTGGATGTAGAAGGAAACCCACACAAGAATTAGGAGAGAAGTCAACTTTTAGACAGTGAGTGGGCTTGAATTCAAAACCAGGGCTTTGGAGCTGTTAAGGCAGCAGCACACACCACTATGTTGCTGTGTCACTCTTTATTTAATACTGTTGTATTCTTCAAGTGGATAATTTAAGAGAATACCTAAAATAATTTCTTTCCAGCTGCTTTCAAAAAGTGAGAATGAATTTGTGCCTCTGATTCAATAAACATCCCTGTCACATTACATGACTTTACAGGCGATTTCTAGTCATAGAGAGAGAGAGAGGCTAGGAGCATGCTCTGATTACAGCATGTTGGCACACCCAGCACATGGCACCAAACCACCTGGATTGAGATCCAAGTGCAGCCGTGCAATGGGTAACACTTCAGCGCCACACTGAACAGTGTGAGGTTTTTTACAGTGGCTGGAGTGCCAATCCTGCCACCAACCCACACATTTCCCCTTCATGTTGGAGGACTTGCTTGTAGACTTCATTTAAATGATGTACAGTTTGTCATCTTTTGTGGTTTCTACAAAATCTGACATTCTTAAGCGACAACATCAGCAGTGTAAGAGCCACATCCTTCAAGTTAATGGTAATTCTTTCTTAGTCTGCTTAGCTTGAACTTGAATATAATATAGCTTAACATAGTCAATGGAAGATTCAGTTTAACCCTCTATAAGTTATAGAAAATGGAATGTTCAAAGTCTTAACTCTGTGTGATGGTAGAATAGCCCATAGACTGAAGTTAAGACAGCTAGAAAGAAACCCGAGCAGTCAGATAGATAGACATTAAGGGCATATAGTTTTCAGATCATTCACTGCATAGAACAATGCATAGAAACCTTAAGAAATGTAACCTAGAGAAAAGCCGAGCAAAATGACACCTTTTATTGGCTATTAGTTAGCCAATAAAAGGTGTCATTTTGCTTGGTTTTTCTCTACATTCATAATGGATAACATGGTACAACACCCTAGTACTACAAATGTAACCTAGATATTTAAGCAGCATATCATAAGTTGCCCTTTATCCCTTGTGTATATTATCCACTTTTTTCTCTATTTTTTGTGTGAACTGTTTGAATTTCACTAAAACCTTTCAAAAGGTAGACACTTGGATTGTTTCCATTTGGAAACTTTTGCCAAACACAACTACAGGCAGTTTGATATCCTGCCTAACTAGAAGTTGTGTAATGTGCCACTGGCTTAAGATTCAAATATTATCTTACCTTTCCCCTCTGTGTAGCCACGTATGCTTAAGATGTTGTTAAGATCTTGGTAATTGTTTTGCTTGATGTAGGGGGTCTTTTCTGGAGTATCTTGCAGCTGCATGGTCACTTCCTCCAGCTCCTTGTCAAGCTACAAATGTAATGATGAAACACAGAACAATTAATATGGGGACAAGCACAAAAAAAACCTACAGTGGAAGACTGAAAACACAAAAGCTCATTACAAAAAAATTCAAGTCTTAATTTCAAAATATAAAGGTGAGTAAAAGAGTTAAATTACATATTAAAGGTGGATTCTCAAGCTTTGGCATATCTTTAGGCTCCAGCCCTCCTGAGGCGATGAACGATACAGAGGTCAAAGGTCTATGTCACAGAAAAACAAATCCAGTGGTGGCTTCTTGTCTCTTTTATAGCTAGCACTAATTACAATATACAAATTTATCATTAAGCTTCTTGCCTTATGCTACTGAGCTCCAGAACTGATAACAGCAATTTAACCTTTCTATTTTCTCTGAGTGTCAAGTCTTTTGTTCAGTTTCTAATTTTATGCATTTTTCTAACACTTGAGTAGAAATGAGACATTGCAACCCTGAACATTTAAAGTGGTGCGCCATAAGGAAATTGGGAGTGGGCTTTAGGAGGATCTCTGTGGGCTGAGCTTTTCCAGCAGTAGATTTCACCAATAATCACTAGAAACGATTTAATGAGTTGTCCCCAGATGTGTATTCTGTTCAAGAATCACTTTTGTCCCCACAAGGCTAGTGTTTTACTCAATGAATTTTTAGGACCACTGTGGCAAGGAACTGGAGTTGCAAGCCAAGGCAGGAGCCCACCCTTGATTTATATGCATTTAATAATATTCTTAAATTGATTCGCTTAGATCAGGGGTGTCCAACCCGCGGCCTGCAACTATCAATGTGGCCCAACAAGCCATTATAAACTAATTTTTTGCATTTCAACACGTTGGCCAAACATAAATGGGAAAAAAATATTCAGCCTTTCGATTTGATATAAGAATTTGAAAACAGATTTCAGGATTTTCTGTAAAATAATCCAAATTTTTGTATTTTTGTGACTCCATTTACAGTCGATATAGATATGTTGCCAGCTAATTTTCAAATGGAACACATAGAGTTGCAATGTGACATTCAACTTAAAGAGAAATTTGATCACGTCTCTTTGATGGACTTTTATAAATCCTACCTGCCCAGAGACAAATATCCCTTGCTGCACAGTCATGCGTTACTCATGTCATCACTTTTTGGAAGCACGTACATTTGTGAACAACTATTTTCAACAATGAAGCACACTAGGAGTAAAATTAGAACCAGAATATCTGATGAGCACCTTGAGAACTCCCTGAGAATTGCAACTACTTCCGTCGAACCAGAAATTGATGCATTAGTTTCTCAATTCAATGCCAAATATCACATTAATTTTATGATTTCTAGTTATCTTTGTATAAATAAAATTAGTAATTGTAATTTACATATGTATTTATACACTTTATAACAAACATTATATAAAATAGTAATTTAGACATGGACATTTTTATTCATCAGCTGTCTGTAATGTCTCCATTTGAAATGTGGCCCAAAACATTTCTTTTTTTTCCAGTGTGGTCCAGAATATCGAAAAGGTTGGACATCACTGGTTTAGATATTCTTTAGTGCTGTAAACTGTGAGCCCTTTCAGACCAAAGCTGTGCAACAACACACAATGAACAGGAACCACTAAAAAAGCATCACAATTATTAATGTGAAAAAAAAAGACAAAAACGTAAAAATGGAAAGTCCACTTAACCCTAAGACAACACACAAAGGTAGCTAAGGGACAGAGAAACTTTCACTAGCTAATTCCACAATATTTGCTGAAGCTGAGTGAGGGCCTTTTATAATCCATTCAGTTAACTGCGGCCCTAATGACAGCAGCACCTGAGAAGCCTCATTATATATTAGGCCTTGCTAATACAGACACTAGACACATTTAGGGTAAGGCACCAGGCTTAAACTGCAAACATAAAACTGAGCAATATTAAACTAGCCAGGGAAAATGAAAAATACAAGGAAAAATTTAAATTGAGAACAAGGCACTGTTGCGATCCTATTACCTATTTTAATTTTAATATCTCACCCTAACCTATTCTATTCTTTTAAACTTCTCCCTTTATTTATAGTATGCTTCATGTCAGCTTTTCCTCATATCACTCCTTTCTACAACCTCTCAAATTTTATACTCTCAGGTGTGAAGTGGTAATACTTTGCTTATAGTGCCCACTTTAAAGAAAAATCACAATGATCTAACTGAAGTACCATGTACAACGAGGCAACATGGTGGTGCAATGATTAGTACTACAAACTCACAGCTATTAGATCCTGGGTTCAATGACCGTCCATTCAATTGAATGGCAAAAGGTCAAAGGTGGATATCAGACTAATTGGTTACCCTAAATTGCCCTGATGTGAGTGTGTCCTGAATTAGACTAGCATTACATCTAGAACCAATTCATGTCTTGGGCCTGGTGCTTCTAGGGTAGGCTACGACACCTCACAACCCTTTACTGGAAAAAAAACAGCATCATGAAATGGATCGATGGGTCGACAATATCAAACAGTCCAAAAGGTGTACCACACTGGTTATCAATGGACATACTTAACACAAGAGGGTAGTACCTCTGTTATTCTCATTCTCAAGCGGTGGTTGTCTGTCTGGAGACCTTCTAGTCGCGATGTGCTTGCCTGATTTACACTGGTCACTGATGTGGACGTTTTTGAATCTTCTTTCTTCTGATTTTGCGTAAATTGAAACCTTCTGTTTTGTGTAGCTGCATCTGGATTTGTTCTGAGTGTGATAAGCTGCAGGAAAGAAAAAGAAAAATGCGAACATAACTCAGCCTTACGGCATTATACTTTCAAATGATTGAGCCTAGTTAGTCTTCTAGTATCAAATCATACAAATTGCAATGAAAAACGCAGAACAGAATTCAGCATGCAGAATAGTATTACATAATTAATTAACATGTCCTTATGCAATTCAAGTAAGACTTCATTATGTAAAATGTTTATTTTACAGAACTAGTTTGAAATTTATAAAATACTCAGTCTATACATACAACTATATACTGTCCCACTCTTGTAGATTTAAATGCATGTAATCTGATAAAGAAAATTTCAAACTGAAGTATTTTTAGATAATAAATTTTAATTACACTACTTGCCATTCTTACTTCATTGGGGTCTGAGAGAATCTTACAGTAAAGCGATTATAATTTTATTGTACAAGTACCGTACAGTTAGTAGTTAAGATTTTCTGTATTGATAATGATATTCACTATGCAAGGAAAATTTAAATAAACTCTGATGTGTTATCAAGAGCCAGTGAAGGGGATGAAGGCGTTTCTGGCTGACATAAGAAACATCAGACATTTAGGAAATGAGAAGAGACCATTCAGCACATCAATTAAATTTGTTTAGCTAATAGTTAAGCTGTCAGTTTAAGTAAATGGAATTAAGAGGGAATATTTGTACTGTAGATCCCAGCTGTTACTTTAATCTCCTTAGCGTTAGACCCGAGCAACATTTGGACCGTAAAAACAGTGCTAAAAGCGTTACTTCCGAGCGTCACGCAGGCAGTTATATAAATGTGTCTCACATAAGTGTTAGACCTGAGACCTTGGGCTGTAAAACTGCAATTTGTGTTAGTTCTGAGCATTGCTTAGGAAATTGTATAGGCGTGTCTTGCATAAGTGACAGGCCTGAGCATTACCCAGGCAATGGTGCAGACATGTTTTGTCCTAGTCTCATAATGGAATCTTGTAAGAAATGTTTTTCAGCAGCCAGGTGCTGAATGCTCTTGATAGTGAAACGAGCAGTGACGTTGAGGAGCCTCTCATCAGCAGTGATGACAAAGTGAATCTGTCTTCAGGCAGTGAAATTGAAATGGACAGTGAAATCAAAAGTGATTCCGATGAATCCAAAAGTGACACTCGTGCCAATCACACATGTGCAGTGTGCTGTTCAAGATATGACCAGTCAGGAAAGAAAATTCACAAGGAATCACACTACTATTGGCCTGACTGTGATGTTGGATTGTGAATTTCATTGTGCTTCATGATATACCAAATGACACATTTTGACAGTATTTACGGTATTAGAATTACTTTTATCATTATTATTCATTATTATTATTTGTATAATTATTACACTTTCTACACTTCTGACTTTTTACTTTTAGTGTTTTGCATGTTTTACAGTAGAAAGATGAGATTTATAAATATGTTATTTTCAAGGCAAATAATGTAACACTTTTTATATGTTTTTTTGAGGAAAAATGCTAAGGATAATAAATTTTGCAACATCAACATGAGGATGAAGAAACTTGTTAAGAGCGGATTTTGCACAAATGTTAGAAAGTTTTTCTTCATACAAAGAATCGTAGACACATGGAATAAATTACCAAGTAATGTGATAGAGAGTACGATTTTAGGGACTTTCAGATCTCAACTTGATGTTCTTTTGGATAATCTATGGCCTGGGATCTTTATTCATTATTCTGGAGGGCTGCAGTTGTTTATTCCAACCAGTTTCATAATTAAAAGACTGTCCTTGCTGATAAAGGAAGTTGGTATTTAACTCTATGGCTTATTAGTGCTTTCATTTAACCAAGGCAATTTTTAATTACATTGTCAAGCAGGATCATCAGTTACAGTCCCGGAGGGCTACAGTGGCTGCAGGCTTTCACCTCCACTAATGCTTTAATTAGAACCCATATTTCTATGATTTTTGGACTTAATTTTAGTGTACTTGTTATAATTCAGAACCCTTAATTGTTTTTTTTCAAATGTTTCCTGTTTTCTTAACTATCCACAGTTAATAATGAAATACAAACTACAAAGAAACCAACAGCTCCCCAGCTTACTTGCTTCCAGATACAATGGTGTTAATAAAATGCTTACAAGTAAACGAGAGGGAAAACAGAATGATTGTGAAGTTCAAATCTGTTCTAGTTCCCAAATCATATGGATAATGTTCTCAGGAAAGGAAAATCTACAATGTGATAAGCATTTGTCTTTGAAAGAATCAAAGCAGTAACCGGCCCTGCAAGCGATCCTCCAACTTGCAGGGAAAATCACAGGGGGTTGGTGGCAGAATTGGCACTCCAGCCACCGTAAAAAACTTCACACAGCTCTGAGACGACAGAAAGGAGAAAGGAAAGCAGTAACAAGCCACAAAGTTAAAAAACACATTTCATTATCAGCAGGACTGTGTTCTAATTAGGAAACTAGCTGGAACAAAAACCTGCAGCCAATGCAGCCCTCCAAAACTGTGAGTGAAGATCCCTGATAGGGTGGGAAAGCTTGTTGGACTGAATGGCCTGCTCTGATCATAACGTTACTCATGTTCCAATGATCTGTCCCAATACCTCATTCAGGTATTTCTTAAAGGCTGTCAAAGTTTATACTTCAAGAAGATGGCTCAGTAGTTTATTCCAGATTCTTACAATTCTGAGTAAAGAAGTGTTTCCTGGCTTCAGTCCTAAATGTGTTTAGGACTGACTAAATGTGCCCTTAATTTACATTGGTGTCCTTGCGTGCAAAATTCACCATTTATTAAAAAAATTGAGGTGGGTCTACTTTATCGATACCTTTTACAATTTTAAAGACTTGGATGATGTCACCCTGCGGTGGGCTGGTGCCCTGCCCTGGGTTTGTTTCCTGCCTTGTGCCCTGTGTTGGCTGGGACTGGCTCCAGCAGACCCCCGTGACCCTGTAGTTAGGATATAGCAGGTTGGATAATGGATGGATGGATTATGTCACCACACAGTCTCCTCTGCTTGAGACTAAACAGGTTTGATTCTCTGAGTCTGTCACAGTAGGACGTGTCATGGATGCACTTGGTTGTTCTCCTCTGCACAGCTTCAAGTGCTGCTATGTCTTTCTATTACTGTGATGACCAGAACTACACACAATACTCTCAGGATGTAGTCTCACTTGTACGTTATAAAGACTAAGCATAAAGTCCATTGAGTTCAATTAAACAGTTTTTACAATAAAAGTTAACATTTTGTTTGTGTTTTTAATTGCTTCTGCACATTGCTTAGACAATAAAAACATTGCCACCTAAATCCCTTGACCCGCCAAAACTCCTGACCCTGCTCTGTTCATCTGAACATTTGCTGCTCTCCTTTATATATGACTTTAAATATGTCTAATCTTTAAAATAAATGAGATTTGTATATACTTTTGAACATCTCAAAGTTACCCTCAGAGAAAAAGGTCATCCATACTATCAGTAAGTCACAGTTTTTATGGCCATTTTGGAGAATACTAATGATTTTTGTGGGTGTCAAAAAAAGAAAGGAAGATGAATAACAAAGAAATGGATATCACAATAGTCAGAAGAATGTGTTGTCAAAACCAGGAGGATCCCAAACATTGCAACATTTTTTAATTTAATGTGCAAAAGAATCCGAAATAGTTGAGGACAAAGAAATGGTCAGAACTAAAGTCAAATCTATCAGTAGTCTCTTTGAGTTTCACTCATAGAGGAATACTGAACCTGCTGAAAGTTACTAGGGTTTACACAGGAAGAAATTCTGATTTCTGCAGCGACTGCAATTATATGTTGATTACCAAGAATAAACCGAAGGCATGGAAAATAGTGCAATCCAAAATGGCAAGCAGATTTGTTGAGAAAAACACAGAATTGCATGTTCCTCTAAAGAAAATGAAAACACTTTTCAAAATAAGTTTTGTTTTTACTCATAGCATTTTTATTACACTAAAGTTTCAAGAGAAGCAATGAAGAATAAATGAATAAATAAATCAATGGCAAAATGATCAAGATTGAGCACACGTATTATTTATAACCTGACACTTACACATGGGCCCTTAAAGGTCAACCCATTCTATTACCATTGGAACGATACAATAAATCACAGTTTTATGGTCTGACAAATACACCAATTTCTGCACACAGTGTGAAAGGGTAACGTTTTTCTATCAAAATATGAGCCTCTAAATATATAATGCAGTGTCCATCTTAACTTTTTAAATAGTTACATACTGTATAAGTATGTCAACATTAAGGTATTACTTGACATGAGGCCATTAAAGCGATTCCTCTGCAAGGCAACTGCGACTTCTGACAAAATTAATGCCTTTAATATTAATCTATCAGTGATTGCTTTAAAGTGTAAAGCGAGTCTTATCACAAAATTCCTTGAACTTTAAAATCATAAGAGCCTCATATACAGAATATCATGTAACACTGAACTTTTTTACAGGGACAGTCACAATTTACATTTTATGACCATAATAAATTTTTCTTTTTCCTTTTCTTCTTATATGTAAGTTATAAACAACAGTTACTATTACAGCAAAAATGATCAAGATAGTAATTTGAATTATGATGGATAATAATCAAATATGTAGATCTGTCTTTATAGTAATATCATTTTTATACAATTTTTTTTTCTCAACCATTTAATACAACACCTTGATCTTCAAAAATGCCGCTTAAGCACCCTGTAGAATTGGACTGGGAGTTTAAAATGCCAAAGGGATAACAGAGAAGGCAGGTTAGAAAAACAGACTAGAAAATTGATTACCAAAACCCAATACACAAAACACAAAGTCAGAAAAACAGAACACACTCTAATACTAAAGTCTTCTGGGATATCCTCAGTCTTCCTGGTGTCCTCTACTGCTAAAGAGAGTTGTAAAGCAAAGAATTTGATCCAAAGCAAAGGCAATAAGACATGTGTGCCACCATCTTATATAAGTGGGCTATGATGACATAATAAGTCACATGACCTGTAGGTCTCATGACTAGCATTGAGTAAAGTAACATTAAACAATATGGCCAAGGACACAAAAAATGAGCACAGAAATGGTAGCATCTAAAACAAGATCGAACCGTACAAAACCACGAAGTGCAACACTTCCATCCATCCATTTTCCAACCCGCTGAATCCGAACACAGGGTCACGGGGGTCTGCTGGAGCCAATCCCAGCCAACACAGGGCACAAGGCAGGGAACCAATCCTGGGCAGGGTGCCAACCCACCGCAGGAAACACACAAACACACCCACACACCAAGCACACACTAGGGCCAATTTAGAATCGCCAATCCACCTAATCTGCATGTCTTTGGACTGTGGGAGGAAACCGGAGCGCCCGGAGGAAACCCACGCAGACACGGGGAGAACATGCAAACTCCACGCAGGGCGGACCCGGGAAGCGAACCCGGGTCCCCAGATCTCCCAACTGCGAGGCAGCAGCGCTACCCACTGCGCCACCGTGCCGCCCGTGCAACACTTTTTCACTGCTAATCTTAATGCAGTCAGTTAAACATGGTGAAGGATTTCAAATGAACATTTCAACAGTGGAAAACAGTGTCAGGATGTGGTGTATCGGGTCTGTGGCTCTGAAAGAATGGGCAGTTTTCAAAGTAATCCATTGTCACGTAGGACAAGTGGAATTCATCAATGCTGGCCGACTAGTGTTGGACACTGAAACAAGAAGCATCAGCTGCAGAAAACTAATGCAATGTGTCAGTGTGATGAAGTGATTAAACATACAAAATTCAAAAACACTTAATTTTATGTTTTTTCAAATTCCTATGTGATACAATCAATTATATTTTTGATCAGCCTGAAGGTAACATAAACATCAAAATATTTTGTGGAAGCAAAACTTTGAAAACCATGTGTTGCCCCATGTTACAGAATAAAACACACTGGACAAGCTAAGTGGAATTTTGGATCATTTTCCTGTCTCAAATCACTTGGGCCCCAATTTGATTCTGAATTGGCGTCCTTTCAATATGGAGCTTGCAGAGCTACCTACATGTTGTCACACACAGGTGTTTAGGAGGTAGTCAAATAGCCTAAAGGTGAGTAAAATATCGCGAGACAGGGAGTTGTCACATGGTACTTACCTAAATTTCCCATTCTTCTGAACTTGTGTGGTTCTGAGGTGTCACTCGTTGCATGGCTGCACTTGGGTCCTAATCTGTATCCTGAGTTGGTTTGTCGTGTGGTGGGTGCGGCAATGCGCTGTATCACCTTGTGCTCCTAACCTCCCTCTCTCTCTCTCCCTCTCAGCAGGAAAACCAAAGAAAAATAAGAAAGCTACTTCCAGGTTCCAAGATGGCCGCCAGGACATCACTTCCGGCACACGACATGACGCAACTTCCGGCAACTCCCGATGACATCACTCCTGGTTTCCTGCCAACCATTTCCTGCCTCCATTTTCTTTTACTGTTGTCGCAGGTGGCTGGGTGCAGCCTGCAATCAGCCACCTACTTAAGGAGCCGCCGCCCTGCAATCAAGGCTGGAGTCGGGTAGGAGGAGGACAAGGCTGATGCAGAGGGGGCGAGGAGAGGCCCGAGTGTGTTGTGTGAAGAAGAGAGAGAAGGCTGAAGGAGCCAAGACTTTGGGAGACTGCGGGAGGGTTTGGTGAGGTAATTGTAAAATAAATGTGTGGTGATGAACTGGAACGTGTCTGCCTGCCTGTGTCCGGGAAGCACCCTTTCACAGTGGCGTAGTTGGCGGGATGCTGCACCTGGGTCAAGGTGCGGACCTGCATATCTGAAAATGTTTGTGAAAGGCCCGGCACAGCAGGTGAACTCATCCACGTGCCGCGGGGGCGGCGTGCACCCAACCCCGCAGGGAAATGCAGTGTCGCGGACCGTTAGTGGTATCGGACTTTGTATTTCAGGGGCGGCTCACCGACGCAGTGGCCCAGAAGGGGGCTGCCGAGAAGGAGAGGCTGCAGCTGGGGAAGCCGCAGCAGCAGTGGAGTTGCCCGGAGAATCGCTCTCCAGTGAGAGAGGGGAGCGAGATGGCCGGCCAAAAGTCCCTCCTCGTAACAGGCACGGGGTTGGACAGCGTGTCCTGTCCTCTCGCCAGCGATTGGTCGGAGGCGAGAGCAGGGAATGTCCGTCCCGTGCTTCACAGAAACCCGAGTGGGCTGCAGGGAAGCGCCCATAGAGAGCAATCGGTAAGTGGAACTACTGGCAAGGTAAGCCTACCGCCGGCTGCTTCTCTCTCCTTGGCAGTGGTGTTACAGGAGCTGCAAGAACAACTGCGCCTTGTGCTATCGCTGCTGGCTGAGCGATGTGCCCTCCAGGCGAAGACGCTGGAGTCAGGAGGGATGGCAGCGGCGTCGGATCGAGAGCCGCAGGCAAGAGAGGATCGGCGCACTGCAGGAGCTCCTGGACGGAGAGGCACAGCGGGGAAGGTAAGGGAGACTGACCCCGTGAAGCTCCGGACGCCAGCGGGGCTGGGTCTGCCCTCTTACAATGGGCAGATCCGAACCGTCGCGGCGTCCCAAAGTAAATGGAGAAAGCGGCTTGGGGAAGCCAGTTCCTCTGATAAGGGAGGACGTGCTGCTGAGTGCGCACGTACTTCAAACGGCCGTCCTCTACGGAGGCAGAGGAAATACCCGTTGGCTGAGAGGTGGAAACGGAGCGTGATCCCACTGGTGGTCCCGTGGCGGGGAGCACGGACTGCTCGGGCTGGGAGGCTGAAAAAGAGAGCATTGGGGTGCCGATCGGAGCGGAGAGCGTTGGCCCAACTGAGAAGACAAGCCGAGGGGCTGCATCAGGGCAACGTCCCCGCCCCTTGTTTTTCCGTTTTATTTTTAGGATCGGGCCCTAGGCTACGGAGTGTCGGCTTGCCGCTGAGGGGTTCACGTCCTCGCGGAACGGTCCGCTGGTCCCTGGAGGTCTCAGCTAACGGGGGAGTTATGTCACAGGTGGCTGGGTGCGGCCTGCAATCAGCCACCTACTTAAGGAGCCGCCGCCCTGCAATCAAGGCTGGAGTCGGGTAGGAGGAGGACATGGCCGATGCAGAGGGGGCGAGGAGAGGCCCGAGTGTGTTGTGTGAAGAAGAGAGAGAAGGCTGAAGGAGCCAAGACTTTGGGAGACTGCGGGAGGGTTTGGTGAGGTGCACTAAGGACTTTGTAAATAATAGTAAGTGTAAAATAAACGTGTGGTGATGAAATGGAACGTGTCTGCCTGCCTGTGTCCGGGAAGCACCCTTTCACACTGTATAAAAATGCTATTTTCCCACTGTAAATCAACTGCTTATACAAAATGCTTTTGATCACCATAACGTTTCTTTTTGTGGTTTTTCCTTGTCCGTTGGACAATATACAGGGATGGTCCCCAAAACTTCTTCTTTTTGTGACCATTCATTTTGTTTCTAAAGAAGATATTTCCACAATTGGCATAGCCAGCAGGATTTTTGTTTGAAAATGACTGCAGAACAAGACCTTCCAACGTCTGGTAGATACCCTGCTACGGCCCCACAATTCATTTAGTGCCGCCTATCTGGATGATGTTGTTATCTATTCCGGCACTTGGGAGGAACATGTATTGCAGGTTAAAACGGTTCTCTCCACATTAGCTCGAGCCGGTCTTCGTATTAATCCCAAAAAGTGTTTCTTTGGATTAAAGAAAACCAAATATTTAGGCTATCTGGTGGGGGGGGGCACCATTAAACCTCAATGCTCCTAAATTGATGCCATCATTAATTGGCCCCATCCGGTGACTAAGAAGCAAGTACAAGCATTTCTGGGTTTAGTGGGTGACTATCGCCGTTTTGTACTTCGTTTCTCAGAGATCGCTTCACCCTTATCCAATCTAACAAAGAAAAGAGCACCCTTAAAAGTGGTATGGGATGATCATGCTGACACTGCATTCAGTGACTTGAAGTTGGCCCTTACGTCAGCGCCTATTTTGAAATCTCCTGATTTTTCTTATCCTTTCATCGTCCAGACCGATGCATCGGACACATATCTAGGTGCTGTGTTGAGCCAGTGCATCGATGGTGCTGAACACCCCGTCATGTACCTCAACTGGAAACTGCTGGACTGGGAGACCAGGTATGCCACTGTGGAGCGAGAAGCCTTGGCGATCAAGTGGGCTATCACGCAGTTAAGTTACTATTTATTGGGGTGGGAATTTACTCTGGTGATGGACCATGCTGCCCTTCAGTGGATGTCCGTTCACAGGGACTCTAATCCCCGTGTCAGTAGGTGGTTTTTAGACCGTCAACCTTATTGTTTAATGTCATTTATTGTAGAGGTTCCTTGCAGGCCAACGCAGATGCTCTCTCCTGTGTTCACGACCTCGGTGCAGGTTGCCTGACCCGACGGGTCTGGGCTGAGAGGGGGGTCATGTCACACATGTGCGCTTACGAGGTAGTCAAAAAGCCTAAAGGTGAATGAAAAATCGCAAGACAGGGGATTGTCACAAGGTACTTACCTAAATCTCCCATTCTTCTCAGCAGGAAAACCGAAGAAAAATAAGAAAGCTACTTCCGGGTTCCAAGATGGCCGCCGGGACATTACTTCCAGTGCCCGACATGATGTCACTTCCGGCAACTCCTGATGACATCACTTCTGGTTTCCTGCCAACTATTTCCTGCCTCCATTTTCTTTTACTGTATAAAAATGCCATTTTCCCACTGTAAATCATCAACTGCTTATACAAATTGCTTTTGATCACCATATCACGGTCCCCAAAACTTCTTTTTGTGATGCTTCATTTTGTTTCTAAAGAACATATTTCCACAATGTTCAAGTAGGGTTAACCTGGGAAACAGTCATTTTACAATTCAAACCTACGAAGTCCTGGCAGATGATGCTAAAATGCTTGTGTGAATGTTCTTATTTTCCATATAATGGATTTTAAATTACCCAAGGCCACATACGTCTGCCTGCTACAAACTGTCACTTGAGTCAAGACATGAATAGCTGGGTAAAGAGTTTATTTATTATAATATTTTACATCTTAAGTACAATATTCAAATGAAAAATCAGGTAAACTGTATCATAGCTGAATATCCATAGCTCAAATGTCATTGACTGCTTTATCAATATTTAGAAATATATAGTGGATTTATAATTTTGTTTTACCTTGGTATAAGAATGAGACATTATACTATCCGTCTACTCATTAATTTTTCTAATACCACTTAATCCAATACAGGGTTGCGGAAAAGCCTGGCATCAATGGATACGATGCAGAAACCAACTCTTGTTGGGACCAATCAAAAAGTTTCATGGAAACACATTTTCACCCTCTAGCTGGTGACATATTCTTTAAGATGAAGATACAGTGCTGCCACATACCATATTGTAAGTAGCATAACCATTTTCTGTAGCAATGACAGTCAGGTATAAGATGTTAAGAAGCTGGCATCACATGTGTATCAATAAATTTAAGTGTCAACTGCTTTAATGTTTAGTACATTTGATAAATTATATTAAACACAATTTTCAGAACATTAAATTAAACACTGTTCCACTGAGGCTATTTTTTCACATGTTAATATGCTGTAATGCTATCAAACTTTCAAACTAAAAGAGGTGTTGTTTGTGATGGATGCAAAATTGGCTCAGACACAGGAAGAAGAGGGTTATGGTGCGAGGAACCTTATCAGAATTGGTTGATGTTAAGACTGATGTTCCACAGGGATCAGTGTTAGGGCTGCTGCTGTTTTTAATATATATAAATTATTTGGATCAGAGTATAAGTATCAAGCTGGGCAAGTTTGTAGATGATACCAAGATAGATGGGTTGGCAGATAATCTGGAATCTGATAAATCATTACAAAGAGACTTGGACAGCATACAGGCTTGGCCAGATTTGTGGCAGATGAAATTTAATGTCAGTAGATGTAAAGTATTACATGTAGGAAGTAAAAATATTAGGTTTGAATACACAATGGGAGGTCTCAAAATCAAAAGTACAGCTTATTGGAAGGACTTATTGCTATCAACTGCCAGACAGTGTTCAGAAGCCATTAAGAAGGCAAACAGAATGTTAAATTATGTAGCAGGATGTGTGGAGTACAAGTCCAAGAGGTTCTGCTCAAGCTTTATAATGCACTGGTGAGGCCTCATCTTGAGTACTGTATACAGTTGTGGTCTCCAGGCTACAAAAAGGACATATCAGTGCAAGAAAAGGTCCAGAGAAGAGCAACTAGGCTGATTCCAGGGCTACAGAGGTTGAATTATGAGGAAAAATTAAAAGAGCTGAGCCTTTACAGTTCACGCAAAAGGAGATTAAGTGGAGACATGATTGAAGTGTTTAAAATTATGGAGGAAATTAGTACAGTGTTACTTTAAAATTAGTTCATCAAGAACAAGAGTAAATGTCGCACAAACATTATGAAGTTTTTCCTTACATACAGAACCATAGCCACATTTAATAAGCTACCAAGTATTGTGGTAGACAGTAGGAATTTAGGGACTTTCAAAACTAGGCATAGTGTTATTTTAGAAGAATTAAATTGATAGGATTAGCCTGCTTTGTTGGGCTGAATGGCTTGTTCTCGTCTAGATTGTTCTAATGTTGTATAGAGAGGATGAAAAATAAGATTGTAGTGTATATGAAAAATGTTTTTGGTAAAAGGACAATCCACTCACCTTTGGCACAAACACTAAGCACAAGGTTATAGTGCTGCAGAAAATGATGACCAGGGCTACAATACAGAACTGCACGTTGGGCTGATCACGTGTTAGGAAAGAGACAGCAGCTCCAATGATGCACATGATTCCCACGTTGTATACACTCATCCCGATGTACTTGCTGTCGTTTAACGCGGGGATACTTACATTGCGGGTTTCCCAAGCTAAAAAACATCCAAACAGCTGGGGAAAAATGAAAGACACATAAAAATATAATTTTATTAAACACATAAGAAAATGTACATGGCTCCAAGAGTTAACTTTTCTACTGTGATTACTTTAGGCAGGGTAATTCTAAAATAACAGGAAATTCAAAAATGTTGATAAAGTTCCGAAGAAAGAAGCAACATATGCTAACTACAAATTATATACTTTTCATATGAACATTCAAAAGCAGAAAAGGTAATGGCATTTTCAATAAAATGCCAAAACAAATTTGGCAATCAGTTAATTAAAAAGAAGGCAGCAGGACTGTAAAATAAACAAGACGATGTGTGTCATTAGCAACTAGTCTTGATCGGCGAAATTCACCGGAATGTTTCACAACAAATTTGTTGGGTTCGCCAGTGACCTTGTTCGCCAAATTTTACCCTGAGAATTTGCAGTAAGACTGGCATAAACAAAATTTTTTTTCCCCAGCATTCAATGATACTTTATAAGACCATCATGACATCACAGAGCTGTAGCAGCCATGTTGATTGGGGAAGTCATTACCTGATCTGCTCTACCCGCCCGATTTGCCTTTTACATTTGCAGAATGTTCACACAAGCATACTGTAAAAGCGTACTCCACCTCATACTTAACGGCATTGCCTGATCTTCTTCGCACACGCCTGAATAATTTACAGCATAAACACACATGCCTGATGTCACTACCTGATTAGTACTCCAGTCAGATTTGCACTCCGTGTGTATTTAA
Organism: Erpetoichthys calabaricus; assembly: GCF_900747795.2. Classification (NCBI taxonomy): domain Eukaryota; kingdom Metazoa; phylum Chordata; class Cladistia; order Polypteriformes; family Polypteridae; genus Erpetoichthys; species Erpetoichthys calabaricus. Next base: position 36,727,741 of record NC_041406.2, read on the forward strand.
AAAAACAATTTGACTGAGTGTAACTAATGAAATACATAACAAACAAGTATATTTGAAATATTAAAATGTATGTGCCACTTTAAACGTTTAAAGTCCAAATGTTCTTGATTGTAATAAAAATTTATAATTTTTCACTTTCTGATACATTTATAATTTCATAGCAAAATACCTGCGCTTCGCAGCGGAAAAGTAGGGTGTTAAAGAAGTTATGAAAAAGAATAGGAAGCATTTTAAAAATAACGTAACATGATTGTCAATGTAATTGTTGTAGGCTTATTCTAGTATTGAGAGTGAATTTGATGATTGTACAGAGTTTAATTTATGATTGTAAATGCTGTGCATGAGAAATGCACATGTTTAGGATGTAAGGATCTCTTTGTAAACGACATTTGCAGTAAGAGGCAAGTGCAATCTCAGGGAATGGAAACAACTGGGTACGGGTCGGTGAAATTATGATCGACGGTGATCACCGGAATAGACATGTTACTCGGGGTAAACTTGCACCCATTGAGAAAGAAAGTATGAAGGAAGGTGAGAAGCAGTGGAGCAGGGAATGAAAAGCAGAAGTCAGCACCAGGAAGACGTACAGTACGTGAGCAAGTAAGGAAGCCCAACTTTATTATCCAAACCAACTTGCAAAGGAGGTCAACATAATTGAGTAACATCAGTGGCTGTTTTAAACAAGTGTAGCAGGACTGGTTATAAATGTTGATCACCACAGGTGACGAGCTATAAAGCTAGAATGACCAAAAAATGATCAATTAACTGTATGACAGATATCTACAAAGCAAAAAAATATTCTTTAACAATTTGACAGATATTCACAGTACTAGGGTGTTGTACCGTGTTAGCCATTATGAATGTAGAGAAAAGCCAAGCAAAATGACACCTTTTATTGGCTAACTAAAAAGATTACAATATGCAAGCTTTCGAGGCAACTCAGGCCTCTTCTTCAGGCAAGATGTAATCAGATATTCACAGAATGGTAGGGTTTTCCATTGCTTCTAAATCACATTGAGGTAGTCCTTTGTTCGGATGGAAGTTGGCAGCTCGTTAAACCAACTAGGAGCTACCATGAAAAATGGCTGGATAACTGAGGCCCACACAGGGCTATATCTCTAGTATAGGATCAAAAATCAAAAATAATACCATATTTGTAATTACTGATCTTAACATAGTTTAAAATGATACCCCATATGCTTATATTTGAAATTTTTTCACCATGTAGGAGGGACTCTTACACGCCTAGGACCACTGGTAAAGAATCAAAAATTCTAAAAACATTATCATATTCATAATCCACAACCTCGATAAAGCATAAAAAGACACTCTACATGTCTACGAATTATTACCAATGCCCATTCCTTCAAAGGTTTGTGAAAAGGAATAACATTGACCTCTTGCATTCCATGAGGGGGTGAACCCTTGGCATTACCAGCTTCAGGTCCTTCCTTTTTGCTGAAGACACCTATTGGTTTACTCTTTATTATAAGGGTATAATTTCCTGTACAAAATATGGTAAAACATGGACTAAAATTAAAGGATTTTTCAGATCTAGAGGCCAAAAATAGGGATGAGGAGACCTCCAAAAGATGTTTTGTTTTACAAGATGTTGAGCAATACAAGTTGAACAGTATGTCATATGTGGTTATTTTCTTGTGCTGGTAAGTCAAGAGGTGCCAGACAAAAAAAAGTGAAGTGATTTTAAAGCGTTCCTATGTACAGTAATTCCTATTAACGCTAAATTTTGCAGTATTTTCATTTCATAAATAAATTATCTGACCATAATGAGAATATTATATGAAAATACCGTTCTGTATAGATTCATTTCACTTTGTGTCTTCACTGTTCAATTAAGCATGTTATACTCCGTGTTATGTAGAACAGATCAGGTAGTGACAAGGACAGGGACTGTCACTATATAATGTTGGTCCCTTGCATCACTGGCTCTGTGAGACTTAGTTAGTTGTAGTGATAGGAGCTTGGGAAATGCAGAGAGACGTAAAGGACTCGGAGTATAAGTTTATCTCAGGGTGGCATGGTGGTGCAGTGATTATCACTGCTGCCTCACATCTCAGGTCACATTTTTAGCCACAATAATCAGTCCAGACCATTACGCCTTGTAAAGGACAGCCGGGTTCCATGCCCGGCAGGGACGCCTCTGCTACATCTGTTCCGGGGGAGCCACCACGGGCAGCTCAATACCTCCCCCGGGACGCTTGGTGGCAGCCTCCCTGGCGGATGATGATTCCCCAGCCTGGCGCATGGCTCCATGGGACATGGGGTCCTCCACAGCCTGGTTGGGGGCTTAGATGGCCGCCAGGGGGAGCTGCATGGAGTCAGCAGCCTGGCTGGTCATATCTTCAGCCCCACCCGGAAGGGCAATTAGGACCAGGTGGCCAAGCACCTGGAACGCTTCTGGGTGGGGTATAAAAAGGGCCAGCCACCATCACTCGAGAGAGCCAGAGTCGGGAGGAGGAGGACTAAGCCTGAGGAGGAGTGGTGGTGCTGAGGTGGAGAGAAGAAGTGTGGTTTGTGTGCTATTTAAGTGCTTGTGGGACTGTGTTGGGCCTGTGGGACACGGGGAAGGCGTGCCCCACGGCTGAAGAAGAAATAAAAGACTGTTTATTAAGTACGTGCCTCTGCCTGAGTCTGTGCCGGGTCGGGCGCTATATAGCGCTCCTATTACAGCCTTCATAATCCACACAAAACCAGTTCAGCTTCTCCATTATCATTGACTTCAATGCATTTTGCCAAAATTTCCAAACACTTCCAAGTTTTCAACAGACTTCAGTGGGGTTCGTTCATCACTAATAGCCATTGGCAGGGCTATCCCAATATTTATTAATTGAAACACTGTCCTTGAGTCTGACGAAATGGGACCATATCACGAACACTAACATCCGGAAAAGGCTGGGAGTTGCACCAATCATGGAAAAGATGCGTGAGGCAAGGCTACGATGGTTTGGGCATGTCGCCCGCGGTTTTGAGAACTCAGTGACCAGAACGGCACTGCGCCTGAGCCCTCAAGGCAGACGTCCGCGAGGGAGACCAAAAAAATAATTGGATGGACCAGATCAAGGAGGACATGAAAATCGCCCTGGATCATGCCAAATGGAGGAGACGCTGCAGATGAACGGAGCCTGCAATCACATGAGACTAATGCTAGGAAGAAGAAACACTGTCCTTGAGCTCCATCATCCCTCTCCAGCCTAGATACTCGGCTACACTGAATATTACTCTGATTGTTTAAGTTTAACTTCGGGTCAGGAGGTTATGCAGAAATTCTGCATGAATTGGTTTACTCCTTTTATTTATGGAAGAATCAGGTCTTCCAAGCATCAATGAATGTAGGTGGTGGCAGAATTACTAAGAGAAGATTATTTGTTTGTAATTATGTAAAACGCATTTAAAGATCTATTATTTTAGAACAGCATAATCATAAAGGGTTTAGGTGCAGTGTGACTACACTTGTTCATTGTTATACATTACTTGTAGCTATTTATGTCTATTGGTGTTAAAGGTATGTGACGTGCTATTTATGGTGTTCAGTTTTTGGTGAGGTGTTTACAGGACATGGCATCACTGCACATGGAAGAGACATAGCCATAACCGGATTTCAGAGTTACATTTTTTTATATTCAATTTTAATTAAGAGCAAATCCACTTAATGAGACCAGAGCGCTAAACCTTAGAATTGCTTTTTAAAAGTCTTCTAAACTTGCTTGGTCAATCTTGTGTGAGTGATGTTTGTCTGCTTAGACAGAGTCAGATATTGATAAACAACAACCTATCAGTCAGCCATTCTCTTTATGCAAAAGCATGTGGCCCAGAGGACATTTTCCTTCATTGGATTTGCTGTCATGCGAGAGTTTTTGTTCTTTTTTTTATTTTCTGTTATCACCAAGCCTTTGGCACCTGTAATATTATTCCACCTTTTGTACATTTTCTATAATTATGTGTGGTTTGAATTCCCCTTAGAACAAACAAGAAGTAAGAGGGCAGGAAAGCGTCTTCTGCCAAAGTCAAACAGATGAGTATATTAAAGTTTTGCTTCAAATATGGTTTCACAAAAAGTTGTGTATAATTTACACCAAAAACTTTTTTGCCTGTGATTATGCAATAGTGAAACATAAAATTCAGAAAAAATAGTTTTTTGGAGAGGTTTTTAAAAGCTTTCTAGTAATGAAAAGCAACAGTTATTACTCCATAATGGTTTGAAAACATACTACACCCCTTACAGACCTGTAGATTTCTCAGAAAACAGATCCAGATGAAAATTAAGGGGGGAAAAGTTCCATCCATCCATTATCTAACCTGCTATATCCTATCTACAGGGTCACGGGGGTCTGCTGGAGCCAATCCCAGCCAACACAGGGCGCAAGGCAGGAAACAAACCCCGGGCAGGGCACCAGCCCACCGCAGGGTGTGCAGACACACACACACACACACCAAGCACACACTGGGGACAATTTAGATTCTAACCTGCATGTCTTTGGACTGTGGGAGGAAACCGGAGCACCCGGAGGAAACACACACAGACACGGGGAGAACATGCAAACTCCACGCAGGGAGGACCAGGTAAGGCAATCCTAACTACGAGGCAGCAGCGCTACCCACTGTGCCACTGTGCTGCCCGGGGAAAAGTTTTTATTAATATTCAAATATAGAATGACAAAAATAATAAAATACTAAACAAAAATACAATCAGGTTACATTTGTTATGTTAGCTTGTGTTTCACTCATTTTCACTTGGCTTAATACATTTTGCTAATTTTTTTTTGCTGTTTGCAAATGTGGATAATTAATTTTCACTTTTATTTTCTCTTTATGTTATGATTTGGGGTTTGTTATGATTGACATTACTGTAACACTGTCTTGTTTTCCATTTTGTAACTTTGTTACTAGGGAGCGCGGTCCTGCATGTCATGCTATGTGACGTCATCAGCATGACATTATTTAAACTGTCTGACAATATTACTAAACTGAAAATACTGAAACGATTCCGTCATTCAAGATTGTGGATATTCTCTAAAGGCAATTTTTGCAAGCACTTTAATAAGATCTAGATGTATTGGCTTAGACTTTTTTCTCGTTTTAAATCTGATGCACAGTCATTTGCCTTTTCAGCAACACCCCCATGTTTGTTTTTTGACAGCAATCCTTGTGGTGGCATTTAGCAGAAATTCACAAATATGAAGGTCACCACAAATGTTTGCTCTCAAGAAGGGAGTATGGTAGAAGTTATTAGGATAAATATACTGTACAGGTATCAATTTCTGATTTTTACTCATTCTTACAAATTTTGTCCAAAACTATATATACTGCTTGTAAATGTATTTTTGTTACCACATTTGTATGGAAGTTTAATTAAGAAAACATATAGAATTCGTAAAAAAAATATCCAGTAATAAAGCTAAAACTGAAGATAATAAGAAAAAATAAAAAGAACAACAATAACTGGTGATCACCCCTCACCCTTATCTCTGAACACCTGAAACAGAAATTACAGGGGTCAGCATTGCATGGACACACCAGAGGGAGAGAGACGAGTGTGAGGAGCAAAGTGGCAGCAAGGGTCACAGGGCACTGGGCCCAAATTGACTGTTCCATTAACTGCCAGTTAGCAATGGTAGGGACAGAGGATTCATAATCCTTACAGTCCAGAGCATAAGGAAACATTACAAGCCTTAAAAACAGATATACGTTGAAGACAGAAGAAAAAGATATAGACAGAAATAGCAAAATTGGACATAATAGATTAAAACATACATAGCCTGTGGTCATCATAAATATCCCTTGAAGGTTGGGATAACTCAAGAGGCCCAAAGACAGAAGGTTGCCACTGATCTGATGCATAAGGCTGGATTATTAAAGACTAGGACGTGCGAGTGCTTTGAGGGACATGGACCTTTTCAATTTTGCACCAAATATTCATCCATCCATCCATCCATCCCGCTGAATCCGAACACAGGGTTACGGGGGTCTGCTGGAGCCAATCCCAGCCAACACAGGGCACAAGGCAGGAACCAATCCCGGGCAGGGTGCCAACCCACTGCAAGACACACACAAACACACACACACATACCAAGCACACACTAGGGCCAATTTAGAATCGCCAATCCACCTAACCTGCATGTCTTTGGACTGTGGGAGGAAACCGGAGCGCCCGGAGGAAACCCACGCAGACACGGGGAGAACATGCAAACTCCACACAGGGAGGACCCGGGAAGCGAACCCAGGTCCCCAGGTCTCCCAACTGTGAGGCAGCAGCGCTACCCACTGCGCCACCATGCCGCCCACCAAATATTCAGGGCATATGAAATTAAATAACCTAGTTTAGATTAAAGAGACCATAGGACTACAATAATTGGCTCAATAGGAAAATTATGTAGGGCAATTCACAGGGCTGTAAGCCAGTTCAAATCGGGTAGAAGACATAAGACCAATGATATAGTCAAAGTCCGGCAAGGACAACCCTCCACCCAATATGTCACGTCTCAGGCTCGACAGCTTAAGTAGGGGAGGCAATAAAAGAAGCATGACAGCTCAAAAGGTAATGTGACAAACTATGTTCAATTTAATAATAGCTAGTCTGGCATGGAATGTCAAGGAAAGAGAATTCCAGGAGGACAGTGATTCCTTAAAGCTTATACAAATAAGTTTGTACTTGGAAAATATAATGTGAAGAAAAAGTAAATTATCAATGCCCATATACTTAAAAGAAGTGTGTGTGTGGGGGGGGGGGGGGCTCAGTGGACTATGAAACATAAAGTGAATCCATGTAGATCTCTTGAAAGTGACAGCATCTGAGATACAAAGGTCATGTGAAAAGACAATATCCCCTCAGGGATTAATACAGTGTACCAAAAAATTAAACCACTTACCATGAGTAGCCCTTTGTAGGCATAGACTATGCCAAGCCATATTGTCATGTGCGTATTTTCACAGTGTTCCAGAAAAGGGCGGATTGCAATGTCTCTGCCTTCTGGATCCGCCTGAAAGATAAATATAAAAACTAATCAAGAAAGGATCATATATTTATGTAATTTTACTAAAACCCACTGTTTGTTTTTTTCTTTTTGAGAGGATGTTAAGAAAATTCCTGTAACGTCATCTAATTAGTTCATAATAAGTGTAGCTTCAAGATAGTGTTGTTTTAGCTTTAGTAGAAGGCATGAGGGAATAACATACAGTCATATGAAAAAGTTTGGGAACCCCTCTCAGCCTGCATAATAATTTACTCTACTTTCAACAAAAAAGATAACAGTGGTATGTCTTTCATTTCCTAGGAACATCTGAGTACTGCGGTGTTTTCCGAACAAAGATTTTTAGTGAAGCAGTATTTAGTTATATGAAATTAAATCAAATGTGAAAAACTGGCTGTGCAAAAATGTGGGACCCCTTGTAATTTTGCTGATTTGAATGCATGTAGCTGCTCAATGCTGATTACTTTCAATACCAAATTGGTTGGATCAGCTTATTAAGCCTTGAACTTCATAGACAGGTGTGTCCAAAAACACGAGAAAAGGTATTTAAGGTGGTCAATTGCAAGTTGTGCTTCCCTTTGACTCTCCTCTGAAGAGTGACAGCATGGGATCCTCAAAGCAACTCTCAAAAGATCTGAAAACAAAGATTGCTCAGTCTCCTGGTTTAGGGGAAGGCTACAAAAAGCTATCTCAGAGGTTTAAACTGTCAGTTTCAACTGTAAGGAATGTAATCAGGAAATGGAGGCCACAGGCACAGTTGCTGTTAAACCCAGCAGGCCAAGAAAAATACAGGAGCGGCATATGCGCAGGATTGTGAGAATGGTTACAGACAACCCACAGATCACCTCCACAGACCTGCAAGAACATCTTGCTGCAGATGGTGTATCTGTACATCATTCTACAATTCAGTGCAATTTGCACAAAGAACATCTGTATGGCAGGGTGATGAGAAAGAAGCCCTTTCTGTACTCACGCCACAAACAGAGTCACTTGTTATATGCAAATGCTCATTTAGATGAGCCAGGTTCATTCTGGAACAAAGTGCTTTGGACTGATGAGACAAAAATTGAGTTATTTGGTTATAACAAAAAGCGCTTTGCATGGCGGAATAAGAACACCGCATTCCAAGAAAAACACCTGCTACCTACTGTCAAATTTGGTGGAGGTTCCATCATGCTGTGGGGCTGTGTGGCTAGTTCAGGGACTGGGGCCCTTGTTAAAGTCGAGGGTCAGATGAATTCAACCCAATATCAACAAATTCTTCAGGATAATGTTCAAGCATCAGTCACAAAGTTGAAGTTATGCAGGGGTTGGATATTCCAACAAGACAATGACCCATCGAAAATCAATGGGATGATTTGAAGTAGGCTGTCCATGCTCGGTAGCCATCAAATTTAACTGAACTGGAGAGATTTTGTATGGAAGAATGGTCAAAAATACCTCCATCCAGAATCCAGACACACATCAAAGGCTATAGGAGGACAGCGTCTAGAAGCTGTTATATTTGCAAAAGGAGGATCAACTAAGTATTGATGTAATATTTCTGTTGGGGTGCCCAAATTTATGCACCTGTCTAATTTTGTTATGATACATATTGCATATTTTCTGTTAGTCCAATAAACTTAATGTCACTGCTGAAATACTACTGTTTCCATAAGGCATGTCATACTGTATATTAAAAGTAAGTTGCTACTTTGAAAGCTCAGCCAATGATAAACAAAAATCCAAAGAATTAAGTGGGGTTCACAAACTTTTTCATATGACTGTATGTGTTTCTGGAAGGTGAGCAGCTTTGGTTTTATCGTAAACTAGCTGAAATTCTCAGCGTTGCCTGGGAGGAAAATAAAATGTTTTCTTTTTTTTTTTTTATTGTTTGTGAAAAATATAATTGAAAAAAAAAACCACAACTTTAAAAATAAAAGTAAATTAACAAACAATGAAGACTCACTAATGTGCTTGTCTTGGGATCTTGTGTGTACAGTGCATCCGGAAAATATTCACAGCGCATCACATTTTGTTATTATACAGTCTTATTCCAAAATGGGTTAAATTCATTTTTTTCCTCAGAATTCTACACACAACACCCCATAATGACAACGTGAAAAAAGTTTACTTGAGGTTTTTGCAAATTTATTAAAAATAAAAAAACTGAGAAATCCCATGTACATAAGTATTCACAGCCTTTGCTCAATACTTTGTCGATGCACCTTTGGCAGCAATTACAGCCTCAAGTCTTTTTTGAATATGATGCCACAAGCTTGGCACACTTATCCTTGGCCAGTTTGGCCCATTCCTCTTTGCAACACCTCTCAAGCTCCATCAGGTTGGATGGGAAGCGTCGGTGCACAGCCATTTTAAGATCTCTCCAGAGATGTTCAAGTCTGGGCTCTGGCTGGGCCACTCAAGGACATTCACAGAGTTGTCCTGAAGCCACTCCTTTGATATCTTGGCTGTGTGCTTAGGGTCGATGTCCTGCTGAAAGATGAACCGCCGCCCCAGTCTGAGGTCAAGAGTGCTCTGGAGCAGGTTTTCATCCAGGATGTCTCTGTCCATTACTGCAGTCATCTTTCCCTTTATCCTGACTAGTCTCCCACTTCCTGCCGCTGAAAAACATCCCCACAGCATGATGCTGCCACCACCATGCTTCACTGTAGGGATGGTATTGGCCTGGTGATGAGCAGTGCCTGGTTTCCTCCAAACGTGACGCCTGGCATTCACACCAAAGAGTTCAATCTTTGTCTCATCAGACCAGAGTATTTTCTTTCTCATGGTCTGAGAGTCCTTCAGGTGCCTTTTGGCAAACTCCAGGCGGGTTGCCATTTGCCTTTTACTAAGGACTGGCTTCTGTCTGGCCACTCTACCATATAGGCATGATTGGTGGATTGCTGCAGAGATGGTTGTCCTTCTGGAAGGTTCTCCTCTCTCCACAGAGGACCTCTGGAGCTCTGACAGAGTGACCATCGGGTTCTTGGTCACCTCCCTCACTAAGGCCTTTCTCTCCCGATCGCTCAGTTTAGATAGCCAGCCAGCTCTAGGAAGAGTCCTGGTGGTTTTGAACTTCTTCCACTTATGGATGATGGAGGCCACTGTGCTCATTGGGACCTTCAAAGCAGCAGAAATTTTTCTGTAACCTTCCCCAGATTTGTGCCTTGAGAAAATCCTGTCTCGGAGGTCTACAGACAATTCCTTTGACTTCATGCTTGGTTTGTGCTCTGACATGAACTGTCAACTGTGGGACCTTATATAGTCAGGTGTGTGCCTTTCCAAATCATGTCCAGTCAACTGAATTTACCACAGGTGGACTCCAATTAAGCTGCAGAAACATCTCAAGGATGATCAGAGGAAACAGGATGCATCTCAGCTCAATTTAGAGCTTCATGGCAAAGGCTGTGAATACTTATGTACATGTGCTTTCTCAATTTTTTTATTTTTAATAAATTTGCAAAAACCTCAAGTAAACTTTTTTCACGTTGTCATTATGGGGTGTTGTGTGTACAATTCTGAGGAAAAAAAATGAATTTAATCCATTTTGGAATAAGGCTGTAACATAACAAAATGTGGAATAAGTGATGTGCTGTAAATGCTTTCCGGATGCACTGTATGTTACCATCCAGTTGACGCTAGGAACTGGCCAACTCTATTAAATTTCAAAAGCAACAGGGGCGCGGTGGTGCTCAAACATAAAAAATGCTAGCAGTCACCTCCAGTTCGCCCTCTGGTGGTCGTTTCAAGTGTCAACTGGATGATAACATGCATACAAGACCGCAAGATCACCCCCAAACCTACACAGAAGGGGGTGGGTTAGGGCTGATTTCACCTTACAGTATTTTTAGTCGACCATTAAGAAACATGTGTACCAAGTTTCATGAAAATTGGCTCCAGCCATTTGGAAGTGATACTGGAACATGCATACATACACACACAAACACACATACTGTACATTGACTTTTATATATATAGATGTTGTAAATGCTTTTTTTTTCAGGGTGGAAGTCTGAAAGCTTTACTAGAATAAGAATTTGTTCTACCACAGAGTAGGACATGAGAAATAGTTAGGAAGTGTCCTACACCCATTCCCAATGAGGAGTAGTAATTCACATTTGAAAATGAATAACGTCATGATTTTACAGAATTCCGAGCAGCAAAATGGACATCATGAAGGAGTTTTGTAGTCAGTCAGTCAGTCATTTTCCAACCCGCTATATCCTAACACAGGGTCACGGGGGTCTGCTGGAGCCAATCCCAGCCAGCACAGGGCGTAAGGCAGGAACAAACCCCAGGCAGGGTGCTAGCCCACCACAGGGCACACACACACACACACACACACACACACACCCACACACGCACACACACACACACCAAGCACACACTAGGGACAATTTAGGATCGCCAATGCACCTAACCTGCATGTCTTTGGACTGTGGCAGGAAACCAAAGCACCCGAAGGAAACCCACGCAGACATGGGGAGAACATGCACTACCACTGTGCCACCGTGCCGCCCGAGTTTTGTAGTTTCCTTGGGAAATCACGATGACTTTTTGAAGTTTTCTGATACAAATGCTAAGGCTAAAACACAAAAGATAATAATAATAATAGTAATATTAAAAGTACGAAAGCAGATCAACGGCTGTTGCGGTTGGAAATGGAGTCATCAGCCATCTTTTCTGGGGGTATCCCTCATCTCCAAGAAGATGCCATCCAAAGGGGATGTAATTACATTCAAATAAAAGGTTTATGCCCCTCTCATGGAGTTCTATAGAGTCATGCATTGAACATGGCCACTTTGCGGCAACATCAAGAATAATACTGTACATATGCATTCATGACCACCTATGTGTTGATAGTGTGATATTGCTTTTGATTCACATACAGTGGCATGCAAAGATATTCAATCCCCTTGATCGTCATCATAATTTTCTGCATGACAAAAGATTTGTACACATATTTATCCATTCAGTACTTTTAATGTGAACTCTTATGCTGTAACAATACATTTCCAAAGTCAAAATAAACCATTTTCTGCAGATATTTAACTGAAGATGAAAAACACAGAAGTTAGTGTTTGTGGAAGTATTTAAACCTCTGTGCTTTGGAAGCTCCAAACGCTACACAAATGACAATCACAAATGACACTAAGGTGACAGTCATTTGACCATAATTAAACATAATTAGGTACTACTTGTGAATCCTTTATATCATTCTCAATATAAGAAGCACCCTTTGTAAGGGCCATAGTCACTGCAAAAATGAACCCCATCACTATTGTAAAGCTGCATTTTCCTTGTGACCAAAAAATGTAAAGCTACCAACCCTTTCATTTTGGCTGACAGTGCATGGCTTCTTTGCATATATGGAGCAATCAGGGGACATACAAGATTTTTTATGAATATTATTCTATCTCTGTGAAGCTAATATCTTTTTACAAGTTCATTGTTGTCCAGTGTTTCCAAAGCATTCTGCCTTTCCAGGAATATGCCTGAAAGCCATCCTCTGTCAGCTGCTAGCAGGTTAGGAAAGCTCACAAGCTCTCCTAAATCCTGGGGAAGTTAGGAGTAGATTCCTGAATTAGAAAACCGATAACGTTATTACTCGTACTCGTATGAGTAGGCCTAAATTTCAGTCAGTCTGAGAATTTTGAGCCAGCTAAGACCGTATTCCTACTATTAAACACTTGATACAGTAAATACTGGCACCATCTCAATCCAACTGAGAATTTTTTTGTTTGTTTTTTATTTCGCCTTATACAATTTCTTGTATTAGGGATTTGTTAGTTTTCGCATACCCCTTGGGGTCAGAGCGCAGGATCAGCCATTGTACAGCGCCCCTGGAGCAATTACAGGTTAAGGGTCTTGCTCAAGGGCCCAGCAGAGTAGTATCTCTTTTTGGCAGCAATGGGGATTCGAACCGGCAACCTCCTGGATACCAGCGCAGATCCTTAGCCTCAGCCACCACTCCGCCCTTGTGGCTGGACATGAAAAAGGCTGCTCACTCACGATCCCCATGCAACCTGACAGAATGTGAGCAGTTTTGTAAAGAAGAATGGAGAAAAATGGCAGTGTCCAGATATGCAAAGATGATGGAGAGAGATGTGTGCACAAAGACTCAAGGATGGTATGGCTGCCAAAATACTACTAAATACAGTACATCTACTAAACACTGAGTTAAAGGGGGTGATTACATGTGTTTTATATTTGTAATCAGTTTACATCGATTGGCAGAGATCTGTTTTCACTCTGACATTAAAGAGTCTCATTCTGTTAATCAGTGTCAAAAAAGTAAAATTACATTCACTGTGATTTAATGTTGTATTACAGTAAAATGTGAAAACGTCCAAGGTGATAAAATATAACTGAATTTATTTTAGTATTTAAACATATGATGCCATGAAAATGTGTTTTCTTCCTTCCCGATTTCCTCAATTTTTGCATATTTCTGCAATAAACACTTTTTCAAGGCACTGTAATTTAATTTTTTTAAATGTCAGCTTTTTTTTGGAAAAACGTATCCATACAGTAATATAACTACTTAAATGTATTATTATTATTTTATATTACTTATTATTTGGCTGACGTCTTTATCCAAGGCAATTTGCAACATTTGGTTACATTTCTTTTGCTTTTCCAGGTGAAGTGACTTGCTCATGGTCACACTGTAGCAATAGTAGTATTTGAACCCACAACCTCAAGATTTGAAGTCCAAAGCTGTAAAAATCCATCCATCCATTATCCAACCCGCTATATCCTAACTATAGGGTCATGGGGGTCTGCTGGAGCCAATCCCAGCCAACACAGGGTGCAAGGCAGGAAACAGACCCTGGGCAGGGCGCCAGCCCACCACAAACTGTAAAAATGTGTTTTAATATTTTATTTATATAATATTCAATTAAAAAAAAAATTGGTGTAATACTGACTGATTACACTCCTGATACTCACAATAGCTCTTAGTCTTATTCAAATGGGCATTGGACCCCAGCTCTCGATCTCACATCCCGATACACAGTCACCTTAACTGAACTAATGGAGGTTTCTGTAGCCTGGCAGATAGAATGGCCATTATGTACAAAGTGGTGCCATATCTGCACAACAATGGGCTCACATGTCGAACACTGTTACAATAAAATTATCTGCGTGAAACTGTTGTTTATAGCTATTAATAAAATTAGGTTGTACTTATTTAACTAAGCCATAAATAGCCCATTGCTCTAAATTGTCCTAATACACAAAGTCATTCAGTATGGCCTCGAGTCAGAAATGATTTAAGACGCTGGCTGCATATGCATTATCCTTACTCCTAAACACAAATGTGAAATATTCTCAAAGAGCAAGAGGTGAAAGAGCTGACCCTTGTGTCATTTAGCTTTCTGATTCTCTTAGTGTAACTTCCTTTAATTAAATTTCCAGATGAAAACAAAGTCATCATTAAATTTGGAAGGAAAAAAACTGAAAAACTGAAAGGATAACTACAGTAAAGTGTTGAATTTACCGAAGATAAACCTGGAGGATTTTTTGATTCATTAATTATAAAGATAATTAATTTTAAGCTTCCGTAATGAAACATCGAGATGTCGAATGTAACACTATCTCATTATTGAAGTCAAAGCAGTGGTCGATAGCAGTTTAATGATTTTAGCTGTTCTCTCTGAAACTCTTCTGGCTGGTGTAAAGGTGACAGGAAGCCATTAGCTGCTGCCTCTGCTAACATTTTTGGCATGCCATGAATGGCTTATTCATACTCGGTCAAGCTGTATCAAATCATTTGTCATTGCTAAGGTATTGCCAAGAAGGTTGTGAGGATGCAGAGACCTGCAGCAAAATCCCACCCTGTAATGAACATTTAGGCTCCGCAATGTCTCATCCAGTAAAGACGGTGAAGGTGGCAATGCAGGGTGGGACGAGAGGACACTAACGTAAGGCTAAAATAAGTCCAAAGCAGTGCCGGATTAACCAATAGGCACATGTAGCATATGCTACGGGCCCCGCAATTTCGGGGGCCCCCAAATGGTGGACCCAATATTTAATGAAAAAGTGTAGCATTGAAAAACTGGTCTTTAAAAATATTATCTTTACATTTTTAAACTGTAAATTTCTTACACAACAAAACTTTAGGGGCCCAACACATAAAATTCACATAAATATTATAAGATTCTTATTATAATCAAGAGTAAAAAAATTATTTAGTCTGGTTTGAACTGTTCAGAATCTAAACTTCAGATGATGCAGACCAAAAGGACCCCCAAATTTGAAATGTGCTACGGGCCCCCAAAGCTCTTAATCCGGCCCTGGTCCAAAGATATCAGCTGGCCAGCCATTACTCGAGGTGCTCTACCACCTTGACCAGCAATTCCGCTCATTGTCTTTAAAGTTACAGTGAAATATACAAAAATAACATGCAATATTTGAATTTCCATCCATCCATCCATTTTCCAACCCGCTGAATCCGAACACAGGGTCACAGGGGTCTGCTGGAGCCAATCCCAGCCAACACAGGGCACAAGGCAGGAACCAATCCTGGGCAGGGTGCCAACCCTTTGCAACAGACAAAATATTCTCAACATTAAACAAGTAAGATAAACCTATTCTAAAAATGGAATAAATGAAAAGCAATTATTACTTTCAGGCAGCAAGTGTTTACAAAAACCAAAACATTTTAAAGAAGGTGTTTTGAATCAAAATAAGACTGACAATCATCAGAAAGGTTTAGAAATTCCCACTCCGCAATAGCACCTAGGTGGTCTATATCTATAGGACCACCAGTTATCAAATGAACTTCCTTAGCTGAACGTAACACTGTGTGACAGAGTAAGCAGTTCAATTTTGTTTTCATCCAGAGAACTACAAGACAAGAAATTGATGGCAAGACATGTCATTCAGGAGTGATATTGACATAGAACTGAAGACCACCAAAGACTGCATGGAAGTAAAGGCTGTCCTGATGAATGGCCCATTATACAAATGAAATACTTTATTCATTTTCAAGTCCTTTTACCTTTTTTAATATCCACATATTATTCAGCATGTGCATTTTTAAAGAGATTCAGCAGGACTGACTGATTTTTCCAGTAATTGATTTAGTTGGCAGTGGCATCCATGAAAGCAGACCCTCAGGTGTGAGTCTGGGGTTGTGCACAAATCAGTATAAAGGGTGCTGTTTACAAACCTGAAAGATGGAAGTATTGGCCAAAATGGATTATTTCTGCGCTTTAACCTGTATGTTTGATGAGGTGAGGAGTAAAATGCACTTAATGGCAGCAGCAGCAGCAGCACGCTACCCGTGCCTTCGGGTAATGTATGTGTTTTTTAGATGATTCCTCATCAAGTCTGAAGGGAAGTTCAGTGTTCAGTTCTGGTACAGCGCTGTTCATTTTTTTTTTCTCTATTCTTTGAAATTCTGCATAATCAGAGTCAGTTACAACAAAGCAAAACTTGTTCATTTTCCCAATTTTAAGGAACGGTGTTTAAACAGAAATAGAAATTAGGACTTTGCCACGTATGCAGCTTTGGGTGCCATCCGTCATCATGAATTTGAATCTCACATTCAGGATTCACGAGACAGATTTTGCAATTTGTTCATCCCCATGTCTTGTTAATGTGGACAATGTTCTGGTCGTCTTGCAGATGAAAGTACTTGAGCTCTGGTAAAACTGTAAACTAAAAAATAAGTTTACCAAAGTTTCTTGGATTGGTTTCTATAGACCGCTATATTACGTTGGATTTGTTTCCATGGCTCTGCAAGTGTGTAGAATGCATGGCATCATTATTTGATAGCATATATGTGTGTGAATAACAAATGAAAGTTATTAAAGACAAGTATAGAAAACTCTTTCCAATGAATTAATTGTTATGTCGACCAGCATATCCATTGATATTAACAGTTTGTGCAGAAGCAAGTAATTTCATACTCATGACTAGATTGATGTCATAGCAAAATCACTTTAATTTAAAATTGCTGTGTTAATGGTGTTGGGGAAATGCTATTAAAAGCATTTAATAAATGTTTTAAAAGTAAATCATTTATTGGAGCAACTATTTTTGAGGTTGATGGTCCTCAAGAACAAATGTGCTAGATTACCTGGGTTCATAATCTATCGTAAATGTTATATATGGCTCAGTGTATGAGTTGTTATTGATAACGTTTACTATTCCAGCAGAACTGACACAGAGGGTGTTTCCCGTTGCAGTAATCCACTACATAATCAAAGCAGAAAAATAAGGGAAAAGCACCACTTTTATCAATTAAAATATCAGTACATTATGCTCACAGAGTTCATCCATAGTGTAGGAAAGAGTTCAGGCTGGATGAAATGTGTATGTTGAGATCTTGACACAAGTGCATGTTGGGTCATTTCATCATTATATAAGTAGCCATTATTGAACTCACTTTATCAAGTTCAGGGTGGAGAGGGGATGCATCGGGTACAAGACAATAATTAAGCCTGGCATTACAGTGCACATCTACACACACACACACAGCACAAAGTCATGTGCCGTGTTAGAGTACCCAGCTAACCCTTGGCATGTCATTTGGATGACCATGAGGAAAATCTATGCAGACACACTGAGAATGTGCAAACTACACCCAGACAGCCCTGGCCATGCTGTGAGGTAGCACTAATAACCAATATGCTGTCCAAAGATTGTAATTTGTCTACAGTAAATTATCTAACCATCTGAAGACACTTATTTAAAATGCTTAAAACAATTTGCTGTTCTTACTGCAGTGTTAACTTACAAAGCAAGGGTGACAAAGTGAAATCTCATTGCCACTGATCAGTTGAATCAATGACTCATTTTAACAGCTTTGTTCATTCTTTGTTTTTCTTCACAAGTTATTGCAAAATGAAAAGTAGACTTGTAAATTAATTTTCAGGTTTTATCTTATTTATCCTTGATGTGCATACCACAGGGGTGATGCAACCAGTCTGTAAGAACAGAAGCCCTGCAAATCTACAAAGCAAGCTCATTATGGATAGCCTCGCTTGTAAGCTCCATGGGAGGTCAAATGGTTGACTAGTGTAGAATGTTTTAGGGATGTCACTCATTTTATAGGTTCACCCCTAAGACCAGATTAAGACCTACACTGACCTCAAAGTGTTAAAGCTCAAAAGGCCCCCCTCACCTCACCTGACCTCACCACCACACACTGCGATATTATGAACATCTTGTATGTCAATAATATGACTGAAAAAGAAAAAAATTCAAAACTTTATATCA
This sequence comes from Erpetoichthys calabaricus, assembly GCF_900747795.2. Taxonomy (NCBI): domain Eukaryota; kingdom Metazoa; phylum Chordata; class Cladistia; order Polypteriformes; family Polypteridae; genus Erpetoichthys; species Erpetoichthys calabaricus. The sequence goes on from NC_041406.2 coordinate 36,745,941, forward strand.
GTTACACTTCACCTTCTTTGTCTGTTCATTACATTGCAATGCATGTAAACAACTAATTGATGAGTGTGTAGGTGTTTTTACTGCGTCATGTGTTTAGTCAGATGTTAAGTTTCAACTCATCTATTTCCACTGCAGCCTCACATTCTCCAATCAATAATGGAATAGGAGCGTGGACAATTAATCTGACTCTAATTTATTCCGTTTGGTCTAATAGTCGCTTTTTATCTGTAACCTCTGAGGTTAAGTCTGTTTAACTAGCATGTGTTCTATAATAAAACCTCAGCAGCTAAGTAGCTATCTTAGCATGTGTTACATAAGTAATATTTCAAATGCAACCTCAGATGCTAAGCACCATTCCTTAGCGTGTTTAAGAACAAAATCTCAGAGGCTAGGCAGCTTATCTTAACACATTTAATTCAAAGCCTAGCTATTACAGAACACTCACCAAACAGAAATATTCAGAATTTGTGAACTTCAGAGGCTGAGTTTCAGCATGTGTCCACTCGAAAAGGGGCTACACATTTTCTGCATAAATTACCATAATAGCAGACACATTACCAATAAAATATTTGACAATTTAGTAATAGCAAAATCAGTTATATACAGTTGCAATACATTTCTAAAAACTAGGAAATATAGAATACCAGAAATGCACAATAAAGATAGAAATACTGATCTTGCATTTGTAAATTTGAAATGTATTCTTATATATTCTAAAGTTAGTCAAAAATCAAGGCTCATGCATTTCGAACAATGACTGGCTATAAAATCTTCAGGAGTGATGCCACCACTTCCATTTGTGAAATACAAAAAGAGGAGAAGCAAACCCACACGTTGCACATCATAAAACCCATAGCATTTTCCCCAAGAAAGCATACCTGGAATCAGCTTCATTAATATGTATAATTAATTTTTTTTTTCAGAGATACAATAACAGAAACATCCCCTTCTGAAAACAGACCCAGAAAGATTCATCATAATATTAGCATTAATTTAAGATCAAACATGAGTATGAAGATATTACACATGTCATAGTTATACTTAATTCCAATGAACTATGAAGTCATGAAACTGTTTAAATGTCCATGTGGTTGACTGGTAGAAGACTTTTAACAGCTGCAATCTTAGGAAAAAAGCCCATCAAATCCTGATTTAAAACAGATCTCATAAGAAAAAAGAAAGTCTTCCTCTCCTGTAGGTAAAGAGCCGTTTACTGCTGATGCGGTTGTAATTTCCTTATGCCACACACTCCAATTCTCAACAGAAATGTGAGAAATCGATTTTCTTCTGATGATGCAGTTTACAGCATCAATAAAACATTTTTAAATGGCCAATGCTGTGATATGTAACTTACATTGCTCATACGTCTCATATCTCAAACCAATTAAAAGTTTGGAAAGGGGATCTTTCCCTTGGGGTAGGCAAGACATTGCAGCACTAGAGAAAGTTCAGAGAAAAGTGACCAGGCTAAGAGGTATAAGCTATGAGAGGAGAGTGAAGGAAGTGAACCTTTTCAGTTTAAGCAAATGGAGATTAAGAGGCAACATGATTAAAGAGTGTAAAATTATGAAAGGAATTAGTACAGTGGATTGATACTTTTGTTTCAAAATGAGCTCAACAAGAAGATGGGGGCATACTTGCTAAGGGCGGATTTCGCATAAATATTAGAAAGCTTTTCTTCATCAATGAGAACCACAGACACATTGAATAATACTACGAGTAGATAGCACGTTTGAGAGTAGGACTTTAGGACCATTAAATCTCAACGTGATGTGTTTTTGGAGTGCTATGGGCTGAATGACTGGTTCTCATCTCCTGTAGTGGCCTTGCTGTCTACCACAGAGACATTCACGTTTATGTCAGTGTTATGGGACTTCACAGACCTGGACCGCACATCACTGCTAAAGCTGCCGGTAAAGGTGATATCAGCCCTCTGTTCTCATTAATCTCAAATAAAGCATTTACGGCTTGATCAAATCATCATTTTCATTTATTTATTAATGTCAGGTAGTTTTCAAAAGAACAGGATCTTTTACGTTTATCTCTTTTTTAGATTTTTCTTTTTGATGCCCCACTGGACTCATTTTAAATAATCATCCATGTGGGTTTTTTTTTTCTCTTTTATGGCAAGGAAAAACACCCAAATGTGCAATCTCATAAAAATGATATATTAGATAACCTGTTCTGATTGTGCCCCACCGATTTCAACCAACCAGGATTCATATTTATCTTTTAAAAACTTTTAATTTAGGTCTAACTGGATAGGTTTATAATTGTGAAGATCAAAGAGGGCTGGGGGTGTTTGCTAGATGGCGGATTGCTGTTAGTGCCCGCACTCAGACTTTCTGCTATTCTCTGTCTCTTGCATATGTGAAGGCCAATTTGCAAGCAGGGCACCAGTGTGTACACCAAAGACACCCTGATGGGAGATCTGGCCACGCTCTCCTCCACCAAATAATACTAATTTCTATCGCCACATAAAATGGGGCACACATTTAAGTCTTTCTTTAAAGCATGTAGTCCCATCAGTTTAATCTGCAAAATGGGTCATGCTAGGAGGAAATGACCCATAGACTAAGTCTACTTGTCGTTTTTCTGGGGATATGGCTCATAGAATGTCCTGCACCCTTGAAAGTCTGACTACCCAGAAAATGATGCAAAGCCTTCTAACCCTACCTGCTCCAATTGCATTCCCTATAGTACTCATTGACCTAAAGGTCTTTTCGATGATAGCCTTCCTAAAATCAAACGCATAGAGTACACTCTGAAAGGTGCATTTTCCTGGTCATGTCACCTGAACTCTCTCTCTGTGTCAGTCCTCACCCGCTCTGTGACAGATAACCACTACAACGCTTGGATTTCTTCCATGCTAATTTTGGTACATTAAATACTGAACATGGTGAAAGGTTACAGAAGGAAATGACAACAATGGAAAAATGGTATCAAGGCAAGTGGAATTCATCAGTCCTGGCCGACTATTGTTGGACACTGAAACAAGAAACCTCAGATCCTGAGTACAAACGAAAATAGCAACAAAAACTTTTTAGCTCAGTTGATCTAATGCAATGTGTCACCATCATTAAGTGATTAAACACACTAAATTCAATTAAAGTTCATTTCATTTTTCTAAATAAATTCCTATGTGATACCTGAATCTGAAATTTTATTTGTGTTTAGTTTGAAACCTTACGATAATCACCAAACAAAATTTCAGAAGCAAAACTTGAAAAATATTGTTATCCAGTAATTTGTAAATAAAAATATGCAAAGAAGTGAAAACTGCCTTCCTCCGAGTGATTCCTCAGCAAACCTAAACTGAATTAACAGGAAAATGAAGAGGAGCCAGCAGAATATTAAAACAGAATATTTCTAATTAAGTTGTTTTCTCTTATAATGTTATTGTTCACAATGTTTTATTTACTGATTCATTTCTTAATATCCATGAAAAGAATTATTGTCTCTTGAGTTAATGAATACATATATCAGAATCAGAATCTCAGTTATACAAAAACATGACTTGCCCATATTGGTGATTTTCACTAGCTGTCCTTTCATCTTTAAAAAACTGTTTTTCCCTAACAATAAAAATGCTGTCACTGCACAAACTGCCAGAAGCTATTCTAGCAATTCAACTAAACTCTTTTACTGACAGATATCAAGACATATTGTTAGAAGTGTCTATACGGACTTAAAGTCTAGCTGGCGCTAAGAACTCTGGTATCTTCAGTCTGCAAGTCATTTTGATGAACACTATGGGGAAATCTTGTGATAAGGTGACCTGGCACACAAGAAAAAAAAATCGAGTCCCGTAACTTCCCACTGTAATGAGCTGCTGTGGAGAAAATATGAGCAGATGTCTTGAGGCAGCTGCTCTACATCAACCTCATTCTATTAAAAAAAAAAAAACACTTGAGATATTAAAAAAAAAAAAAAAACTTGTTTCCATATCCTAAAGGAAAAGAAAAAAATCATCTTCTGTGGTTTCTACTTTGGATTTGTGTAATAATAAAAATTTGAATCAATATATTAAATAATAGTTGAACAAAGAATCTTGGGCTGAGGGCCTTTTGACCTAGTCCAAGGGAGGGGAAGAAGATTTCGTGACTATGCCTTAGTGCAATGAATATTTTGTACTTAGATAAACAAGTCTAAATCGCCTTGATGATTACTATCTGTGTGCATTTGGGTGGATGGAAAATATGTTATGCAAACCAGCTGATGCTAAGAAAAATGTATATGTATATGTATTTGCAAGTATAAGAGTTCTTTGTGTTAATCATATGAATGTATTAAGATTGTTAAGGTATGTGATGAAGGAAAGTTAAAGGTTATTAAGCATTAGAGCCTAGGTGTAGAAAATAGCTGCAAGATAAATAAAAAAAATAAACGAAGGGTGGGTCAGCTTTTGGGAAATCGCACCCTGTCTTAGTTAGAGAAAAATAAGTTACTCCACCAGTAAGGAAGGGCTGCTTGTGAACTGCAAATATAAGATAAGCTTTGCGTACGTGATTGAAAGAATATAAAAGCCTGCTGTGAAAAGAGGAAGGGCGGGCTGTGATGTGATACTGTTAGTGACAAGCTGACAGGCTCTGCACAGACTCTGTGCTCACCAAGAATAAAGAAATTGCTTTTTACTCTACATTTGCGGTCTCCCTGCTGTTTGCCTCGAACCTTCGTCCACAGATTCTCTTCTCTTAATGCAGTGCGTCAGTCTATACTTCATTATTTTGACTGAGTTCTTTGATAATTCCTCCTAGATAATTCACGTTTATTAGTCTTATCACAGATGGTCTTCTGTGTTTCAGTGGAAAAAATGAGTTTGGCCTTTTATATTAATTTCTGGCATTACATTCAGCCTTTTACAAAAATGTATTTACTTTTCTTGATGTAGTATATTTTTCAATAATACTCTACTGTGCAAATCACTAATTAATGTATACGTCGTTCCCAGGATAAAAACTTTTTGGCTGAAACACAATACATGTAAGATATTTTACGTACAGTATGGCAGTATTTAGGCCAGGGGTTATCAACTTGTGGCTCAAGGGCTGCATGAGGCCTGCTTCATTTGAACCCACCTAAGCCCCTGGAAGTTACTGACATGCAATTCACAAATCATTTGCATTTGTCATTCATTAACACGTTTATCTGATATTCAACATCACATTATATATATATGTTCGTAATAAGCTCGCAAGTTGTGTGTTTGTCAAATCAGTTTATTTCAATATTCAACATGTCACAGATACAAACCAAGGGTGTCACAAGAACCAATATTTTAGTACCAGGTCAATTTCAAAAAGCCAAAAATGTCAATGTTACTAACTTTTTTTAATACATCAGTACCAAAGAGAAAGTCGGTATCCCACTGATGAGTGACTGCAAGTAGACGTATTACAAAGGAAGGCACAATAATACTTGTGTGAGTAAAAACTACTTTAGACAAGTTACAGAATGTACACATGGCGTAATATTTAGGTGTGTTCAATGGGCTCGATGGACTGAGTTCAATAGGTAGGCTCTACAATCTTCTCAGTTCATTTCAGGGTTGTTGGGGCCATAGGCTATCCTGCCAGGATTGGGCAAAAGTCTGAAAACAGCACTGGATGGGACTCTCGTTCATCACAGGGACCACACTCACACACACACACACATACACACACACACACAAACTGTATTTACACACACTGACATGCCAATTAACATATCTTAATTAAAAAAATAAATTGTAATGAATTCCTTCTTTGCTTGATCATGTCTGGCCATTGTAATTTACATGAAATAGGGCTTTTAAAGCTATTCAGTTATGGCAAATGTTAGGGAATAACAGAGTGAAAGGAAAACTTTGTTTCAGCCACTGACCATTATGGATACCTGGTTAATGTGGCACTCTGATGATAGATTATAGGGTGTCCAGATCTTCAAAGTCCTACACCGGGGACTCTTGTGTAGCATGTATGCCCACACATAAAGCCTCATTTGTTTAATGGCTCTCATCGTCATCAGAGAAGGATCAGGGCATGGGAAAAAAACCCAAAACATTTTCACAAGTAAATGCCCAGGATTGTACACAGTGCTTGAAGTGGAAGCAAATAAATGGCAGTATACTGTCTGTTTTTGTGTGCTTCTTGGCCCTTCTCGAAAGGCTGTTCAAATTTAACACAAGTTCCAAATCAAGCAGGGTTCCCCTTTGTGCTTCTTATGTACCATTGTAAATGTATTGTGACCACTAAAAACTTTATTAAATAGTTTTAACAAGCTACTTAAGACATTTTGATATTTTTCAGTTATTCCTCAGGATGCATAGCATTAAATCGGGATTGTCCCTGTCACCGGGGAGGGGGGGGGTATGGTCATCTAGTAAATTATTTACTTATTATAATCTACGGATAATGCAGTTGTGAAGCTGGTTTAGTGTAAATGTATTACTGAATAAATTTTTATTTACACTGTGCATAATAGCTTACACTCCACAAGGTCCTTTATTGAGATATACAGGGTGAGTCAAAATTATGGTAACATTTGAATGGCGGGAATGATTTATTCACAAAACATAATTCATATGTGCAAGATGATTTACAGAAATGTCTCAACCTGTTCACTATCATGTTCAGCACATGCACCATATGTGGCACATAAATTGTCCACAAAAATTGTATATAAGTATATACATAGCAGTAGTTAGTGCTAACATATATTTGACTCGCCCTGTATATATATATATATATATATATATATATAATAAAAAAAAAATTCTGGAAAGCAAAAGCAAGGCTACGATACGTGATCTTCTCGGAAGTTCTCGGAAGACATTTAAAAGACACGCAAGAAAATAGAGACTTGCCACGGAGCTCTCGCAGGGACCGTAAACATGAGACTTGGTGCCAAGAGATTATCCCAGGGCCGTCTCACGGGGACGTGGAACATCAGATTCTTGCAAGACACACCCTACTTACAAAAGATATCATATAAGAGCTCACCCATCAAAAAACACTCAGTTGTGTAGTACACACAGATCATGTGCTCTCAGCACATATAAAGCGCATAAGGACAATACGGAGAATAGAGACCCAAAGGCATTGGAGAGAAAAAAAAGCAGATAAGAGATTATGAAAGCAGTGGAATTCGAAAGGCTCAAACAAACGGTGCGATACACATGCAGACAAAGGTACAGAATATGAAAGCAGTAAAATTCGAAAGTATTGTAGCGTCCCAGCCAGGTTGAGAGCTTTTTGGTTTTAAGTGACTGTTAGGTCCGATTGAGGGAGGGCAGAGTATAGCACGGAAGACTGATAGCGGGGTATTGATTGATGCGGTAAGGGGGGGTGTTGGAGAGGGTGCTAGAAAGTTGTTTTTGGGGTTAGGAAGTCAGCGATTGTTCAAGTAAATCTTTTGTGACACTTTATCATGTCAGTCGCTACAGTATCAAAGAAAAGATTGCATTACCGCAAACAAAAGGAGATTAATTATCAGAACCAGGTGTAATTGAAAAAATAGCAGGACAAAGTCTTTTCGCATTTGCATCATTCAATGCACAAAACGTGGATTTACACAATAATGGACCATACGCTATGAGAATCTGTGGTCCTGGAACAGTTAAAGCAACGACAAGTTAAATTTCAAAGAATACACAATTCAGTCAGGTGTATATTGATGATCACGGAGAAGCGATGCAAATTTTAACAGGCAAAAAGAAAGGTGATGTACAGTATATATTCCGCGAATAACATTACACACCAAAGAAGATCGTGATATGCCATTCGTATTAAAATGTTTACAGTTTACCATGAGACTAGCGTTTGCTATGACAATCAATAAATCACAGGGACAAACATTAGAAAAAGTCAGATTATTTATTAGAGAAACAGAAACAATATTCACTCGCGGGCAGTTATACGTTGCGTTGTCACAATGTGTCTCCAAACAATATTGTTTTTAATGAAGATTTAAAGTAAAAGTGCAAATAATGAAATTGAAACAATTCCAAAGAAAAAAAAATTTAAAATTTTATATCCGATTAACCAAACACAGGGATTGGCGAGCAAAGCCCCCTAGTATATTATATATATATATATATATATATATATATATATATATATATATATATATATATATATATATATATATATATATCTATACATATTAATAAAAGGCAAAGCCCTCACTGACTCACTGACTGACTGACTGACTGACTCATCACTAATTCTCGAACTTCCCGTGTAGGTGGAAGGCTGAAATTTGGCAGGCTCATTCCTTACAGCTTACTTACAAAAGTTAGGCAGGTTTCATTTCGAAATTCTACGCGTAATGGTCATAACTGGAACATATTTTTTGTCCATATACTCTAATGGAGGAGGCGAGTTCACGTATCGCGTCATCACGCCTCCTATGTAATCACGTGAACTAAAAACAAGGAAGAGATTTACAGCACGAGTCAAACGCGGGAACGAAGTTAAATGACGTTAATTTTTGACTGTCTTTTAATACTGTGTAAGCATACATATTAACACATGTGCAATTAAATGTGTGCATTTACAGGGTGATTTCTCAGGCTTAAAAGCTCGCCTTTTATCAAACGCGGGAACAAAGGTAACTGACGTTGTTCACTGTCTTTTAATACTGTGTAACCATACCTATTTACACATGTGCAATTAAACGTGTGCATTTACGGGGTGATTTCTCAGGCTTAAAAGCTCGCCTTTTACTAAAAAGGTAAATGCAAAACTATTTTCAATCATTCTATGATCTGCTTCTCACAACTGAAGGCACCGTGGCTGATGTTACGTCACTTGCTGTCCAACCATAAGCGTTACCTGGTAGGTAACCGGACACTCACTTCACTCCCTTTCGGGAATCGAAGCTCTGAGGTTGTCTTTTGTTCTTAATTAAAATTTAAAAGCAATACTTCACCGCTGGTAAGCCCCTCTAGCGCTGACGTCCGAGGTTCTATTACCGTAAGCAAGTGCAGTGAGTGTGTAATTACATTCACGGCATTCGTAGTCTGATTCACAATCTGATTGTATGGGTGGTTACCTACGAGGTAACGCTTATACTTGGCCACCAAGTCAGGTCGAAGTGATCACTCGAGTAAAGGCAGCTTCACAAAAAAACAGATCCTTAACAAACTGTTATTAGTATATTTTCCCTCAATTTAAAAACGTTTTATTTTCTTCTTAATAAAAATTTAAAAGCGGTACTTCGCCGGTGCGAAGCGCATTGATTTGACCGACTGACACATACAGACATATTCATGAGTGCAGGTACTTCAGAAAGAAAGCACCGTGTAAACCTAAAGTTTAAATTAAGTTCATAGACCTACAAAAGGTTGCCATTCATTTGAGGCAAGATTGCTTTTCTTCTGTACAACTATACGTTGCATTCTCAAGAGTGTGCTTGCACGGCTTCAGATATATATGTATATATATATGTATGTCTATATATAAATATGTAAGCTTATAAGTACTGCCTTACTTCTCTTTAAGAAAGGAAGATGTAATGATACTTGATTTAAACGATTCCATGTCTTCCTGGGTTTGCGTAGCTTATTGTCAATATCTTTACACCTGTTTTTAACACTTATTTACTGAAACGGGCTTTCACGAAAAAAGTTAGGGCTTTGCTACAGGATACACCCTCCACAAGTTAAGCAAGTAAAAATAAAATATATATTTCTGTTTTATTTAAACCTTTTAAGTTCGTATGCATAGCCCCATTTGGCTGTTTAATTTTTTTTTTTCTTTCTTCAGTAATATTTAATCTCCTTAAAGAAAAAGAACATATCCATTTTACTTTTTTTGTATCTCTTTAGTAATGTTTTAGTGTAAAAGGATAATCAGTATTTAAACCTTTTATGTTACTTTATACATTTATTTTACACAATGTTGAAAAATTAATAAGAAAGCTACATATTTTGGCAGCTGCTGCTTTCATTTTCAATGAAATGAAAAAAGCTCTCCAAGAGAAAACGTCAATGAAGAAGAAACAGTTTGCACTATCTAAAAAGGAGAAACCCTCATTTATAAAAGTTTGCTGCAGATGACTTAACTGAAAATAAATGAATAGTTCCTATGTGTATAATACATATTTATCTATTTTACTTATTCCTTTATTCCACCAACTTACAACATCTGAGGTACAATTTGTTACATTACTTTTGTTTTTTGCAGCACAGTCAGGTGAAGTGACTTCCTCAGGGTCACACAGTGGTGTCAGTACCAGGATTTGAACTGACAAGCTCCGGGTTTACTGAAATATTACTGAAGAAAGAAAAAAAACGAAAACGGGCAAATACGGCTATGCATACAGATGTCCATCTGTCCATTATCCAACCTGCTATATCCTAAATACAGGAGCCAATATATATATATATATATATGTGTGAATGTATGTATGTATATATGTATGTCTATATATATATATATATATATATATGTAGATATGTAAATTTGTATATGTATATATATGTTTATGTGGATGTCTATATGTGTATATACGTATGTATATGTAGATATGTGTATATGTAGATATGTATATATATATGTATATGTATATATATGTTTATGTGTGTCTGTGTGTGTATATTATATACCCTAAGTTCTTGTCTATAAGCCGGACTCATGTATTAGCCGGAGACCAAAAATCATACGAATTTTTAAAATAAAATCGTATCATAGATAAGCCGGACTCATGGATAAGCCGAACGTACTATAACCTATAACTAATAGAAGGGAGGGAGGTCAGTGGTCTCACTCGCGCCCATTTAATTTCTTTAAGGGGGGAGAGAGTGTGAGATATTGGCGTCTCTCTCACTCCCCGCATGGCGCGGTTGGAGCGGCCGGAGCGCGTTCTTTCTGCTCTGGGCGTCGCCGAGTCAACACGAGCGCGTAGCGGTCATTTAAATTGTGATTTTATATGTAAGCATATTTAAATATATATCGCGGATTTCTGCGGACAATGGGTCTTTTAATTTCTGGTACATGCTTCATCAGTTGGTTTGCCCAGTTGATTTCATACAAGGGACGCTATTGGCAGATGGCTGAGAAGCTACCCGGCTTACTTTTCTCTCTCTTGCGCTGACTATCTGTGATCCTGACGTATGGGGATTGAGCAGGGGGGCTGTTTGCACACCTAGACGATACGGACGCTCGTCTAAAAATGCTGAAAGATTATCTTCACGTTGCTATCTTTTGTAAAGCTGATTCCTGAAAAGACATGCTGCACAGTGCTTCGCATACTTAAAAGCTCGAAGGGCACGTATTGATTTTTGACTGAAAAACAAACTCTCCCTCTCCCTCTCTTTGTCTGCTCCTGACGGAGGGGGTGTGAGCTGCCGCCTTCAACAGCTTTGTGCCGCGGTGCTTCGCATACTTAAAAGCCAAACAGACATATTGATTTGTTTGCTTCACTCCTTTGAAGAGGAAGATATGTTTGCATTCTTTTAATTGTGAGACGGAACTGTCATCTCTGTCTTGTCATGGAGCACAGTTTAAACTTTTGAAAAAGAGACAAATGTTTGTTTGCAGTGTTTGAATAACGTTCCTGTCTCTCTACAACCTCCTGTGTTTCTGCGCAAATCTGTGACCCAAGCATGACAATATAAAAATAACCATATAAACATATGGTTTCTACTTCACGGATATTCTTATTTCGCGGGTGGCTCTGGAACGCAACCCCCGCGATGGATGTATAAGCCGGATTTATGTATAAGCCGATATTCTATTTTTTCATTTTCACAACTTTTTTCCTTAGATAAGCCGCGGCTTATAGACAAGAACTTAGGGTATATAAAAGACAGCAACACTCATAACAATGACAACACAATTACATTGATAATCATGTTACGTTATTTTTAAAATGTTTCCTTTTTTTTTTTCATAACCTCTTTAACACACTACTTCTCCGCTGCGAAGCGCGGGTATTTTGCTAGTATATATATATATATATATATATATATATATATATATAGTCACACATATGTGCATGGGAGGCAACTGAAGGGCTCAAAAAGGGAGAATTCCATGCCAGACCAGGGGGTGGCAGAGTGCATTGATCCTTCCTTTTTTTTCATTAGCAGGCCACCCACAGGAAATTTTGCCTGGACTCGATGATGTCGATGATGTCACTTCTGCTTCCGGACAGATGACATTCATTCCAATTCCGGCCCTGATGACATTACTTCCAGTTTCGACCCCAATGAGGCCATTTCCCCTACCCGACTTTAAAACTGCCATATTTGCCTGTTTGTGTTATTCGATTGTTGGACTGAGGTCTGATAAGATCTGTTTTACTTGAACCAAAAATCTTCAAACTTGGCAGCCTATTTCAAGTATATGGGTGGCTGCCCCCAAACCTTTTCCTATGAGTTGTGGAATCATTTCATAATATATACATTTTGTTTTCCTTGCTTGAATTTTATACTTTTCATTTAACTTACAAGTTACAAGTTATAGTATTGGGAATACTGAGGTGCTGATGCACCCAAATGTGCTCAATCAGCCAGCAGCAGTGACTTCCTACCAGTGATATTTTCATAACAAAAACGAGAACTAGAACTAAAAATATTGTTTTTCGTTTTACAAGAACGAGAACTGAAATTAAGGCAAACAGAGTAACTAAAACTAAATAAAAAATAGTGATATGTGAATGAACTAAAACAAGAACAAAAATTGAGTAAAAAATGAAAAAAACAGCAATAGCATTTTCTTTCAATCCGGTTCAGTCGCCCTGATTGTTCAATTACGTTGCACTGTTTACTATGCGGTGATCTTGTCATGTGGCGCAACTTTCATAAAGGACTGTTGTTTGTTTGTTAAGCACATTTGGCTCGTTGGGTTGAAGCAGTAAGCCTTTGTGTTTGAAGATGGTGAGTTTTGCACAGATGTTTGCGGGTAGAAAGTGAGAACGTAACATGTGGAAATACTTTAATTACAGTGCAGATGATAATAAAAGCAAATGTAGCATTCGAGAAGAAGAAAAGAGTCTCGGAGTTTCAGTGCAGGACCAACTGGATCAGTACTTAGTGGAAGTCCAGCACTTCTCTGACACCAGGACTGCACTTCAGGCAGGCATGAAAAGTAAAAAAAAAAACTAATAATGATAACATAAAATATTTTTTTCCACTGGTTTGTGCTATAAATTTGTTTTCTGTATGATTTCAATAATTTTGATAATTTTTATAGTCAAAATCGCTGAATAAATACAAGGGAGATTCGCAAGGTGCGGCAGCGACGAGCCAAGCCTCACTTCAGACTGCGCTATCCCTCACACACTGGGTTGATGCGTGCAATTGGCGCGTGCCTGTTGCTGTCTCTCTATGTGTCGCCAATATAATGTTTGCAGACACGTTTATACACCCTGGCTTACCACAGTCTGGCTAATATCTTTAATAAACTTGTGTGACATATTTAGTCTTGCTGATTGGACATAAAATCGCAGTGAAAAGTCACAAGGTAAGGCAGACAGTACTGTGCCGCACTGGAGGGTGCAGATGTGAACCCAACAGGTGCTTGTTGCCGCTGTTCTTCTACGAAAGGCTCTGGGCACCATTAAGTTAGCAATATCAGAAAGTCAAGTGCACTGCAGCGGTCCGTTTATTTTTATTTTTTTCTTCCAACTGACTGCCAAAATGTAAAATTAACACTTTTAAAAATAATGGAAAATAAAGAGGACTTTTACAAGAAAGTGACAGTGATTTTCGTGGAGAAGGATAGGCGTATGGACTTCATTTACAAATAAAGGTAAGACAATAAACGGTTTTCAATTCTATAATGGGATCAGACTAAGAAAAAAAAATACAATATTTAAATACTAAATTTTGACCTTAAATAAAATATTTGCTTGTTTTTCTTGTTATCCTTACATTGAACCGTCTGCATTAAAATTGATTAAAGCATCAGAATTAAAAGCTTTTAAAAACAACTAAATATTTCAGTTAAGGTCAAAATTGAAATCATTTTTTTTTTGTACACAACTCTATACTTTCATTTGTATTGATGAGTATGAATTGTGAAATTGCAACAGCAAATTTAGAACATATGGAGAGTGCAGAGCAAACACTCTCTCTGCTCTCTCTCTCGCCACTATACATGCAATGTTCTTTCTTAGCCAAATATGTACCTTACCTATGTGTGTGTAAAGTATGCTGATGAGATATGAAACATAACCAGTAGTCAATGTGTATGCTGCCAATTGAATAGTGAAAAAGATATGGGTTCATATATTTGTAAATCTGATTCTGAAAGAGTCAGTGCCTCACAAACCTCACCGCATGTCACTGCTTCAGTACTGGCAGCAGAAATCATCAACATACAGTCTGCTGGTGCCCCTCATAGTGCTGAGGACCTTGTCTGTGCACCAGCATTACAGGTGTTCGTCAAGCAAATATTTTCTCTTTGTGGCTATCTGTGCAATGGACATTGTTGCAACATGAACAAATCTCTCGAAATGCATGCTTGTTTAAAGCTTAACAGCAACGTGCTTGCACAGACTGGTTTCTTGGGTTGAAACATTTGATCTTGCTGACTTTACTCATTAGGCCACTTAATCTGTTTGGTCATTAATAGTCAAGCTATGTTTAATGGCATAATGAACTATGAGTGTATTTTGTTGACTGAAACATAACTTGCATTGAAATATGTGTAGGCCAGCATTTGTGGTTTTGCAACAGAAAAAAACCCTAAAATTGTACTAACATTATATAAAAAGGCCAGAACTAAATAGAATAAAAACTAAACTTTTAAACACAGAACTAAATAAAAATAAAAATTGTTGACTCCACTGAAAACTAGAATGAAATAAAAAAAAAATTTATTCATAAAATAAAATAAAAACTAAAACTACAATTAATATCAGAACTGAAATATCACTGCTTCTTACGAGCGCACACAGTCTGCTGATGTGTCATTAACATGTATTGGGGGTCTGTTTGCTGTCACTAGCAGCTATTAGAGGTAAAAAACAGGAAGATATTCAAGATATGCAAAGTTGGTGTAACTGATTTCAAGGTAAAATTGATACAGTAAACTAATTTGTAGCTGAAGTGGCACAGAATGCTTATTTGTTTTAAGATGAACGAGTTCACAAATTCGCCAAAGCTTTTCAATGGGAGATTTAGAAACTTGAAAAACTGTGTACAGTGCAATATGTTTGAGCTACCTCAAAGAAAACTGAATTGTCTCAACAAACTTCTCTGAAGAAGTGTGCCACATTTCAACAAAATTGGTCCTTCGGTGGATGAATATGGGCAGACATTTGTAGGTTATTGCAATAGGTGCTTTGCATATGATATGTCAAAGCACCTAAAAATGGCTGACAGTGCTACGGCACACATCTCAGAAAGAAAAAAAAAGAAAAAGTCTGTGACCAGAATTTAAAAAATTATTTGATATTGTTATTTGTGAGCCTAATTGTGTTTAATTTTGCTGAAAAAAAGACAATCCTTTCAGCCAGGGAGCTTTAATGATTAGAGCAGAGGCACTGTTCACAAATAATGAAAGAATGCTATTTTGGGGTCTTGGACAGCCTAACCTATACATAGCATATCCAAATAGCTCAATTGGTAGTTATCCATACCTGGTACTGATCACAAATAGCTCTCTGAATATGCTAAAAATGTGGTAATTATGGTTTGTCAGGATGCTTTGAAGTTAGATGCCCGTTGGCACAGATGTGCCAAGAACCATGCCTCTACTAATACCGAAATGGACTGCGGCCATCAATGCCCCCACTGAAGAAATGAATGAGGATTGCACTCTTCTAATGGCTTCTCTTCAGCTGTATTTGTAAGTATAAATGATTATACTACAAGCAGCATTTTAAAGAAAGTTAAAGAAAAGCCAAGCAAAATGACACCTTTTATTAGCTAACTAAAAAGATTATAATATGCAAGCTTTTGAGGCAACTCAGGCCCCTTCTTCAGGCAAGATGTAATCTTGATGATTACATCAAGATGATTACAGATTATTTCAACCAGGAGAAGAGTAATGTGATTGCCTGAAAATTTGCCTCTGGAAATGTATTTTGTAGATGCTACAATATGTAGTTGCTAAAAGCATGTGCAAAGCAAAAACATCCGCAGACTAACAGAGTGCAACAGACATGAGCAGAATACAAAATCCTTAACAGTGACCTGGTTATGGGTTTAAATGGCCACATAATCAGGTTATTCATGGAGGAATCTACTCTGTTATTCAGATTTTTCAGAGGCCAAAATATTAAGGAATTACATTAACTCTGCATACAAAAGAAATAATTTTGGACTCTAAACGATTAACAGATCGGAAACCATTTGTGCTATTTTCTCCGAGTATTGTTTTCCAGCACTTGTTGACGAAATAGCATGAGAGAGCTGAGAGATATGAAGACAAAACAGAGACTACTAGTTTCAAGCATTTAATTTTCTCCAACCACAATCTCTTAGATGCATTACTCCTTCTTAGTGACATTATACTACACTTCTGCAATTTTCATTTTTGACAAGTTGACTTTACAATCAATGTTCTTTCCCTTTCTAAAGCTCACTTTAATACCTCACAAATTACGGTGACATTATTTATCCTTCCCATTTCTTTTGGCCTAGTAAAACCATAACTTGTTAAAACAGTTCATCAAGTCACCAGCCCATTTATATATTCCTTTGTATTAAATATTCACCCTGAGACTTTCCCTTGCAGCTTATTTGATGTGTGTGCCATGGACTAGTAGACTTCCTTTATCTCATCTTTCAGGCCATTAAAAACTGCATCAATTAAAAAAAGGTGACCTGAATCAATGACTTCCTCCCAATTAAAGTGCATTTAAGCTTAAAAATACTGTTTAATTCTGTTAGGGTGCATTATTAGGAGAGAAGAAAGAGAAAAATGTCCACTGTGACAGAAAAAGTACTATCTGTTGAGGAGTTACTCTATATTTTTAGCAATGAAAATTAATTCAGTATCTACTGTGATTACTGCTGATATAATCAGAGTTACTGTATGTTTGCTGATTTTGTGGTCTTTATGGAGCAGAGACAAAAATTCCAAGAGAGACAAAATAAATGTCATCATTATGTCAGGTCAAAACACACAAACATATTACATACAATAAGCTGTATGTAACATATTTCTATATTAAACTGTAAAAGAGCTGAAGTGAGAGCATATTTTAAGAGGCAGTGACATTTCCTCCCTGCGAAAAGAAGGTCTCTGTAACTCCGCCAACTAAGCCACTCATTTTTCCAGCCCTGGGGAATGCAGGCTGTAAGAGAGTATACAGGAGCCCGAATGTAAATAGACAGATCTAAGATTGGGTGGTTACAACTTACGGCAACTCCACAGACACCTATGAGCGTATACAACTTCCAAAATGTACTTTTCTGTATAATTGTGATTAATTTTCATCTAGCAACTTCCATATTTTACTTATGATTGAAGCAAATTAGTTATGATGCGGATGAATATGTTGCGGCCATTACACATACTGAGAAACATTACAATACAATGAGTACTTTGTTAAATTTTTTAATCATTTTTTCTTTTGTGGTCAAGTAACTGTAACACAATAAGCTTGTAATTCCCAGTATCCTAAGCACACCTTGCAGCTGTGCCGTCTCAAGACGTACATATGCTGGGAGGGGAAGGTGAAACTCTGAGCGATCCCTCAGCAGAGACAGTGCATCTCTACTGAGGCATTAATCATCAGTTAGTGGTGGGTTTTCATGCCATCATTTTGTCTTTTCTGACTCTATGAGGTACTGTATCATCAAGGGCTATAGGATGTTTAAGCATGAGGTTGACTTATAGTACATACCTGTGGTTCAGTGTAGTTTAAATTAGTTTAAACATGTGTTTTGTTGATTTAAAGCATAGTAATATTGCTTCATGGTCATTTTATTAATAGGATTGAAATATATTTCAGTAAAATAAGTTTTGCTGATTCTCCCATTTATAGACATTTTAATGCAAGTTTTAACTTGCATATGAAATCAGGTTATGAACGATGAGGTAAGTAGCTCTATGTGTTCATTGCTTAATTCAAGAAATGCGGATTGTCATATACTGAATTCTGAGTTAAGGGATTTCAAAGTTGTAATTCTGTGAATACCAGGATGATACTAAATTGAGAACCTAGTTACAATTTAATATTGAAAGAAATAATTTCTAACATTATGCACATTTTTTTCAGTTTCAGGGTTGTTTTAAAAGTACTTTTTATATTTCCACACATTCCTGAAATTCAATAAATCTCAGATAATAAAATGGAATATGTTCTTTATACAGCACATACGATAAAAGATGCATTACTGACTGATGGTGACTTCATGTAAATATTGCATATTTGATAATACATACAACCATAAATAAGATGTTGATGAGAACAGGTCATTCAGCTCATCAAGCTCTATTCACCTAACTCTAAGCTATAACAGTCGGCCCCTAAGCTAAGCTTACTGGCTATACTTCAATATGGAACTCACATTGTGGAATCAATTGATCGGAAGCCAGGCCAGCACAAACAACCAAATTTTTTTAGAACCACCAAAAGAAGTTAATGAGCTGATTTAAAAAATGTCAGATGATGTAAACAACAATTTAGTGTGCTACTATGACAACCTTATTATGCTAAACATTAACAATATTAAGCAATCCCCTTGATATTTACACCAATGACCATAAAACACCTTAAAACACACAACACCATTCCACTTCCTTTCAGAGACAGAGATACAGTCCTGACACAAAGTCCGGATTCAGCTCACACTGTATCCTTATACAGTATATTAAACAGTTGTTTATGGTCTGTGGAGCTGTAGCAAATTGTGAGGAAACCAGGTATGCATTCAGTGCAATCCTGATAAAATAAAACTGGAAATATCTCATGTAGATCACAAAGGCTTCGCTTTTAGCATACTTTCTGTGTTTTTACAATCATTTCACTGGTTCAGGGGAACAGCCAATCACCATCAAAAGTATACAACACTTTGATGGGAAGACTTCTACGCAAAAGGACAAATGATGGCACAGACTAACCAGAATTACCACTCTGTGATAGTATTACATTGTCAAGGTTTCAAAGTCCCTAAAGTACTACTACACTGTGTGGTACCCTATTAAATGTGTCTACAGCTCTCTTTGTTAAGAAAATTGCCAAAATTTCAGTGAAATTCACCATTTACCATCTACCATCTTATGCCTGTAACATGCGGGTTGTAGAACTCACTTTAAAGTAATGCCTGGCATATACACTCTTAATTCCCTTTACAGTTACTCTCAACAGGCTATAATCTTGACACGAAGCCTCAATATTAATGTAAGATATTTAGTGTATGAATTTAGATATTATATAATGTAAGATATTTAGTGTATGAAAAGAAGTTAGAACAAGTAATTACAGTAAATGGTCTCAATTGCTGTATTTTTACAATGCTGGACAAATGGAAAAAAACAGGCAGACATTCAAACAATGAACAAAGAGGATACGGTCAAATTACAATGCAACTGAACATATTGTATGCTTAAGTAAAAGTTTAATATACATAATACTTTTATTCTAAATGTACTATAAAATACATCCAACCTATATTTTCTTTAGCTGCTTAATCAACTTATATGGTTGGGTTAATAGAGAGCCCACCCTTACAATAACTGCTAGTCACACAGCATTAAGCAAACCTGAGTAGGACACAGCGCACTATATAGCACACTGATACGTGTGCACACACGCACACACACACACAATAAGCCAATTTAAAATCACAAGTGAGTCTTATATGTGGGAAGAAAACCAGCCTATGTGATGAAAACCAACACAAACATGGAATGAAAGTGCAAACTCCACAATGATGGTGGCTAGGCCCTGATTGAAAATCAGTTTCCTGGAGACGTTAAGTACAGTGCTAACAACTGAGTTAACTCTGCCACCATTATCTATATTGACCTAGGGAGAGACAAAGTTTTTAATGAGATTGACAGAGAAATATGCGTAAGCCTAAGTCAAAACCATAAGTCTTGACGATCCTTCGTCAAAGTTAGAGCAATAAACAGAAATCAATAAACAGAAACTTGAGCAAGAATTCATACACTGGATGTCACAAAGCAATGTAATCTTTTTGAAAGCTTGGGCACAAGGATCTATCTGCAAATCCAAGTATTCCAGAAAATTTTGGGGCAACTTTTAATTCCAATGATGTCACAGACAGCACATGTCCCTGGGAATTTTGGGATGATTAGGATGACAACGATCCATGCAAAAGTCCTGGAACAGTGGCACCCATAGAAAAATAAAGATAGTGTCACAGTATAAAGGTAAAAATAATAAACTTCTTTAAGTCACATTGATATCAAAATCTGAAATTTATAATCATTAATTCCCAGAACCCCAAAATTGTCACATTCCCTCCAGGAATTTTCACAAAAAATGATTAAAAGTTGTTGATCATAAATGAAACTGAAAAACTCAATGTACAGTAACATAACATGATATGACGTTGTGAAACCATCTTAATCCAATTTATGATCACCAGCATCACTGCAATTGTTTCTATCTGAATAAATCAGAAGTTTGAATGGGAAGATAACAATGTTATCTCAGATTCATGGCAGCACGGGAGTCAACAAAGCATGGCAATGCAATAAAGGTTGAGGATAATTGAGGAAAAGTGGTGTGAAAGGCAGAGGTCTTGTACTATATACAATAATATGTCACACACTTAAGAGATACTCCATTTCTAAACTCACGTAATCCAGTTCAGCACCACAGGTACCAGACATTTGCCTGGTGGTACTAAACATGATTCAGCAATCAAATCTGGACAAGGTGCTTAATCCATCACAGGGCACACCCACAGAAGCCATTTTTGAGATGCCAGTTGACCCTTCCTGGGATGTTGGACAAAAGCTTGAGGGAAAATGTGCAAACACCACCCAGACCTACACATGGGGTCTGCTGTGTCAGGCAGTAGCACTAAACATTATGACATATCACCACCACCAAAAGCTGCATCCATAGCTATAAATCCAGTTCAAAAAGTAATTTTCTTGAGGTATAAGAAATAATTTCTCACAATATGTAACATTAACGCAGAGTCTGACACATTCTTAAAGTAATTTACAGAAACAATTAAAATACAGCAGTTAATTTTATGTTTCTTGTTATTTTATCTGCAGAATATTTTATATATCAACCAAGTCTCTTCAATGCACTCACTAATTAGATTGCTTAACCTCAAATCCATGACATTGTACCTCAATCGATACAGTAAAGGACACATTCTACTCTACCAACATACCAGAATATTTCCCTTCATTTTCAAAGATCTAATAAAGATTCTTAAGATGATGTAACGCGTTCAATTTAGCACTGAGAAGTAAAAAACTTGCCTGTAGAATCTAAGGGCAGCAGTGCACCAACAGTGCATTCAGAAAGTATTCAGACCCCTTTACTTTCTGCACACTTTATTGTGTTGTGGATTTAATTTACATTTTTCCATCAGGCTACACTCAATAACCCATTATGATACAGTAAACATTCATTTTCAGAAAGGTTTGCAAATGTATTAAAAATCAAAAAGTGAAGTCTTTCATTCATGTAAGTATTCAGACCCTTAATTCAGTACTTTGAAGAAGCTCCTTTGGCAGCAATTAGAGTTTGGTAAGTCTCTGCAAGCTTTGCACACCTGGGTTCTCATTTATAAAACATTGTGTGGAATTGAGTGTGAAATGGCAAAAAACATGAAAAATGCATACGCAGAAAAAATATGATTTATAAAACTTAGCGTACTCACATTTCTCTGCAATTTACCTTTAAAAATCACAGTTGTCTTGTAAATGTGTATATGTCAATGCTCCTTGAACTCTGCCTGTTTGCTGCCCTAAAACTACCATACATGGACTATGCTAATCAGCCTTTTACACGTGCAGTCATAAAGCTGCAGAACTTCATTACCTGGTAGAGCAGCTCCCTCCTGACATATCGAGACCCCCCCGCAACCTGCATTCAAGAGTATCTGGCTCTGCTCTACAACACGACTACACAAGATCATGCAAGGGGTTATAACGCCTCTCCTCTGCGTTCTGGGGATCAAGAAAAGGTGTAAGGTGTCTGTGTCTGAGCAGGGAGCTGCTATTACCTGGCACATCTAATGACATGATTTCTGTTACAATGAACAGCCACCACATATCTTGCTGTTGTGTCTTGCCAAAGCTACTTCGTCTCAAAATAAATGAACCATAGGTTGACCCAGTCCAGCAAGCCATGATGTTTGTCGGTCTCATCTTGGCATCACAGATGGCTTCTGCATTAATGGACTGTGCTTACGGTTAACAAAAGCAGCTTCATTTTTGCTAGGTGTCCTAATTGCAATTTAAGTGCAGTATAGTACAGCAATTACATTAGGAGAATCAGACACTGTGAAAAACGTTATGTTTGTACACCCACACCATACAAAAACTGCATGTAATGTCTCTTCCAGCACAGTGGGTATGATGAGTTAAACTTGGCTCAGATATTCCTGACCAATTGGCCAGTTCCCTAAGATGTGACAACAGGTAGACAACATAAACTGATGAGAAACAGAAAAAGATCAGTGCAAATACATAGAATTCTGCACATCATATTCATCACTTTTGAGGTGTAATACGTTTCTCACATCAACACTCATTCTAATAACAGTTTGATGGTATGAATTATTACACGCATGAGTCGTTATTTAGTTGGCTTGGATGTATTTCCCTGCTTGATGAAGAGTGTCATCATTTCCCACTTTCAGATTGCTATAAATATACACGAGTTCTCCTGTCAAGTTTTCTTTTATAAATCCCAACGTTTGTGTGGAAATCTGCATACAGACATTTTGAGCCTCCTTTTGTGTATACGCAAGTTTTATAAATCTGACCTCTGGATTTGGCCAGTTTATCTAATTTTTTCCTGGCAGATCTTCTCAAAATTTATTAGATGGGAAGCACCTGTAAACATTCATGTTCAGGTGTCTCCATAGATGTTCTACGGGGTTTAAGTCTGGTCTTTGGCTGGGCGACTCAAAGACAGTCAGAAGTTTGTCACAACATTGTCTTGGCTGTATGCTTTGGGTCCTTGTCGTGCTGAACAGTGAACTTTCGCCGCAGTCTGAGGTCACATACACTCTTGAGCAGGTTTTCTTCAAGGAACTCCCTGTATTTGGCTGCATTCATCCTTCTCTCAGTTCTGACCAGTCTCCTTGTCCCTGCCACTGAGAAGCACCCCCATAACATGATGGTGCCACCATCATGCTTCACCATAGGGATGGTATTAGACAGGTGAAGATCAGTACCTGGTCTTCAGTAGACATAATGCTTGGAGTTCTGACCTGATCATTTTTTCTTCATGCCCTCAGAGTCTTTTAAATACTGTTTGGCAAACACTAAGCAGGAGTTAGCCAACTCTGCATTAGACACCTTATTGATGGAGTGCTGCTGAGATGGTTGTCCTTTCAACAGGTTCTCCCATTTCAGATGATGAGTTCTGAACCTCTGTTAGAGGGTCCATTGGGTTCTTGATTTAATTGCAGAAGATCTACAGAAAGTTCCTTGGACTTCATGGCTTGGTTTTGTCCCGAAATGTGAATTGTGGGACCTTCTATACACAAGTAGGTCAAATCAATTCAATTTGCCGTAGGTGGACTCCAATCAGGTTCTAGTCACATCTCAAGAATAATTAAAGCAAACAGGATGCACATAACAACAATCTGGAGTGCCACAGCAACAGGTCTGAAAGAGAGATTTTGGTTTTTGACTTTAAATATATTTGTAAACCTTTCTGAAAACATGTCTTCTCTTTGTCTTTTTGGGTTGTAAATTGATAGGTAAAAATGGCAAGTTCATCCATTTCAAATTAAATCAACAATACAATAAAAGTGTGCAGAAAGTATAGAAGTCTGAATATTTCTGAAATATACAAGAGACAACTGGGTGTCCTTCTTTAGATAATGTGGCATAAACTTAAAAAAAAAGTAGATACCCTGCTCTGACTTTAACAAATAGACGGATTTACGTTCCACCATCCAAGCAAGAGCCATGTATTGAGCTCACATATAAATGTGGCTGCTAATCCTTATCCTTATCCCAACACCTGCCCAGTGCTGCTTGAACTGTAAAATACAAAGCCGATTTGTGGCCATGCTTGAGGTTCAGTTGCAGCAATTTGTGATTTTTCTTCTTGCCAAAGCAAAGTGCTCTGCTGTTCAGTTCCTTTTAATTCCAATGCTCAAGCACTGTGCCTGGAGGAATATTTCTTCTTCATAAGCTAAAAAAGGTTCAATTATTTCTTTCTGCTGTTGTCTTTATGCTATGGGACTGGATTGCTCTTTTAATGTGTCACTAATCTGAACTCGCATCTTTTGATTTTGTAACTTCAGAAATCAACTAATTATACAGAAGAATGACAACAATGGTTCAGTGATTTAAGATGATTGCATTTGATAAAAGGAATGGCAAGTGGAATCTCTATTCTAGTAGGTATTAAAATAAATAAAAAAGCTTTAAAATATTAATCCTTGTGATCACACACTGCAGCATACATCTGCACGTCGTATAGAATATGGAAAATAATAATACGGCTTTAAAAAAAAAACATTTAAAATAAATTAGTATGACTTTGATATTATAATGAGTCATGTAGGAAAGCATATACTCAGAAACGCAATCCACAATTGGTTCTTGCCTTTGTTACTGCGGTGATTATGGTGAAAAACACAAAGTCGCAAGAGAATACAGAAAAGAAAAGAAAACTCCCAAGCAGCTGTCCCTGTCTGTTATATGGAGTAGCTTCCACATTTTTCCATATTTCCTATACCTGCTCTCACATTTCTCTCACTCTGTGTTCCTGAAATGCCTCTTTTCCATTAAAACTGTCCAAAACCAATACCACTAAGTCCAGACTCATTTTTTCATTGGAAGAGTTGGCCTTTATACCTGATCCTGTGGGTACTTCTGGGCCAAGTGCTGTGAACACATCCATACTCAGCATTGTCTTATAGTACCACTTCAAGGCTACTACTCTATAGTGGCACCTAGCTGGCATTCTTTCCTAAAATAGGCAGTCATCAGCCTAGTACTGCCTAAAACAGGTATAAGCCCCACACACACATGTAAACTCAGTTGAAATGGGCTTCTCTCCGATCAGTCCTCCATGGCCTCACTCTGTTGGGTAAAGGCTTAGATGTCCTTGGCATATGACATATGCTGGCCTGTCTGCCCTCCTACAGTTAGAAGGACTATTACTGACTTTCTCCCAGGACTCCACCTTCTCTCTGCTTCTGGAG
Organism: Erpetoichthys calabaricus; assembly: GCF_900747795.2. Lineage (NCBI taxonomy): Eukaryota > Metazoa > Chordata > Cladistia > Polypteriformes > Polypteridae > Erpetoichthys > Erpetoichthys calabaricus. The sequence continues at coordinate 36,771,211 of NC_041406.2, forward strand.
GATTCCTTTTCTGAGTAGGCCTTTTAACGACAGAGCCTAACACCTAGTAATGGTCCAGTCCTCACCTTGGGACTTTCTGCATAGACCTGAATATCTGCAAACTTTTAACTTTTGGTCTATTAAGTCACAGCCTTTTGTATCAGACTTGGGCACACCAATAACTTTATTTTTTCATATAACTCTTGTGGTCACCAGGGGCATGACTGAGCCCCAAACAGCAGACACAACTTGACCACACAAAGTCCCAGGTTCAAATGAATTGCTTTTATGAATACAATAGTGTACCTATAACACATTTCATTTTAAAGTGAGCACAATACAACACAGCTCAACAATACAATCCTTCCTTTTCTCTTCCCTGTACTCCTCCCAGAAGAGAGTTCTCCAGATCCTCTCTCAACTCTGGCTCTGAGACAAAGTAGCTACTTGTATGTTGGACCCAGGAGTACTTCCAGTGTGACATAATTACAGGATCACTACAGGGGGTCAACTGGAAACTTCTTATTTGAAAGAAGGTTTCTTCTAGCAGCTCGCCCTGGTGGCACTCAAGTACACCAGCAGGGCTGCCCATCAGGACTATAGCTCCCATTTTGCTCTGCATTTGTAGAAATGTGGAGCTCCACCAAGGGAATGCCGCCACCCAGAGTATCAAGTAAATACATAATCCAAGGAGGCAGTCTCCTTCTGTCCTTCCACTACCATGACCTCCTGGCCTGGAAATGCACTAACAACCAAATTGGTTGGGATGCCTATTATTCCATGTTCCTTCCATTGTAAAGGCTTTAGGAACTATTACTCCTGTTTGGGATGCTAGCCAACCTGTGTTGAATGGGACACTCAAAAATGTATATAGATTTCAATTGTTAATTAGCCTGCAACAAAACCAAATTGAGGTGGGTGTGGTAAACACCCCATACAACCAGAATGGATAGCAGCTCTTCCTACTTGAAGTCTAGGCATCCAATATGCTTGGATAGCAGGTGGCAGAGTCAATTTTTAAATTTTCTAGCTGAGCATGATGAATGAAGAGTCAAAGACCCCAAGGTGCTGGTGTATGCTATATTTACATTGGTTTTGTGCTTCCTTATTATACCCCTTGGACCAATGGGGCATCATGGTTTAGGAACCAACTCCCTTCTCATATGCATGGCCCGTGCCTTTGAACCAATCCTGATTATGTACAACTTGTTCTGTCTCATGCTGTACAGAGACAAAGAAGGACTGGGAGAAGTAGACCAAGTTCATACCAAAAAGACTAAACTGATCTTTCTCCAAAACCTAATCATGTTCTGAAAATCAAAGTTTTATATTACAAAAAAAGGGGTTAAAAAAACTCAGAAAAACTTCTAATAAATTAGTCACAAGGAAAACTTTTATTCAATCCAACATCAAAGGATTTCAGCAAAGATGCAACACTCCTAAATATCACTGCGTAGATTTACATCACACAACCCCAGTGCAACATGTGAAGGATTGTCAAAAATAAAATGGGCATGGAGGAAAACCAAAAGTAAATGGAATTGTGTAACAAACAGAAAAAAAAATTCAATTTTTTAATGGTAACAGAAAGAAAATAACCACAGAAAACAATTCGTTGAGGTAAAAAAAAAAAAAAAAAATAGAAGGGACACTAAGATTGCTTACAAAGGTTACAGAAAGTAAAATAAAAACTAAGAAGAATGCCAATCATACTACAAACTGTGTTCTGAAACCTTTTTACCAATCAATGTTCTACTTGTGGCCAAGGACAAACTGCATCTCTTGGCCTTTTTAAGCCCTAACCTGTGGTTTAGGTGTTTAGGTAGATAAGGTGTCAAGTCAGTTGACCTCAAGTTCCTCTTGTGACCTTTTCTGGCTGGTCATGGGCGTGCTAAGCAAATCATTTAAGATCATCTAATTCAAGTTACAATGAAAAAGCCCTCTAAAGTGCAGTAATGTTTTTCTAATACATGCTTTATTACTATAACAATATATGAAGATGTAAAACAGCCCACTAAACACTTGCTAACATATCACTTTTCACCTTGTCACACAGAATAATTCTCAATTCGTGGGTGTTAATTTTTATTTCTTTCTCTGTTCCCTTTTTTCTTTCCTTGTTCGGCACAACTCTGATACCACTTACATATTTGACAACCACTTTTGAACAGACCAGGCAACCCACTTCACTAGCTATTAAAAACACAAATTAGCCCCTACACAAAGGTGCACAGTATATAGTGTTAAAAAAAAAATTTTTAAAGCCCTAGTTTAATCTTTTCCATTCACTCGCACAGCATGAGACAATATATCTACATTTAGTTATCAAAATAAGGCTGTGTCTAAGAGGGATAACAGAAGAATACCCATATTGCACTAATAAAATGAACAAAAGGAGAAATGAAATAACAAACACACACACACACATACTGTACATACTTGCGATCCTCTAGTTCCACATTACGAATTCTAAATACGTTCACATGCAAGCCATGATTATATACGGAAACACTCAAAGCCTCTTTTTAATTATTATTCCAGCCAGGTACGTCAGCAGGTGTGAGCACAGATGAAAATAATTTCTGAAATGATAGTCCTGGCTGAATCATTTGCATTAACAAGGCCAGTGTCTTAATACATCTTGTTGATGCTCTAGAAAACCTGGCTCACAATTACTCCCATGTCATATTTCCTTTCAGTTGCAAAATCCTTCACAAATGACCAGCTGTAGCTGTGTAGCAATAAAAGTAAAGACATTCTACACACAAAAGCTAAATAATACTTTGCAACAATATTTAATATTATTGAGTGGCAAGAGCTCAAAAAGTAAAGTAACATGTCCACCATCTTTAAAAGAGGCTGTATGACTTTTTGTATAAGTAAGCACTGTGTTGACATATTATGTGTGGTTATGTTTCAGGCCATTAGAGGTTGTGATCTGATAACTACTGCTGTGTATGTCACATTGAAGGTAGCAGGAGGTCTTGAAACATAGCCAGACATGGCAGCGTCTAGCTATAGTGGTAGTAATACTGTCCCATGTAGCAACCAAAAACAATATGTCAGTGCCCATGGAGGCACCCACCCTGAAAATCTCCAATAAAATGGTGCTGCACAAATAATGATAAACACTAAAAAAATAACAGTTGTCACACACACGCGATTAGAAGGCAGCCAAAGGACCCGACGGAGCACGAAAACACACCGGAGCAGGGTTTAAGACAGCATATTAATGCTTTTCTCTTTTCCTCACTAGGAAAAAGGAAGAACAAAAGCACCATGTACCTTGAATTCTACGCACGAAAACGCCACACAAAGAACTTCCGTGTTTTCCGTGGGGTGAGGCTAATTCAGTGGCTACAGAGCTAAGGGAAACAGCAGGTCGGGTGTTTCTTCTTTTGAGGTCTGTTTGCTATTTTTGTATGACAAACTCTGTAAGACACAGATTTGTCATGATATTACTTTGCTTCAGTTCCTTTAGTACTCTCTTTTTCACTAGTAAAATATAAGCCTTTTGCTTTGGAAATTGTTGGCTTATTGAATTGTATTTTGGGTTTTGCAGTCTTCGGGTTTTGGACTGTGCTTTGGCTTTAGTTGATTTTTTTTTTGCATGCTTGATATTTCATTCTTACTTTTATATTTTTCTCCTCATATCCTCCAACCTTATTTATTAGATATTTTCTGGTTCTGAATATTTTGTCTCTTTATTTCTGTAATTAATCATTGTATAATTTTTTTGAATTTTGCATTTTTGATTCTTGAATTTAGAAAATTTTATGTAATTTGTTCAGAACAATTAATTTAATTCAGTATTTTTTGTTGTTGGGAATAACTCTTAACACCATTGTTACACAGTAAAGTTTCATCTTTAATTGTCATGAAATGGTCATGAAAAGGAGCCGCAGACGTGGCAAAATGTCTTTGACCCACCAAACAGCAACAAAAGCAGAGCAGGACCTTCACTAGCCAGCCCAGAACAGGCTCACTCCAAGTCAGCCAGGACTCCAATCAGGGCCGGATTTATATGAAAAGAGGCCCTAGGCTATTCCACTTATGAGGCCCATTCACCTTCCATTTTTAAGTTTGTAAATTACATGAGAGATAATAAAATTTTGCTAACAATTTGAATGTAGGCCCCTCTTGATCTTGAGGCCCTAGGCTGAAGCCTAGTTAGCCTATAGGAAAATCCGGCCCTGACTCCAATGCTACCAGTAGGCTTTGGCCTAAGTAGGCCACAAAATAGTTCTCTGGCTTTGAAAGTTCAAAAAAGTGCCTTATATACAAAATGCCCTTCAAGGGAGAGGGTAATCATAGACCTCTGATTTGTTAACAAAAGGCAACACTGAATCATTATAAAAATGAAGATGTATGAACAATGATGTGGTGTAGAGGTTAAGAGTTTGATCTTCAAAACCTGAGGTTGTGGGTTCAAATCCTGCTATTGACACTATGTGTCTATGAGCAAGTCACTTCACCTGCCCCTGATCCAACTAGAAAAAGACAAAAGAAAAGTAATTAATTGTATCTAGTGTTGCAACTTTCCTTGGATAAAGGTGTCAGGCAAATAATATTCTATATAAATACGAGGGGTGTTCCTGTTATAAACAGGAATTTTCATGCCCTGTTCTTAGAAATAGTGCAAGGTAGACCTGACTTATTGGACAAACACATGCATATATGAACTTGACGTTAGTAGTGCCAGCTGCTCTTTCCCCTCTTCCTGTCAGTTGTGATCAACATGTTGGAGCAGAAGGTACACAGTAGTGTTGAGCAGAAGGTACACAGTAGTGTTGCACAGCGCATTATTATTCAATTTTTGACAAATGAAGGAATCATTCCATCTCAGATTTATTTGAGACTTAAAAAACAGTTTGGGGATGAGTGTCTCTCTCGGTCTAGAGTGTATGATTGGTGCAAGTCATTCAGAGAGGGACTATCATCTCTTCAGTCCACTTAAAGAATTTTTAGGAAGGAAGAAATTCAAGCCGAATGAGGAGGTTATTGATGCTGTGCAAGAATGGGTCAACATGCAGTCAAAAGGCTTCTACTCTTCAGGGATTAAGAAGCTTCCTGAGCACTGGAACAAGTGTACTGCAGTGGCAGGATACTATATAGAAAAATAGTGTGTAAGTCATTTCATTGTACTCAATAAATAAAGCATAGCTCATAAATTCCTGTTTATATTTGAGCACCCCTTGTAAACTGATAAGACCGTACTTAGGGGTAATGTTGGCCCTTGTCAACAAGAGGGCAGCAATGTCCGATGAACAGAGCCAAGTGGTGAGTCTAAGAGAGTAAACTGTGCAGTATTTCTCTGGGCGTCATGTCGTCTGGTGTCCACAATAGGGCTGGGATGTTCAATGTCTGATGAAGAAAGGCAACAAGACACATAAAGAAAGAGGGAAATATAAGGCATATCCAGTATGCCTCATAAATGCACGATGTGATCGAAACAGATGGACTTACCATTAAGCCCATTTTGCTATGCTAGTAAGTAATAAAATTCTCGAAAGAGCAAAAAGGATCTTCCTAAAAGGCAAATCAGTCCCAATACATGATCAAATAGCAAAATCCACAGAAAGACAGCAAGAGGCAAAAATAAATTCAATAAACCGGAAATACCAGAACAACAACAATACTTACAACCAACTCCTACAAACTCAATGACAATCTGAGAGAAGCCATCTCTTCTACTAGAATTTAGTGGTGGAGGGCTGGTGTGATGTTAGGGGGGCCCACTCACCGAATACAAAGCACAATTATAAACTTAAAGACACTGTGCATAAATACTAAATAATAAACAAACAAAACAGAAAGTACATAAAAACATAATTAAAAAAATAACAAAAACAGTAATAAAATAGAAAATACACATAAGCCCAGGTTGACACATATCAAAATGATAATAAATATAGGAATAACAATAAAGAGTATAAGTGCAAAAAGAAATATGAACATAGCTCATGTTATTCAGAACTGTATATGGCAGTTAACCCTATAATAATAAAAAAACTGGATGACAATAAATAAAATGTACTTGTGGGGTGTACATAGCACTTAGCCGATTGATACCTCAAGGGATTTGCTGAAGACAACAAGGCTCTAATGACATTTGAAAATTCAGGAATTTCCGCTGGCCGCAATCAATAGCAACTTGTTTAAAGACTGACAGAGCAGTATCGAATGCATTAGGGAAATGGTACATCAGTGCATCTAGGGAGAATTTCACTGAAATGTACACATACTACAACTGTAGCATCTTACTTGCCCTATAAGCATTGCTTTGGTAGAACTCGATTCATCATTAAACAAAACAAAAAAAAAAAACAAAATTAATCAAATTACATTTGGGTTAAAACAGAAGAAATGTGTGAAGAACAAGATTCAAAAGTGAATAAAATGTGGATATGAAGGTTACATTTTCAAAACCATGAGTATATCTCTGTCTTCAGACAAAGTATTATGGTTGCACGTGACTGCCTGTCTGCTGCCTGGAAGGCATGGTTCTTTGAAGGTGTGTCAGTGAAAATGCAAGCAATTTAGCTACAGAGAATGCAGGACTCCACTTCAAACCAACCATGAAAATTGTTAAATGACCAGCAAAGCCCAGAGCTTCTTAAAGAGCCACTTCTTTTTATTGAGGCTTACTTGCAGCTGTGGAGAAATAGGTTGTCTAGTGTTACTGGAAAAAGAAAGACTGAAACAACCTCACTCATTTTGACAGAGGTGTAAGACACTCAACGTTAAGAAGAGTGAAAGCATTTCCTAAAATAAAGCGTATTTAATCACAAGAAATAATACATTAGCTAAACACTAAAATAGTGATGCAAATGCCACAGGAAGATGTATAATCTAAAGCACTGCAACACAAAGTCGTCTGATTCAATAATTTGTAACACACAAAAGTTCCTGTATCATCTGCAGATCTACCTTATTCACATTGTGCAGTGATTCCTAAAATAATGATCACCCCATTGGTGTTGTTGGTGGTGATGGGGTTGGTTCAGGCTGCTAGGGCCTTAGCTCCTGATCTCAGATGTCAAGTCCCTAATCTTTAAGAGCCCCCTCAAACCCATCCAATGGACTTAGGCTGCCAACCCCTGGTCTTCAAAAGCCCAGCCTGTCTTCCTCCCATTGTGTTTTTTGACATGCATGGATGACTACACAAAACTGTGATAAGACTGCTCATCAGCTGCATGAAAACTCCACAGGGCAAACTCACCCTAAGCTTTTCCATTTATAACACACATGCTGAAGTAATGGCATTATCACAGAAGGGGGGGGGGTCTATGCCCCTAATAAGTTTTAACGCTAAAAAAGTCCCTGGATCACTTCCACCAGCCTCCGATGTAATATACGAATATCATCCTGATCAAAACTCTGAGGGGACCCTTCATTGTCCGATCTACTGTACCATTATTACCACCATCGAACCTCTCTCTGGTCTAATGTATAAAAAACATTGTGCTACAGCCTCCAAAGGGGAAAGCTCCCCCCCCCCCCCAACTGTCTGATCAAATGCATTGATATCATTGCACTAGAAACTGTTAGGGTGGACCTCCGCCCCTGCCCTCCGATCTAATGTACAAATGTCAGTGCACTCGAAGCTTTGATGGGGACTCTAACACCATTGCTCAATTACAACATTGGGTAAAATCGGTAGGGCAACAAAGATGTGTTTCACTTCGGGCACTTTCACAATATATTAAAAACTGCTTATTACTACAGTTAACATTATTTTATAGGTAACTAAAACAGCACACAGTTTTACAAGCAAAGTGACTTCCACAAACACAATATGTTGTAGCCACCTTGTGAGACAGAAGCGATGTAAAAGAAATGCTTCTTCAGCTCTAAAATCTTAAGATGTAACCCTCAAAAATCCTTATTAATAAACCTTCATAAATTTAATATAACCCATTGCTCGCAGGATTTACTTCATGCGCTTTAATAATGCATTACTTTTTAAATAAAAGCATTAATTTATTTGACCATAATAAGCCAGGCAGTATTGCTTATTCCTCGGTCCAAAATAAAAAACACCAATGTTATGAAATATAATTTAAAATGTGCATTTTGCCTTCTTGGCCACAGTTTCTGGATTAATTATACATGTAGCAGTTTTTATAAAAAGCTAACAGAACTGATTATGCAACCAAGAGCATATTTTCTGGTTTACTGCCTTGTAAAGCGGTCACTTTCATTCATTATCTACTAACTCTGATACTATAAAAGGGTTAGGAACTTACTGTGAATTCAGCATTTAATCTGTTAGTATTTTTAAAATGACTTAAATTGAACTTGAGCTGCTGTACAGGAAATGTGTCGGTCCGTTTACTTTTTCACATTCTGTAAGATTTGTTTTCATAAAACAAGCATGCAGTTCTGAACCCATCATTTTAAAATATACATAGTAGTATTTAATAAAAAATCTGTATTACACTTCACTATGAGTTTGAGGAGAGCATTGCGCAGATTATCATAATGAAATAGCAGCCAAAATAACTTGCATATATGAATTATTTACAGAAATAATAAGCCGCAAATGTATGATTATGCAAACAAATATGCTTAAGTGCATATGAAGAATTTAGCCATGACTGGATGTTGCTCTAAAAGTGGCTCTTGATGTTCTCTCTTAGTGGCCCTGCTTTTTGGGCTCCTTGCCACAGTGCAACTGCAAACCCTCAACTAGAAGTTCTGCAGAATCTTTGGTTTCATGTGCTGTTACACCTATGGCAGTGTTCTGCTAAGAATAAAAAAATAGCAGTGAGAAATGAAATGATCAGGAGAACAGATGTACAGTACATGAGACATAGGCAAAGACTGTAACCGAGAAATCATTATGAAAAAATCAAAGTCAAAAGGACGAGCAAAAATCATAAACTGGGAGATCGAAACAAAGATAACATTCTTTCTAGAAGCACAAATAGATTTAGAATATCCGCAATCTTGGAAAGAAAAGGTCAATAGGGGAGATGATGTCACTGTCATGCCTTGCCCTAAGAATGGCAAATTGAGAAATGGGTATGACCAGGAGAGGAAACAACGTCAAAAACTAAACTAGAGTTGTGGTGTATTGTTCACAGCTACGAAAACATTTATTAAAAGAATTGTAGTAAGGAGACAAGTTAAAGAATCAGAAACCAGGGAATCTAAAACACAAGAACTAAACAGAAACATAAGTTAAATTGTTTTTTGAGGATATTTGCAAAACTGTATAATAATGTGATTGATGCGTTGCTTTTCAAATAATTTTCTATATTTTTATATCATCACATTGATTATGTTAGTTTAACATTTCATAAGATGTGGCCTGTAGGAACAGACACCGCGTCACTCATAAAAAAAAGAAAATGCAACAGAAATGTCAAAAATCTTATTATTAACTGAAAACAGCAATAACAGAAGTTGAAGCATAAGCTCTAGAAACTTTAACCTATACAGGTTCACGTTAGCTCAATCCCTTGTGTACGCAAGTTCTCCTCTCGGTTTTGCAAACTGGCGGCACCCAGAGTCAAAGCAGAGCTACTGTTCCTGTGTGGTTTCCCTTTATTTTTTAGATTCACATCCCTGACGCAGCTTTATCAAATACACTGAAATTAACTGCATATTGTTTATTAGTTTAAGGGAGTGTTTTTCAACCGGGTTTCCGCGGAACCCAAGGGTTCCGTGAGTGCTAGCCAAGGGTTCCGCCGAAAAAGTCCTAAATCTCTGGAAAATGCTGGGACAAAATCCAGCATCGTGGTTTTATGTGGTTATTAATCGTTCTTTAGTCCTTTAGTCAGTTGCTGTTTCTCTGTTAGTCTATGTCACTGCCTCATTCTCATCTGCCTGACAGGCCGGTTAACTGCCTGCTCCTCCGTTCTTATCGCCTCCCTTCTCTCGCTCCCAAAGTTAAATGACGGCCAGAGTACAAGGACAGTGTGCTTTCACTAGCTATAGGTGGCGGTTGTGTGGGGACGGCAGTTTGCATGGTGTAACAGCAGTTAGGCTTGTCGTTTGCATTAATTTTTGTAAATTATTGTTTTGATTTCGAACATGGACCGATTTGTTAAGAAGCGTAAATTAGAAGACGCCGCAGCACACGATGATACTCAGGTTCAGGAGCAGTTGATTGAAGCTGCAGCTGCTACTGTTAGCACTGCAACCATTCAGCTGCAGTTGCCGAAAAATGCTGCCAGCAATCCGCAACTCAAAGTTCGCTGGTACAGTGACAACTACTTAGCTCTGTGATTCTTATTTATTTTGGACACTTTGCGACTTTCTGAACTTGAACTTTCGAGTTTCTCTGCCACTCTGTCCCTCGATCAACTTTCTTTTGTTGATTATATCACTGTTTAAACCAACAAATAGTACATTTGTCCTTGCCTCTACCTGGTATTTGCTGAAATTCTTCTTTTTGCCCGTGCTTTTGCCATTGCCTTTTCACAGAACGCTGAGCTTAAGGGCTATTTATATTGATTTGCATATTCAAATGGGCATAATTCTGGGAGGAGTTGGGGAGTGGCATCAGGCACGTGCACGAGCGTTACTTTTCATGCTGACCGGGATTTATGGAGCGGAAGAACGTGGAAGTTGGCGTTTGCACAGACTTATGCATCTGGATTTTTTTGTATGTACGCACATTTATGCTTTTGTCCGTACGCCATGTTTTAGTGTGAATTCTACGCCCGGCATTATGCATGAGGCCCCAGGACTTTACCAATGGAGCAAATAAGCAAATACCAAAGCAGTGAAGGGCAATGAAATGGCATTAATTATCCTTAAAAATCTTCAATAAATGCCAAAATGAAAATCAATGTAGAAAATATAATCTCCATGGTGAAACATCCCAAATGTATGAAATACATTTTAAAAATATCCATTTAAACAGAAAAAATAAGTAAGAAATGCCAATATAACAGGTGGGACCTGGAGCCAAAAGAGGATTTTTACTCTTGTTTATGCAAAAAGGCAACTAGAAGTTAGCGTCAGGAAGGGTTTCTGTTAAAAAACTACACAGATGAAATCTTGGATGAAAAGATACAAGGAGGACATTGTGAGGTTACACCTGGCCAGTATAAACATCATTATAACAACTGAGAGAAACATCTTTTAGTAAAGACTGTTTGTTCTTTTAAGATAAAATAGCTAAGCAGGCATCACTGCATACTGGCCCATGCTAATAATTAATAACCACATAAAACCATGATGCTGGATTTTGTCCCAGCATTTTCCGGAGATTTAGGACTTTTTCGGCGGAACCCTTGGCTAGCACTCACGAACCCTTGGGTTCCGCAGAACCCCGGTTGAAAAACACTGGTTTAACTAATAGCTCAGCTGTCCCAATATCTCATTCAGATACTTCTTAAAGATTATTAAGGTTTTTGCTTGGACTACATGTCCCAGTAGCTTGTTCCAGATTCCCACATGGTGTTGCTCAAGAATGCATTTATTTTTAAGCACTAATAAAAATACATCAGATTCAAAATCCAATGTGACCACCAGATTCTTAAATGTCTAAAACCCCTAAAATGAAGTTTCAGTTATTTTTACAGGTCAAGTAGAAATTGTAAAAAAAATTAAAAATGAACTCTAAATCATGACACTCACATAGTAGCTCAGTTCAGAAACTGAAAATAAATCCTTTGGATTTTAGGTGTGAATTACATTGGCTCCCTCTTGAAATGTTAAACACCTATTGGCTTCTTATATCTTCTTCTTGTTTCTCTTCCTCTTTATCTTTTCCTACTTCTATGTGGGGTCAATGTGCTTGACCAGCCTTCTCCATACTTCTCAGTCCTGCACCTCCTCCCCAGTCAGGCCCTTTTCCTTCAGGTCTTCTTTTTCTTTATCCATCCACCTCTGTTTTGGCCTCCCTCACTGTCTCTTCCCCTGTACTTCCATTCCCATCACTCTTCTGCCAACATCTTCATTGTCTCTTGTCATATGTCCATACCACTTCAGCTTACTTTCCTGTAGTTTCTTAGGTGTCTCTCCCACTTTTTGTTGTACCTCTGATTGTCTCTTTTCTTATTCTGTCCTTTTTTGTAACCCCACACATCCATCACAACATTCTCATTTCTGGCACATCTAACTTCTCTTGCACTCCCTTTACTGCTCATATCTCGGCTCAATACATCATTGCTGGTCTTACCACTGTCCTTAAACCCTTACCATTAACCTTCTTCTTAATTCTTTGGTCACACAATACTCCTGATATCTTCTCCCAGTTGTTTCATCCACACACTGCACTCTATGGGTTATCTCTGCTTCTAGTTTTCCACCTCGGTCTACCACCGATCCTAGATATTTGAATGTATCCACACTTCTCAATAGCTCTTCCTTCAGCCTAACTTCTGAATTCTGATCATCATTACACCTCATATATTCTGTCTTCTTCCTATTTATCTTTAACTTCTATTGACCTTTTATATGCTGTTCAAAATGTATTTTACTTTCATTAAAATGTGAATTTACAAGGCAAGATCCTTGTGAAAATGGAAGATTTATTCAGACATTCAAATAGACCTGCAAAGGTGAGTTGTTCGGATTTGTTCCAACAAACTGATGGGGGTCTTCACTGTTGTAGTAGACAAATGCCAATATGCAATTCACCCTATTTATTGTATTCATCAGGCTGGTACATTGCAGCACTACTTTTAAAATTTATAAACCTGATTACTTGTTGAACAGCATGGTTAAAGCTGTCGTTGCTCAGCTCCATAATCCTAGGTTCAAATCCCAGTTTGCATGTTCTCCTTTTTTCTATCAGTACTTCAACATTCCTCCACACCTTGAACAAGTGTAGAGTAGACTGAATGGTAGGTTTTTGTGTCAGGGTGCCTTTCAATAGGCTGGCACCCAGTCCAAGATTTGGAAAATGAATGAGTGAATTCTTTAATGTTGATCACAGTATTCACAGTAATCGCTCATAAAGCAGAAAAAGTGCAGCAAACTACATTCTGGTAAATTCCCACTTGTCTAATGACAAATATGGTATACTGTTTAAAAAAAAAAAAAGCTGAACTGCATATTTACTTCCACGGCTGAAAATCATAAATTCCTAAGCTGGTTAAATCACAAAGGAGAAACTTTATCTTTCAGATGATTTCCCCAGGGAACGTGACTCAGGCAGTGTGATCCACTTTCCACGGGCTAAATGAAGACACCGCATGAATAAAATACATTGAATGCACTACACTATTGTCAGACTGTGAAAAAATGTGAATTAATAAATGGGAAGGCTTTATGCCTTTTACCAGTTTTTCAAGGGCTCATAAATACTTCTCATAAGCCCATAATAGACCTTTTATACCACTATACAACCAACAATCATGGCTGAAATAAGGAATAATATTTTACATTAAAAAAATCTTAACAAGAATTTTTTAGAGCCTTATTTCAGAGTCCCTAAATCCAATAATACCTTGCCAAAACATAAAATATTCTACCTACAAGCATGATGCCAACAAGCAAACAAAAGGCACACACATAGCTTCTGTTATATAGATCCTTCCATAGTGAAGAGCACTCCACAGTGTTATAAGACATATTCTATTAAGAAATATTGTACATATTTATTTGTATTACTGTGTGTTTGACTGAGGTTCAAAGCTGCTTTCAAGACTGGAATATGTTTCAAATGCCGCTAGAAGGCTGACATGTTAACTTGTTTAGGGTCACACAGCGTGTTAGAGATGGGGACTGAACCGGTACCCTTGTGCTTTAACTTCCAGCACCTAAATGACTCCACTATATTGCTTACCTGTTTATGTAGCCACAGGTTAAGCTGAACAGAGTGAGCTGGTGTTGGAAACTGAATCAGCAAACTTGACGTTTTCTAGCAGAATTCTGCATCTGCTTAGCCACCATGTCTGCAAGGATAACAACTGCCTATGAGGCATAGGGGGTACAACTTAACTGTGCAATTCATTTACAACTGCATGTTATTTTTTTTTCTATATATATTGCAAATATAAACAGTAAACATTAATTACTGAAAGTAAATGTGACCTAATTGACTAGTGGATCAAATTGTCAAGGAGAGACCAGCACACGTAGCATGAAATGTCATGCAGCTCTTTACTTTATTGTTATAATAGGAGAGCAGTTCTGTATTCAGAATGTCCACAAGCTCAGTGAAGCTTTATTTTTGCAACTGAAAATGTGACTCATACATGATGACATAGGTGGAAATTTATTGTGTTGTTTTTCTGTAGATTGATCCACTTCCAACTGTGACAGAGCTAGGATTCAAAAACTATTCTGACCACTTCACCTTTTGCACACTTTTATTATGTAACAGACTTAATTTTAAATGAATACATTCGCCATTTTTACTTCTCAATCTATATTCAAAAACCAATAATGACAAAGTGAAAACATGTTTTCAGAAAGGTTTGCAAATTTATTAAAAACAACAAATTGAAAACTCTAATTCACATAAGTATTCAGACCCTTATTTCAGTACAGTAGTGCCTCGTGCTTCGAACAATTCTAACTTCGAGCATGCCACAGTTCAAATGCTAAATTGCAGAGAAATTTGATCCGGAGTTTGAATGATGCTTCTATGTTTGAACTGTGCGCACAGTGAAAAAAATGCAGCAATAGATGGCGTTTACACTCACTGTGCCCAAGTTGTCTGTCTCTCGCTATCGCTGTGAAAGCATCTCTTGTGTTACACTTGTGTGTTTTCAGTGTTTTTTTGGTATGTTTTGTTAGAATCCCAGAAAGAAGCACACAGGAAAAAAGCACACAGTCATATAAGAGCAAGGGAAATAACCCATCCATCCATCCATTTTCCAAACCGCTGAATCCGAACACAGGGCCACGGGGGTCTGCTGGATCCAACCCCAGCCAACACAGGGCACAAGGCAGGAACCAATCCCGGGCAGGGTGCTAACCCACCGCAGGACACACACAAACACACCCACACACCAAGCACACACTAGGGCCAATTTAGAATCGCCAATCCACCTAACCTGCATGTCTTTGGACTGTGGGAGGAAACCGGAGCGCCCAGAGGAAACCCACGCAGACACGGGGAAAACATGCAAACTCCATGCAGGGAGGACCTGGGAAGTGAACCCAGGTCCCCAGGTCTCCCAACTGCGAGGCAGCAGCGCTTCCCACTGCACCACCGTGCTGCCCAGGGAAATAACCGCACAAGGAAAAATGCACACACGGAAAAAACCACATACGGGGAAAAAACGCACGTGGAAGAATACGCATACGGTAAAGTACGCATGCAGAAAAAAGCACATGGCGGCGACATATAACTATTACAAATATAAAATATACTCCACCTATACTGCTAGACTTTTTTTATTATAATAAAACAATGACTGGTTTGCTCTAGTACAATTGTTCCATTCTTTATTTTCATTAAGGAATGGCACTTTGTTGATCGATTCTCACGGCACCTCCAAGTATCTATTCCATTTGCTGTGCGAAGACACAGACATTCAAATCCCTTGTAATCGAGAATTTGCTTGCCTTTCTGACTGGTCGAAAACTCCATCTTGCTTATTCAAAAAGAAAATGTCGACTTGCCTTGCTCGATAGTTAGGGAAGATTAAAGAAAACTCTAACTGTGTGGCCTATTTATAGGACGACTTTTACTTACTTGCCGTAATCAAAACTGTAAAACCCTAATGTGCCTACCTGTGGAAAAAGAAGGTATAATATAAATTCTGAAAACTATGGTAAAGAATAATAATTTCCTAGAAAGGGTAATTTAGGCACAACAATGACAGTAATAAAAGGATTAATGACTGTTTTATTTTATGGACCATCCAACAGCCCACTACCCCAATTAGCACAAATTAAAACATACAAGCTTATAAATACGTTTAGTGAACAATTATACAATTTCGTTTATTGCAATGTATAATATAATTTTTTTTTCTTCTTTGCATATACGCCTTTGCCATATGCGCATTTTTCCATGTGCGCATTTATCCACGTGCGTTTTTTCCCGTGTGCGGTTATTTCCCGTGCGCTTATATGACTGTGTGCTTTTTTCTGTGCGGATATTTCCTGTGCGCTTCTTTCTGGTCACCGTTTTGGCATCCATGAAGGTTGTGGAAGCAACGAAGCCTAAGAGGAAGGTTATAGTATCGATAATTGAGGTGAAAAAGGAAATTTTTCATAACATTATCACTAAGCATGAAACCAGTACACATGTGGTGGATCTGGCGGCCATGTTTAAGATACTGAAGTACAGTAAATGCAATTTTAATTTTATTATACAGTATGTATTTATTTTATTTATTGTTTTCATTGTTTAATTTATTATTTAGGGCATATAATTGTGTTATTTTTACGTTGGGTATTCTGTAGGGTCTGGGAACACATTAGTTCACTTTCCATTATTTCTAATGGGGAAAACTGATTTGGGCTTCAAACAATTCAGAGTTCGAACAGCCTCTTGAAACAAATTAAATTCAAAAACGAGGCACCACTATACTTTGTAAGAGCCTCTTTGACAACCACTACAGCTTTGAGTCTTTTTGGGTACGCCTCTACAAACTTTGCACAAGTGTATTTGTGCAGTTTGTGCCATTCTTCTTTGGCAGATCCTCTCAAAACCCATAAGGTTGGTTGGGAAGCATCCATAAACTACAATCTTCAGGTCTCTGATTTCTGGAGTTTAAGTCTGTTCTTTGGCTGCACCACTAAAGGAAAGTCAGACACATGTCTCAAAGCCCCTCCAGTATTGTTGTGACTGTATGGTTTGGGTCTTTGTCGTGCTGAAAGTTAAACCATTGCCTCAGTCTGTGGTCATGCGCAGGTTTTCTTCAGGGGCCTCTCTGCATCTGGCTGCATTCATCCATCCCACAATTGTCCCTGTGTCTGCTACAGAGAAGCACCAATCAGCATAATGCAGCCACAACCATGCTTCATTGTAGGGATGATATTAGGCAGGTGATGAGCAGTGCCTAGTTTTAGCCAAACATAGTGCTTGGAATTATGTCTACAGAGCTCAATTTTTGTGTCATCAGACTGGGAAATCTTTTCTGTCATGCTCTCTGAGTCCTTTAAATGCTGTCATATGCCTTTACTTAAGAGAGACCTTTATCTACATGATACATCAGGAAGGCCTGATTGATGGAGTGCTGCTTAGATGGTCATCTGTCCGACAGATTCTCCCATCTTAGTAGACAATTTCTGAAGCTGTGTTAGACAGACCATTGAGTTCTTGGTCACCTCTCTGACTAAGACCTTTGTTGCCCGCTTACTTAGTTGTGGGTTTCAAACTTCTTCCATTTCACAATTATTGAGGTCTGTCCTGGGAGTACTTAGATCTTTAGAAATGGTTATATTCCTTGCTCTGATCTATGCCTCACTACAATTTGATCGGTGTACTGAGAGTTACATGGCTTAGTTTTTGTCCTGACACGCACTGTGAGTTCCAGTACCTTATCAACACAGGTGTGTGCCTTTCTGAATGATGTAAGGTCAACTCAATTTGCCACAGACGGACTCGATCAAATTCTAGACACATCTCAAGAAGAATTAAACCTAACAGTACGGACCTGAGTACAGTCTGGAGTGCCACAACAAAGGTTCTGAATACTTACAAAAATGAGAGATTTCAGTTTTTGATTTTTAATAAATTTGAAAACCTTTCTGAAAAAACGTTTTCATTTTGTCATTGTGAGTTATTAAGTGTAGACTGTGGGACAAAAATGGCAAAATTATCAATTAAAAATTAAATCTATAACAGAATAAAATGTGCAGAAGTTGAAGAGGTCTGAATACTTTCTGAACCCACTGTGTGTTTTTCTTTGTATTGTCATAATCATGACCACACTAAGCTTAACGGACACCAATTTAAAGGTTACACCAAGACTCACCGGTCTACCTTTTTCCTGTTTAGCCAGAAAGTTGATGAAGAGGAAGGTCAGTAAACCTTCATTTCTTTTTTGACCTTACGTCCCACCTCTTCTGATTCCCCAGAACTTAAAAGATCCATGGGGTGCTGTCATGGTGTCTCCATTTTGCTGCACAAAAAGTGCTGAAAGTGTCAGTATTGTTGACCTAAAGTAACATCCATGTTTCATTCATTGATTCTTGATTATAGCAGTAAATTTGTTGTCTCTTGGTTTATTTTATAGTATATATTGTTTTATATTTCTCTGCTTATGTTTCAACGTTATGGTTTCTGTTTATGTTGTTTGACCATACTGTATTTGTAGTTATTGTATTACGTCCTGGGTTCTTAAATGGGGATGTGTTTGATAAAAAGAAATTGAAATTGTATTGAACTGAAATTAAGTGGAAACATATTTAAGATGTATTCCATTAAGCACTTTGTTACATGAAGAGTCATGGACATTTGTAAGAAAAATACTAGAACATGTACAGTAGTTGGTAGTTTTACAATTGAGAATATTTAATCTTTAAATGTTTAAACTGAAGCATACATTTTAATGTTTTAAATACATAATGCATCTACTATTATTTATTATGTACTTCTGCCTCATGCAATAAATCAATACATTTCCTATGAACACTCTGAATTAGAGTGGCTAATTCTTTTTTCTTTTGTTTTTGATTCTGTTTATATTTTTTATTTATATAAAGAAAAATTACAGCTTTCCTTTTTGTATAGTGATTGCTGTGAACAATTCTCAGTTTAAATGCAAGTATAGATTAAACTAATTACTAAATACAAAACACATATAAGCACACAGAGTACAAGGTTGAAACTGATTAAACATAAATAGAAGCCATCAATATCTGTCCATTGATAAACTGAAGAAATAAATTTTAAAAGTGTAAAAGAGAAAGTCTAAAACAAGAAGCCAATGTTGTTCTCTCCAAATGTTCAAATGGGTTCTTTTCAGAATCTTAAGTGAGTCACTGTGTGATCATAAAAAAAGTCCTTTGACCTCCGTGCATGGCATGAGCTCCTATTGCTCTAAACAGCTGCACATTTCACCCCCTGGCAGCCTAAAAATTGTTTGAGCATAAAAGATACAATCTAAAATGTAATTTCTTCTTTTTCTAGTGATAAAGCATGCTTTAATCTATGTCCTCAGGGTCTGCATTAACTAGGATGAATTCTAATTAGTGCAGAATTATTGTCCCATGAAGGTCTCTTACCTGACTCAAGAGGACAACTTTCATCATTGTGACTTGAAAAGCAGACATAGACATTTGATTCTTAATTTGGGATGTACAAAAATGGTGTTATTTTAATACCTTAGTTAAACTAAATTAATCATACCAGAATCGTAATTTCATTGTTGTAACAATATCAGACACAAATATATGGAACGTTATCTTATAAAACAATGAAATTAATTAACATCAGAATCAACAACAGCTAGAACCTGTTAAACAACAAACATGTTGCGGCCTTGTGTTAAATTATTTAAATTCATTGTTTCCCCACATCAAGCAGCTCTCAATACCCCAGAAAGACAAAGCGAATAAAGGATTTTAGAATTTTTTGCAAATGCATTTAAAATAAAAAACTAACACAAGTCTTCAGACCCTTTGCTATGACACTTGGAATTTGCCACAGGTGCCTCCTATTCTATTTATTATTGTTGAGATGTTTCTGCATTTTGCTTTGAGTCCTCCTGATTAGGAAATCTACACACCTGTATCTATAAGGTCATACAGATGAGTAAACATCAAGCCATGAGGTTGAAGGAATTGCCTGCAGAGCTTACAGACAGGATTGTGTCAAGGCTCAGATCTGGGGAAGGCTACAAAAAATTCCTGAAGCATTGAAGGCTCCAGAGGTCAAAGTTGCTTTTATAATTCTTAAATGGAAGATGTTTGGAACAACCACAACACTTCTCACAGCTGGACAAAATGAGCAATTGGGGTCAGGGTCCTTAGTAAGAGAGGTGGTCAAGTGAACATAATAGTCACCCTAGCTGAGCTCCAAAGAATGTGATGAAATGAATAAAAAAAACTTCCAGAAGGACAACAATCACTGCAACACTCCGCCGATCTGGCCTTTATGACAGAGTGGCCAGACAGGGGCCTATCCTCAGCAAAAGGCACATGGAAGCCCACATGGAGTTTGCAAACCTAAAAGACTTCAAACTTTGAGAAACAAGATTCTGTAGTCTGCTGAAACCAAAATTAGCATCACGTCTAGAGGAAAGCAGGCACAGTTCACCACCTGTGGAATAACATTCCAATGGTGAAGCATTGTACGTAGTTGCTTCATCTTGTGGGGTTATTTTTCAGTTGTGTGGTCTGAGAGACTAGTCATTGGATTGCCTGGAGGGGACGACTCTCAAAGATTGGGAGCTAGAAGTCTGAGATCCCAGAAGCAGTCCCTAATGACGCCAGTGGGTATGATTGCTCAGGACTTCCCACTGTCTGAGGTATCCACTACCATGCTGCCTTTAAAGCCACTTAAATTTTTAGTCTTACCCACACTCACACACACAAATGATCCTCTGCTACCAGCCCACCTAAATTAAGTCACAATGTCTGCACATAAGTTGCTGTCACTCGTTTCTTTTCACTTACAGAGGAAAGCAAGTATTTCTAATAAAGAAGACATCCCATGTCTATTTATACTCACATAAAGCCTGGTTACATATGACTCATACAGAGCAACAAAATATGAAAGTGAGAACTTCAGATTGAATTAGTGATCTCATGATTGGCACATCAAATAAAGTTGTCTGATTGAACTCTGATATATCAGTTGGACTATACATATAAAGCCCATGGGAGCTCAACTTATGAAACCATCAGTGGCAGAAGAACTTCAACAATGGCAAAATAATGGGAATTTTACCTGAAATAAATCAATTCAATATAGAAATATGATTTAGGTCAGTTTTATAGGATAAAATACACAAGACAAGCAAATGGTTTAAGCTATACTAAATGTCAAATGGAACACTTTTTACAAAAGGATTACACATTTTTAAAAATCTAATTAAGCTATGTTGTTTGATATTATTATTTTCCAATAACAAAATATTAAATTGAATTTCCAACAATAACACTTATTTAATAAAAACCCTCACTGGACCTTTATTTAAGTTTCTCTGAACACAATATCTTTGATGCCCTCTCCCTTTCTATGCCAGTTTATGAAAATGATATAAAGCATTAAGAGGTGGCTTACCAGACATATTATTGAGTGATGCTTTAATTTCTGTAGACTCCCTATTTTACAAATTTTATATTTTGAGAAGGGTTTATGTATTTAGGTTGCAGAAAATTCTAAATTAATAAAATAAATAAAAAAGCTGTAGCACTGCCACATTATGCAACCGGGGGTTGGCGCTGTACTCAAACTCTTTCTCCACTTTTCCTCACAGAACGACTGAAGAATCACCCCTATTATAATCACTTCCGGTTCCACCCCTCAAAGTCCCACCTCCAGATGATGCCACTTCGATCTCAGAATGCCACCTGCTTGTTACATCACTTCCTGTTATTCCATTATATATATATGTCTGCCATTCTTATATTGATCAGTTCTGTTCTGGACTCAAGTCTGTAAAGACCAAACCACTAAGCCTTCAACTTTACTAAACGGGGACGGTCCCCAACACTTTGACTTTGTTCTTGTGTGTTTTGTTACACCTGCTACTTGTGGAAATGAAAAAACTTCCAGAAGGACAACAATTACTGCAACACTCCACTTATCTGGGCTTTATGACAGAGTGGCCAGACAGGGGCCTCTCCTCAGCAAAAGGCACATGGAAGCCCACTTTGAGTTTGCAAACCTAAAAGACTTTTCAGACTTTGAGAAACAAGATTCTGTAGTCTGGTGAAACCAAAATTAGCATCACGTCCAGAGGAAAGCAGGCACAGTTCATCACCTGTGGAATAATATTCCAATGGTGAAGCATGGTGGTAGCAGCATCATCTTGTGGGGTTGTTTTTCAGTTGTGTGGTCTGGAAGACTAGTCGGGGCTGAGGGAAAGCTGAACAGAGCAAATGGGAATAGGAGCCAGTTTATGGGCTCAAATAATTAATAATTCATTTAATAATTCATTACATTTATATAGCGCTTTTCTCAGTACTCAAAGCGCTATCCACACAGGGAGGAACCGGGAAGCGAACCCACAATCTTCCACAGTCTCCTTACTGCAAAGCAGCAGCACTACCACTGCGCCACCTGTGAGGATTGTATTTGTATTTCTATAATTGTATTTGCTGCTCAGACAGGGGGTTGGCGCTGTACTCTAACTCTTTCTCCACTTTTCCCCACAGAACAACTGAAGAATCACCCTAATAATAATCACTTCCACCTTATAATGTCACTTCCGGTTTCACCTCTCAAAGTCCCATCTCCAGATGATGCCACTTCGATCTCAGAATGCCACCTGCTTGTTACATCACTTCCTGTTGTTCCATTATGTATATGTCTGCCATTCTTATATTGATCAGTTCTGTTCTGGAGTCAAGTCTGTAAAGACCAAACCACTAAGCCTTCAACTTTACTAAACGGGGACGGTCCCCAACACTTTGACTTTGTTCTTGTGTGTTTTGTTACACCTGTTACTTGTGCTGCTGTTTCGTTCCATTGTCCTAATATGTGGGATAGTGTGGCAGCACTTAACAACAGCTCTTTACTGGGATTGTCCCGGGGCAGATGTTAGGGGTTGGCATGGACACTGGTTTTGGCAGCACCACAATTCCTTTAAAAAAACAATAGAGCTACAAGAAGGGTAAGCAGGAAGATGGCTTACAAAGACTCATTTCAGCTTTACTCTAAAAGGAAGATATCGACAGATGCATTGTGTAACAACTTCCCCACCCAGCAAATTCTGGTAGATCATCATTGGAAAGGTGACCCCCTTAAGTGTCATGTTCAGTGAGCAGCAGCTGGAATAGGGCCCTTTCTGGATGGCAGCAAACATGAGCTCCCCAGCGCTAAACCTAGTGAGGCAGTAGCAGTTTTCATGTCATGGATAATGGCAGGTACAGAAGTTTGCACATGCTTTGCTTGCCCCTTAACATATCACATTTTACCTTTGTAAATTTCTAAACAATTTTGTTTTCTTGTTTTATCTGAACTGTCCATTTCTGTATGCTTACTGTAGAATTCATTAAGCAATTGACTAATATTGATTAGTGTTAATGGTTTTATGGGGTGTGTGGGAATCGTTTTGTTAAATGTGTATTTTATGTTATTTGTGTACATTCATATTTTATTACAACTGTTAAAACTTTAATTAGCTATCTTGTTTTTTTTTTGTATATTTTGTATATTATGAAGATATTTCTTGAAGAGGGTAGGAAGAGCGAAGGATGAAGTACGGTGGGTTGTTTTGAGGTCATGTGGGTGACACTTGTTAGAAAGCTGCTGATGTGGTGATGCCATAGTCAACACTTATCACTGATCCATGTGACCAGTAAGATTACACAAGGACAGGTCCAAGCACATCTAGCAAGGCTGGATGAAGACCTCTGGGTGAGGTAGCTCTTTAACAACGAGATGACCCTACCAGGGCACAGACACTGGGTTGTTTATTTCTTACTGTTGATTTTGCCATGACACTCAATTGCTTCTACCTTGGTCATTCAGACTTATGGATGCTCAATCATGTTATCTAGCCTTCCGTCTTGGTCATTTCGACTCACGGATACTCAGTCATTGTTTTCATCCACCCCTCCTTGGTCATTTCACTGCGGAGATATTCCATCTTTTCATCAAATGTGGTGGGGAAAATGTCTTATTAGTGACAAATCCCCTTGCTGCTATCATGGGGCCCTGGGCGCGCACGCAAGATGCCCTGAAGGTAGATCTGCCCCAGACCTAAGCAAATAATGGAAGGTGGATTGGATAAAATTTTAGAAACTTCTTTTTTCAAAACCGGAATCATTTCCAACAGTAAAAGAATAAGAAAAAGTTATTTTGTTTTTTTTTCAGCAAAAGAGGAAAAAATTCAAAAGCATAAAATATAAAGTGCAAGAGTAACACCATAATTTGAACTTTGCCTTTTATTTTCTCTGCCCCTACCCTCATGTGGCTGCTGTGTAACTAGCACTGCACAGCATCAAATATAGAAAAGAAAGAGGGATGGGGGGGGTCCAATAGCTGGCAAAATGAGGGACTGGGGGCCAAATCACAGCCAGATCCTGATACATGCCTTATGAGAAACTGGTAATAGGACATAAAGAACATGTTTTGATCAGAGGACGCAGTTCAGCTCAACATAGATCATTCATTTTTTTCCATTCACCCTAGTGTTTTAAAACAATTTTCAGTATTGACGTAAATGTCTAAAATGTTCCACAAATAACTGCCTTCTGAATAACTGCAGCTCCCGGAGCTCCCCATGATAGTAAATGAAGACAGCACCATCATTGATCCATTA
Organism: Erpetoichthys calabaricus; assembly: GCF_900747795.2. Classification (NCBI taxonomy): domain Eukaryota; kingdom Metazoa; phylum Chordata; class Cladistia; order Polypteriformes; family Polypteridae; genus Erpetoichthys; species Erpetoichthys calabaricus. The sequence continues at coordinate 36,795,495 of NC_041406.2, forward strand.
AGGACACAATATTTCACAAGTTGTTTTGTTTTATGAGTAATATGAATCAGTGTTTTTACATTTAAAATAACTTAATATAATATCACTGTATAGCCTGCATCAGTAAATGCAGGAGAGTTACAAAGTAAACCAATCACAAAATTATTGAACAAACATCATCAGCTCACACTGAAGAAGAATGATGGTGGCATTCTGGGCTAAAGTAATGTTCCTTTAATTCAGCAGGTTATTATTCTTGTTCTCCAACTCCAAAGCAAAGAAGAGAAGAGCGAGATTATCAGTTTGTGTGCAAGGAGTCACCCATCCGCAGCAGGCACAACATTAGTTTGTGTATTGGTGTTAGCAGTGGGATACAGTATATCAGCAATCTATGTAATTATAACTTTTGTTTTTGTGGGATTTTCTCAATGGTATAACTGCCAGGGGCAATGTTGTGTTTCTTTAGCTGCAAAGTCACACATTATGTTTTCTGTTCATATTTAATTTTTTACTCTCATATTTGAGTTTTTTTTGTTAGAAATCATTTTCTAATGGTTGGTTATTTATTGCTTCTTATTTTATTTTTTTAACAACATCTCGGTTTTCATGAGCCCTGCTGTTTTATGAATGCTGTTGTCCAATTGCTGGGGAACAGCTAATGTGACGGGTTTAAAGGTCAGCACTTGTAGTCCTGTTTCATCTGAGTCTGCAGATAACTCAAAGAAATCTCTGCACATTATTATAAGTTTCTTTATTGGTGCTTCAGAATTTTTCCTGTGCTCCGCTTTGATTTCCAGGTTCAGTAGTTTGGTGTGTTGACAGTTAGAACTGTAATTTGTTATCAAATCTTTGGGTGTTTTGATATTTCTTCTCCTGGCTACCTCCATTATTCCCATTTTTCACAGCAAACATAACAGCACACTGTTGGGATATGTTTGTGTAAGTGCATTGTGAAACATTTGAGCGTCTTGAGTATCTTATGGGGTTGTGCACCAGGAGTGGAGAGAGGGTTAATCTGTATATAAAAACTTCTTCCGTTCCTTTTTCCAGGACTGAATAAATTCTGCCTGATCACACGTGACATAACATCTGTCCCTGTGTAACTCTGCCTCGGTCACAAAAAACCTGAAAGTAGTAGTCATCACAAGAAAATAAATAAATAAATAATAAAAAACCAGCAATAGACAAATAATCAGTGTCAGAGAGTGTGACTTAGCGACTTGGGCACTAGATTTCAAACTATAAAGGTGCCAGTTCACTTGCTGCCTCTGACTCAGTGTGCGAGACACTAACCAAGAAAAGCCATATAAACAATTGTAATGTTTCCTGATCTTGCAAGGCACCCTGGGAAATTGCACCTTCCAGAACTCCTCATATCTCTCTATTATAATAAAAAAAGTATTGGAAAGAGAGACAAGACTTTCTCAGAGAGATACTTTCATGTCCCATGAGAAGAGACTTTGTGGCAAGAGATTTAACCACGCCCGTGACCGGAAATAAAAGACATAGAGTAGATGACAAAGTAAATCGTAAAGAATTCAAAAACGTTGGCGCGATACACATGCAGAGCAGGTTAGAGATAATGGAAGAATGGAAATTTGAAAGTCTCAAAAAAATGATAGAAAAGATCGCATTAGCGCAAACAAACAGAAAATTATTACATATTATAATGGAACATGGAAAAGAGATCAAACATATTGTAAGTCAGAGACTTGTAGATCGTCTAATTCGTGTTGCCATCAGGGAAAAGTAGTGTTTCTTCCCAATGAGGAGGCATATCCACGAGAATTAAAAGATTTGTTGTTTAATGCAAATGAAATCATGTGAAAGAAAATTTCAAGACGAAAAGGTAAAAGCGAAAAGAGATTGAATATATGGACATAGGTGATATGACAGAAGTATGCAGACGATGTCTAGGGGAGAAGACAGATACGGCAGTGAGACAAATGGACAGCTACTGTACAGGCTTTTAAATGTTCAAAGCGCCACAAAAGATGGAGATCATGTGGCACGGCAGCAGCAGTAAGCCAGCAGCTGATCGAGCAAATAGGAGGTAACAAAAAAACTGCATTTGTTTCCCATTGTATCACCGTTTAAGAGGGGGTTTCGGAGGAGCGACCGCATCTCCTTGGGGTGCGTTCAGCTCTCCTCTTCACAACGCGAGCGGCAGAGACGCAAAGTGGCTTGTGTGTTGCGCAGGTCGGTGGAGTTGGCAAGCGAAGTGAGCAGGGGGCAGAACTAGAATATCAAAAAATGCTTCCTGATTCAACTTTGAAAGAAAGCAAACCAAGCAGGGGAAAGGCCATTTCATTGAAAGAAGTACCTTCTGTAATTTATTTCTTTTTGTGCTATGCAAATTAATTAATATCCAGATGATTATGCTGGATGTAAGCTAGGAAGACAACACTTTAACATCATGTGAGAAGCCTTTTTTCTTTGTAGGTAATGTCTTTTAGGAGATCATATTGATATGATCAATGTTTTAATGCAAAACTGCTCAGTCAAAACTTTTTGATTATTGTTTTTGTGAAACCGCAATTTTCACTGCAATTCCTTATAGTTGATGATTCTTACTTTTAGTGGTTTGGTTGATGAAAACCATTTAAAATGGTGTGAATGAATTGTCCACATGGCGTGCAAGCCTAGCTGTTGAATCTGCTGCCTCATAGATCCAGTGTCCTCAGTTTTAATCCCATGCCCAGATGTTGTCCATGTACAATTTGTATGTTTTCCGTGTGTCTGCATGGGTTTCCATCTCACACTGCACCAAGAATATGCAGGTTAACTTAAACCGACATTCTAATTTTATATCTTTGTGGGTCTACACATGAGGGGGCCCTTCTCTGTAATAGACTGTTGCCATTTCCAGGTCTGGTTCCTGCCTTGCGCCTGATGCTTCACCTCCCCTTCAAACATGGACCGGACTTGGGAATGTTGTATAATATCAGTATAATGGTCAATATAATGGCAAAGGTGAGTCAAGGCCAGAGATGGCACCAACAGGGCGGGAGACAAGGGAGGGCATTGACTGAGACCTTACCTCTGGGAATACTCAATGATGATACTCAACGAACAACAAGAAGTGTTGTGATAGTTTATGTTTTTTAATTACAGTGAAGTTCTGTATTTTAAAACATTCCTACTTATCATGATGCTGGGGAGTGATGACCCTGCATGTTCAATGATGGTTAGACATGCAAGTAAGAATTTTACTGTATTCTCTACGTGTAAGAACACTACGACTACTACTAATACTATTAGTGGGGAGAATAAATTCTAGTTGCAATTAACAGCATTAAACACATTTGACAGATTCAGTGTTTCAAAGGGACAGCATGGTGGCACAGTAGTTAGCCCTTGCCTCACAGGTTTTAACCTTGCACTTGGTCATTGCCTGTGTGGATTTTTCATATTACAGTACCTTCAGGTCTACATAGACTTTTCTCCTGGTTTCCTCCCACATTAGACATATATAAATAAAAGGCCTGTGTGTGTGTGTGTGGAGCAGTCTGCTCTGCTCACACTCAACCACAGCCACTAAATGGCGCATGTATGAACTTTTACATTTTTTCGGTGCTTGTATGCACCTCACTATAAAAGAACATCGAAATAAAGCAAACGTCCCTGTTGAACAATGTGCAAGTGAAACACCTCAGCAATGGAGGACAAGGCTTGAAGTTTCCACTAAAAACAAAGTCGGTCTGGAGGTATTTTCTTAAGATTAATAACACTCATATGCCAGAAATACGGCTAAGATATGGTGTCAACAGTGTAAAGCCAGTGAGGCATCAAGCACAGGTGGGTCCACATCCTCTGCACTGGGTAATTGTTAAGAGTTAGCTGACAACCTCTCCAAGTTCACAAATATAGTAGAACTGCTGGGTAGTCTTTTGGTTGTTTTTCTGTCCCAAAGACCATACACAGCTAGTCTTCAAATAAATGTGTGTTAGGGTAACTGGCAACTCTACGCTGGTTGCTGTGTAGAACACTGTGAATGGTGCTATGTAAAATAAAGATGTATGAAATCACCTTATTCTGTATCTGGCCTGGTATGAGTGGATGTGAATGTGTGTCCCATCCAGGTCTGGTTTGTGCCTTTAACTGAATGATACCAGAATAGGTGCCAGCTCTCTCTAACCCTATCCTGGAGTGAATGAGATTCAAAAAAATGCATGGACGGATGGAATCTGAAGAAATGATAAACTAACAAACATCATTCCATTAGAACTGAAAGATATAACATCAGCCATATGTGTTCATGCTCAACCATCCACTTCCCATTTTGATAATGCCTTCTGGCACTTTGTCAGCTTTCTGCTCATTTATTTCTCCAGCTTTAGTAAAACAACTTTGCCCTTGAACAATAAAATGGCAAATGTGGCAATACTCTATTCACCTCATAAGGAATCTAATGTGAATGGAAACAATGTTGGGATTACCAGATTTATTACAGGTTAGCACTCCTGCCTGCCAGATACCTTGAGATGGTGCTGTGCTCTTCCTTCCTTGTCCCATGTGTGCCAAAGAAACTGCTCAAAAAAATTAAAGGAACACTTTGAAAGCACATCAGATCTCAATGGGAAAAAAATCCTGCAGGATATCTATACCGATATGGACTGGGTAATGTGTTAGGAACGAAAAGATGACACAACGTTTGATGGAAATGAAAAAAAATCAACCTACAGAGGGCTCAATTCAAAGACACCCTGAAAATCAACGTGAAAAAATTATGCAGCAGGCTAGTCCATTTTGCAGAAATTTCATTGCAGCAACGCCACATCATACTCAGTAGTTTGTATGGCCCCCATGTGCTTGTATGCATTGTATTCATGCCTGACAACATCCTGGGGAGGCATGCTCCTAAATGAAACAACAAATGGTGTCTTGGGGGATCTCCTCCCAGATCTGGACCAGGGCATCACTGAGTTCTTGGACAGTCTAAGGTGCAACCTGGCAGCGTCGGATGGACCGAAGCATAACGTCCCAGAGGTGTTCTATTAGATTGAGGTCAGGCATATGAGAGTGGGGGCCAGTCAATGGTATCAATTCCTTCATCCTTCACGAACTGCCTACATACTCTCGCCACATGAGGCCGGGAATTGTTGTGCACCAGAAGGAACCCAGGACCCACTGCACCTGCATAGGGTCTGACAATGGGTCCAAGGATTTCATCCCTATACCTAATGGCAGTCAAGGAGCTGTTGTCTAGCTTGTAGAGGTCTGTGAATCCCTCCATGGATTTGCCTCCCCAGACTCATCTCTGACCCACCACCAAACCGATCATGCTGAACAATGTTACAGGCAGCATAACATTCTCCAGGGCTTCCTCAGACCCTTTCACGTCTATCATATGTGCTCAGGATGAACCTGCTCTCATCTGTGAAAAGCACAGGGCGCCAGTGGTGGACCTGCCAATTCTGGTATTCTATGGCAAATGCCAATTGAGCTCCACGGTGCCGGGCAGTGAGCACAGGGCCCACTAGAGGACGTTGGGCCCCCAAGGCCACCCTCATGAAGTCTGTTTCTGATTGTTTGGTCAGAGACATTCACACCAGTGACCAACTGGAGGAGGTCATTTTGTAGGCTCTGGCAGTGCTCATCCTGTTCCTCCTTGCCCAAAGGAGCAGATACCGGTCCTGCTGATGGGTTATGGACCTTCCATGGCCCTGTCCATCTCTCCTAGATTAACTGCCTGTCTCCTGGAATCTCCTCCATGCCCTTGAGACTGTGCTGGGAGACACAGCAGACCTTCTGGCAATGGCACATATTGATGTGTCATCCTGGAGAAGTTGGACTACCTGTGTAACCTCTATAGGGTCCAAGTATTGCCTCATGCTACCAGTAGTGACACTGACCATAGCCAAATGCAAAACTAGTGAAAAAACAGATGAGGAGAGAAAAATGTCAGTGGCCTCCACCTGTTAAACCATTCCTGTTTTGGGGGTCGTCTCATTGTTGCCCCTCTAGTGTACCTGTTGTTAATTTCATTAACACCAAAGCAGCTGAAATGAACAAGCCCCTCTGCTACTTAACTGAGCAGATCCATAGCCCAGAAGTTTCATGCACTTGATGCTATACTCTGATTAAAAAGTGTTCCTTTAATTTTTTGAGCAGTATACATTGACCCAACTGAAAGGTGCATGAATATACCTGAAGCCATCAGGATAGAGTCCAGATGCCCCTGACCTAGAATGCTATATTAAATGAGATTTAGATGTCTGTGCTCCATTATTTAATTCTAAAAATAACTTTAATGAAGACAGAACTGAAGCAGGCAGCAAGTCAATAAAAGAAGATTAGAAAATGGATCTGTGTCCTTCCTATTTGGGATGTCCTACAGAACTCCTAATCAATATACTCCTCCCGGGGTGGCCAGGTACTTTATTTTGGCAGTATGTCAGCCTTTATTCTTCTGCAGGTTTTAATTATCAGTCTCATCTGTGGCCAGCAGCCTGGAGAAATGAAAATGAGATGCTGATCAATGTCACTTGTACGCGGTTAATGTTAACAAGTCCTGACAATATCCTCCTTCCTGTCTCTGCAAAAGTGAGAGTTGCCTTTCAATAGTGTTTAACAGACATGCCTTCAGGTGAAATGGGACAAACCAGGGTGCTGCAGATGCAATCCATTAAGTTGTCAAAAACTAGAATGTTGACTGCTTCATTTCAGAACAGCTGTATGAAACCCTTTCAATAAATATAAATGAGGAGGACGGCGTTGGAGATTTCCCATTGTATGGTCAAGGAGACATTGAGCTGTTATGTTGATAAATGGAGAGCAGTGGTAGGATTCCCAGGGAATGCCAAATGAAGCAATTGATAATTTTGGCTGTACCTTACACAAAATATAGGAGTGGGTTATAAATCAAAGTAAAATATCAAATGGTAGAGAAATGATGAAAAATGTCCTTCAATGAACTCACTTAATCTAAGATAGAAACCACCATCAGAGGGCACATTTAGTTCTGTTATGTTAGAGCCAGGGTTTATTCCCTGCCTTATTTTTATTTCATATTATTTATTTTATATATATTATTTTAAAGTATTATTGTTAATGTCGTTATTGTAATTATGTATTCTTTGTCAATCGTGTTATGTTTATATATTATTTAGTATCTATGTATTGTGCCTCTAATTTCCTTGTGCTTTGTTTAGCTTCAACCTCAATTTGCGGGACCATCCAAATATCACTGAACTAAGCCTTGATATTTTGGAGCTGGAGAGTGGACCTTACAGTTGTTCATTGACATCTGGAGATTTCTGTTCTATTGTGTTCTGTTCTAATGCCTAAGCATCGAAAATGCTGTGTTCAACGAATATTTTTCTGGAAATGCACTTTGTGGCTGGCTTGGACAAACATTTTTTCCCCCGTAATGTTTATTGATATCAGTGTAACATCACAAAGCTGTAGCTTCCATGTGTAATGTAAGCATACTCAACCTCACATTTTTTGTCACTGCCTGATCTGCTTCACACTTGCATGATAGATAGATAGATAGATAGATAGATAGATAGATAGATAGATAGATAGATAGATAGATAGATAGATAGATAGATAGATAGATAGATAGATAGATAGATAGATAGATAGATAGATAGATAGATAGATAGATAGATAGATACTTTATTAATCCCAAGGGGAAATTCACATACTCCAGCAGCAGCATACTGATACAAAAAACAATATTAAATTAAAGAGTAATAAAAATGCAGGTAAAAACAGACAATAACTTTGAAAAATGTTAACGAACGATCTCCTCAGTCTGTCAGTGGAGCAGGACAGTGTGAAGCTGCTCCTCTGTCTGGAGGTGATACTGTTTAGTGGATGCAGTGGATTCTCCATAATTGATAGGAGCCTGCTCAGAGCCCGTCGCTCTGCCACGGATGTCAAACTGTCCAGCTCCATGCCTACAATAGAGCCTGCTTTCCTCACCAGTTTGTCCAGGCGTGAGGCGTCCTTCTTAATGCTGCCTCCCCAGCACACCACCACATAGAAGAGGGCGCTCGCCACAACCGTCTGATAGAACATCTGCAGCATCTTACTGCAGATGTTGAAGGACGCCAGTCTTCTAAGGAAGTGTAGCCGGCTCTGTCCTTTCTTACACAGAGCATCAGTATTGGCAGTCCAGTCCAATTTATCATCCCAGCTGCACTCCCAGGTATTTATAGGTCTCCACCCTCTGCACACAGTCACCTCTGACAGGGTTCAGGAGGGGCCTGGGCCTTCTAAAATCCACCACCAGCTCCTTGGTTTTGCTGGTGTTCAGGTGTAGGTGGTTTGAGTTGCATCATTTAACAAAGTCCTTGATCAGGTTCCTATACTCCTCCTCCTGCCCACTCCTGATGCAGCCCATGATAGCAGTGTCGTCAGCGAACTTTTGCACGTGGCAGGACTCTGAGTTGTATTGGAAGTCCGATGTATATAGGCTGAACAGGACCAGAAAAAGTACAGTCCCCTGCGGCGCTCCTGTGTTGCTGACCACAATGTCAGACCTACAGTTCCCGAGACGCACATACTGAGGTCTGTTTGTAAGATAGTCCACAATCCATGCCACTAGGTATGAATCTACTCCCATCTCTGTCAGCTTGTCCCTCAGGAGCAGAGGTTGGATGGTGTTGAAGGCACTAGAGAAGTCTAGAAACATAATTCTTATAGCACCACTGCCTCTGTCCAAGTGGGAGAGTGATCGGTGTAGCATGTAGATGATGGCATCCTCCGCTCCCACCTTCTCTTGGTATGCGAACTGCAGAGGGTCAAGGGCGTGGCATACCTGTGGCCTCAGGTGGTAAAGCAGCAGCTGCTCCATGGTCTTCATCACATGTGAAGTCGTTCAGCTCACTAGGACGTGATACCTTTGGGACTGGGGTGATACAAGATGTTTTCTAAAGCCTCAGGACTCTCCCCTGTTCCAGGCTCAGGTTGAAGATGCGCTGTAGAGGACTCCCCAGCTCCAGCGCACAGACCTTCAGCAGTCGTAGCGATACTCCATCTAGACTCGCTGCCATGCTGGCACGAAGACTCCTCAGCTCTCTGCTCACCTGCGCTTATGTAATTGTGGGTGGGGATGTCTCTCCTACGCTGGTATCAACAGAAGGATGGGTGGAGGGTGTAGTAGTCCAAGATGAGAGTGGGTTAGGGTGGTCAAACCTGTTAAAGAAGTTGTTCATTTGGTTTGCTCTCTTCACATCTCTCTCAATGGTGTCACCCCGCTTCGAGCTGCAGCCAGTGATGATCTTCATCCCATCCCACACTTCCTTCATGCTGTTGTTCTGCAACTTCTGCTCCAGCTTTCTCCTGTACTGCTCCTTCACCGCCTTGAGCTGGACTCTGAGTTCCTTCTGCACACGCTTGAGCTCATGCTGATCATCGCCTTTAAAAGCCCTTTTCTTCTGGTTCAAAAGGCATTTGATGCCACTTGTAATCCATGGCTTGTTGTTAGCATAGCAGCGTACTGTTCTTACTGGAATTACAATGTTCATACAGAAGTTGATATAGTCAGTAGTGCAGTCAACAATCTCCTCAATGTTCTCACTATGTGAGCCCTGCAGGATATCCCAGTCCGTAGTTCCAAAGCAGTCTCTCAGAGCCTGCTCTGCCTCAGGGGACCACTTCCTGAATGAGCGTGTGGTTGTAGGTAGGACCCTCACTCTTGGTTTGTAGTGAGGCTGAAGCAGAACCAGATGTTACTGTTACTAATTACTAATTAATTAATTAATTACTAATTAAGATGTTACTGTTAATGTTACTGATGTTACTACTCTGGGCAGAGTTGCACCCTGTATGCATTTGAAAGGAAAAGAAACCTGCATTATTGTCATTTGAGGGGCACATTTGCTGACCATAATGAGAAAATGATGAAAATACTTTGTTTTTCTGCATAGATTCATTGTTTGATTCATTGTACATACAGTATCTGGACATATTCAGATAGATCAGAAACAGTAAAGATGTACCAGCTGCTTCTGATCAATCTGTGCAAATTCTTCACACTTCATCCTTCCATCGAAACGAAAGAAACTTCTTTAAAATAATAATAGGAGGCTTTGCATTTGTGATTTATTGTCACAGCTGGTGTACACAGTAAAATGAAGTGCATGCTTGACCAAGTGTATGATGGTGCACTGACTGCCACAGCACAGCGTAGATGATTTCAAATGTAACATCGTAACAAGTAATGAGTGGAAACACTGCCTAAAACACTTTTGGACAAATACATTTTTCAAAAAATGGTCTAAATGAAAATAAAGGGAAGGAAGAATATTTTGTAACTGTAATCTGGATAAGCCTGCGGTGGGTTGGCACCCTGCCCAGGATTGGTTCCTGCCTTGTGCCCTGTGTTGGCTGGGATTGGCTCCAGCAGACCCCCATGACCCTGTGTTCGGATTCAGCGGGTTGGAAAATGGATGGATGGATGGATGGATAAGCACACCCAATGATGACAGAAAAACATGTTCTATAAGATAAAAGATATACTCCAACGAGGCAATGAAACTGCTATCACAAAATGCTTGAGGAAGGAAAAACATAAGAGCTGCTGTCTTTGAGGACGTCACATCCTATTGAAACGGTGTGGATGTTGTCGAAATTGTCTGCCACAGAGCATGATGGGAATTGTATTCTTTGTGCTGGCATTGCTGCAAGGTTGGAGAGGAGATGATGGGAGCAGGTGAGGGCTTACAGCTGACTGGTTAAGCAATGACACACCGTAGTTTACACATTGCTTTAGCGAAGCAACATGGAAAGTTTTCTTGCAGTCTTAGTTTTACAGCATTTGCTGGCATGTCAGTATACTCTAAAAATAAGCCGGGGCTGTGTCTGGGTGCCCCCTCCCTGGTTCCATGATCTGTGGTTTGATGTGAGGGCTGTGCTATTAATGAAATCCTGCACAGGAAATGAGGAGGGATTGTTACTTTTCATAACTCTCTACAGTGCATCTGGAAAGTATTCACAGCACTTCACTTTTTCCACATTTTGTTATGTTACAGCCTTATTCCAAAATGGATGAAATTCATTTTTTTCCTCAGAAATCTACACACAACACCCCATAATGACAATGTGAAAAAAATTTACTTGAGATTTTTGCAAATTTATTAAAAATAAAAAAAAAAATAGAAATCACATGTACATAAATATTCACAGCCTTTGCTCAATACTTTGTCGATGCACCTTTGCAGCAATTATAGCCTCAAGTCTTTTTGAATATGATGCCACAAGCTTGGCACACCTATCCTTGGCCAGTTTCACCCATTCCTCTTTGCAGCACCTCTCAAGCTCCATCAGGTTGGATGGGAAGCGTCGGTGCACAGCCATTTTAAGATCTCTCCAGAGATGTTCAATCGGATTCATGTCTGGGCTCTGGCTGGGCCACTCAAGGACATTCACAGAGTTGTCCTGAAGCCACTCCTTTGATATCTTGGCTGTGTGCTTAGGGTCTTTGTCCTGCTGAAAGATGAACCGTCGCCCCAGTCTGAGGTCAAGAGTGCTCTGGAGCAGGTTTTCATCCAGGATGTCTCTGTACATTGCTGCAGTCATCTTTCCCTTTATCCTGACTAGTCTCCTAGTTCCTACCGCTGAAAAACATCCCCACAGCATGATGCTGCCACCACCATGCTTCACTGTAGGGATGGTGCCAGGTTTCCTCCAAACATGACATCTGGCATTCACACCAAAGAGTTCAATCTTTGTCTCATCAGACCAGAGAATTTTCTTTCTCATGGTCTGAGAGTCCTTCAGGTGCCTTTTGGCAAACTCCAGGTGGGCTGCCATGTGCCTTTTACTAAGGAGTGGCTTCCATCTGGCCACTCTACCATACAGGCCTGATTGGTGGATTGTTGCAGAGATGGTTGTCCTTCTGGAAGGTTCTCCTCTCTCTACAGAGGACCTCTGGAGCTCTGACAGAGTGACCATTGGGTTCTTGGTCACCTCCCTGACTAAGGACCTTCTCCCCCGATCGCTTTAGATTAGATGGCCAGCCAACTGTAGGAAGAGTCCTAGTGGTTTCGAACTTCTTCCACTTACGGATGATGAAGGCCACTGTGCTCATTGGGACCTTCAAAGCAGCAGACATTTTTCTGTAACCTTCCCCAGATTTGTGCCTTGAGACAATCCTGTCTCAGAGGTCTACAGACAATTCCTTTGACTTGATGCTTGGTTTGTGCTCTGACATGAACTGTCAACTGTGGGACCTTATATAGACAGGTGTGTGCCTTTCCAAATCATGTCCAATCAACTGAATTTACCACAGGTGGACTCCAATTAAGCTGTAGAAACATCTCAAGGATGATCAGGGGAAACAGGATGCACCTGAGCTCAATTTCGAGCTTCAAGGCAAAGGCTGTGAATACTTATGTACATGTGCTTTCTCAATTTTTTTATTTTTAATAAATTTGCAAAAGTGTCAAGTAAATGTTTTTCACGTTGTTATTATGGGATGTTGTGTGTAGAATTCTGAGGAAAAAAATGAATTTAATCCATTTTGGAATAAGGCTGTAACATAACAAAATGTGGAAAAAGTGATGCGCTGTGAATACTTTCCGGATGCACTGTATATTGAGGCTATAAAGTTGTGAAACTTTCATTCTGCTGTTCCTTACTTCCTATTTTGCTTTACTGTGCTCTTTTCTTTTTTTCCCAATACACCCATTCTTTCACTTTAAACTTTCACATTGCATTCCCTCTGATTTTGTTTTCAGATCCATTTTATTCAAGAACTAAATGTCTGCATGTTCCACTAGTATGATATATAATAAAATGATAGTTTGTGGTAGTTGGTTTAAGACTTTTCTTTTCAGGTCAATACATTTGTGAAAATCCATGCATTCACTTTATAGCCAGTGCCTATTCTGGAAGTAGTGGGCACAAGGCAGAAACCAGCTCTACAGCACTGCAAGACATACTCATGAACACACCCACACTCACTGATGCTGGGCAATTTTAAAATCACAAATTCACCTAGCACATATGTCTTTTAAATATGGACAAAAAACCCACAAGGCCATAGGGAGAAGATGTAAACCTCACAGAAATGGTGACCAAGCCAGGATCTGAACCCAGAACTGAAAAGTTGTGAGGCAGAAACATTCAATGAGTGAACAAACTTTAGTATTTTACAAACAAAATAATTGTGCATATATATTCATATATATATACCTGTATGTATGTACTGTGGCGGATGGGACACCTCTTCTATATATGGTCTGGGGGAACAAGTATAGACTGAACAGTACCTCCCCCGGGATGCTAGATGGCAGCCCCCCCGGGAGCCAGTGGTGCCTCAGATTCCTGCAGGGCTCAATGGGAGATGGAGTTCTCTACAACCCTGTTGGGATCCGGGGGTGCCGCCAGGGGACGCTGCAGTTGTTCCTGAGCCCGTGTGGGCGGCTCTTCCACCACACCCAGAAATGCAGCCGGAAATGAGCTCAGCAAACACCTGGAGCACTTCCTGGTGGGCTATAAAACGAGCCAGAAGCCACCACTCTGGGTGCCAGAGTCGGGTGGTAGTGAATGAAGCTTGCCAGAGAGGAGTGGAGGAGAAAAGAGGAAGAGTAGAAGTATCGTGGGGATTGTGCTTGTGCTTATTGGAACTGTGTTGTGCCTGTGAGAACAGGGAAAGCGTTGCTCATAGGCGAAGAAAGAAAAATAAAACATTTATTTGTTTTATCAGTGTGCCTCCTGTGTCTGTCGGGTTGAGCGCTGGTATAGCACCTTTTGTCAGAGTATATCTGTCTGCACATATATATATAAACGAACCACACGCCGTGGCGCAACGTTAGGGGCATCGCCTCTGACGCTGACGTCCGATGTTCGATTCCCGAGAGGGAGTGCAGTGGAGTGTGTACACCTGATGAGCCCAGAATGAGGGCGAAACACGTGTCGTGTACTCTTTGCATTTATTTGACAGTAAAACTATTGCAACCATTCTATGATCTGCTCTTCACAAACTGAGGGCACCGTGGCGGATGTTAGCAGATTGCTGGCCAACCACAAAGCGTTACCTGGTAGGTAACCACCCACACTAACAGATTGTGACACAGACTTCGAATGCCGTGAATGTAATTACCCCGATCTACATGCTGTCAAATAAACGAACCACACGCCGTGGCGCAACGTTAGGGGCATCGCCTCTGACGCTGACGTCCGAGGTTCGATTCCCGAGAGGGAGTGCAGTGGAGTGTGTACACCTGATGAGCCCAGAATGAGGGCGAAACACGTGTCGTGTACTCTTTGCATTTATTTGACAGTAAAACTATTGCAACCATTCTATGATCTGCTCTTCACAAACTGAGGGCACCGTGGCGGATGTTAGCAGATTGCTGGCCAACCACAAAGCGTTACCTGGTAGGTAACCATCCACACTAACAGATTGTGACACAGACTTCGAATGCCGTGAATATATATATATATATATATATATATATATATATACACAGTTCAAGGTTGCAGAAAGATCATGATTCCTCAGATTATCATTATCATTATGCTTTTGGTAATAGAATCATTTTACTAGCTCGTTCACACACCATTAATGAATTCTGACATCATTAGCTATCAAGCCGCTGCCACCATGTGTAATGAACCTACAGACTCCACTGCAATAACCTTGATCTGACTGTCACCAAAGTGCAGAAAATACCTCCTTACAGCTTCACCACAGTTTTAGTGCTAACATCACTTGTTATTGGATGACCACTTGAGGATCTGTTATTACAGAATGGGGATAAAAAATATTATGATAAAAATGTTAACTTGAAACATGGTGAAAGCAAATGTTTAAATATTAACGAGCAAAGAATGATGTGTGATACTGGCAAATTAGAACTGTTTAAAGGGGCTGTCTCATCCCCCCTGCAAGATGGATTCAATTACCCGGTGTTGTGAACTACATTTTTCTTATAACTTACTATTTCTGCAGTGTTTACTTTATATTTATTTTGATTTATTAATTGCCCTTCAATTTTATTCACTGTGCTTGTCATGATCGCAGTTGTTCTTCTGCCTACAGAATAAATGGAAGTCACCAGAAGAGGAAACATTAAGCAAGCTAGGACCTGAAACCAAGAATACACCCCGTCTTTCATCTGACCATAAATTGTAAACCTAGAATCAAAGTAAGAAACAGAAAACAAAAGCAACTGGGAAATCTAAATAATTCTACTGCACACATTTTTTATAAAAGTTGTGATAAGAACAGACTGTTCAGCTCAAAAAAGCATGTCCATCCTATTCACCCAGATTCGCCTAGATACTCCCTCAAAATAACATCAAGTTGAGATTTGAAGGTCCTTAAAGTCCTGCTCTCCACTATACCACTCAGTCTTTCATTCTATACCTTGATGGTTCTTTGTGTGAAAAAATACTTTCTAACATTTGTGTGAAATCCTCCCCAAGTTAGAAGTTTCCAACTGTGTTCCCGTGTTCTTGTTGCAGAATTTATTTTAAAGTAACAACTGGGATCTCCACTATACTAATTCCTTTCATAAGTGTAAATGCTTTGATCATGTCACCTTTTAATCTCAGTCCGACTGAACTGAAAAGGTTTTGCTCCTTGACTCTCTCCTCATAGTGTAGCTCATAAATCCTACTCACTGTCCTCTGGACTTTCTCTAGTGCTGCTATGTCTTTTTAGTAATATGGAGACCAAAAATACACCCACTACTGCAGGTGAGGCCTGACTAGTGCATTATATAACTTAAGCATAACCTCCATTGACTTGTACTCCACACATTGCAATACATAACCTAACAGCCCATTAGCTTTGCTTTTTTATGGCACAGATTCATATTCCTACATTTAATTGTATTCTGGACTTTGTGTTCAGCTGTTAAAATGTTTTGTATAATTTTCATTGCCTCATTATTTCTCCCACTTGAAGGCACCTCAAATTTGTGTCACTGTTGTCAGGAAGCAACAACAGTGGAGTGTGGTCCTGGAGATTGTGCAATTAATACCATTGGAGCACCACTATAAAGATTGGCACATTAGATCCATCAACATCCCAGGTTCTGGGGATAACTGAATAAAAATCCTTTGTACATGTGTATAGCAGTGCTATTTATATTTCCCAGTTTCTGACATTTGCTTAATGTTTCCTTCCCTGGTATTTTCCTATCATTCTGTTTGCCTTTCCTTATGTGAGGTGTAACAGTGCCGATGTCATTACAGTGCCATTTTGTATGCATCACTGTGCTTGATACACCATTTTATGTGACATATTGATGTTGGTTCATGCAGTTGTTGCTAAGCATAACCACATTGGTGTGCTACATGACATCATCATGCTCTCACTATTTAAGATATGCCTGGTGTCCTAGTTCTCAAACAACAGTCAGACTGGGTCAGTTTAGGAAAGGATATTTAGACAGGTTTAGGAAGTTCTTGCTTTGCTTTTTTGACTTTATTGTTCCACATTTTTTTTTTTGATTTTCAGCTTGTTTGTTTTTGGTATTTAAGCCTGGCCTGTCCTCTGACAATTCTTATGGCTGTCCCGAATAATACTCTTCATTTCCTTATTCGTCTATTAGAAATATATTTTACACTGTGTACTTAAAACTGGGCTTACTGCTGTTTGTGTAGGTAACACATATTCACCCTGTGGACACACAGTGTTGTCCCACAGGTTCTTTGGTTTTCTCTCTTATTTATTACACTGATCTTTAGTTCTTATAAGATGTTTTTTTGATATTTAGAACAATATTTTCCCAAACAGATTTTCCTGACTGCACCAAGAATAAAGGTTTCTAGATGCGCAGAATTCTTTTTTTGCATATTTCTCATTTTTATATTTGTTTGGAAGGTGTTATTAATTTTATTCTTTATTTTATGATATTTGGATTTGGATAGTGGCCATCACCATCATGTGTGGTTTTGCACAGCCACAACCATATTATGGTTAACAACAGTATCATATTGCCAACAAGAAACCGCAGAAAAATTCTGACGTGCAAATTTCCTAGTCCAAGGATTCCACTGTTTGTTTCTGTGGTACATTTAGGTAACAGTAAAGATTAATGCAGGGAGCCAGGACTTTTGGAAGCTCTTGCCTAAGATTCCGGTTTGCAATTTGGCTGTGACGTTTTGTTCGGTAAAGAATTTTGGCTTTAATCCTTGGTTGGTTTTGACTTCATATGGCTAAATATCACTAAATACACCATACATGGAATACTCGTAATGTATATAGAGCATAGTGCTGTAACTGACTATAAATACAGTGGACTCGAAAGTATTCAGGCCCCTTTACTTCCTGCACATTGTATTTTGTTGTAGATTTAATTTTAAAGCGACAAATATATTATTTGTGTCTATCAATCTAAACTCAATAACCAATAAAATACAAAGTGAAAACGTTTTCAGAAAGGATTGTCAATTTATTAAATATCAAAAACTAAAATGTTTCATTCATATAAGTATTCAGACCCTTTGCAGTGGCACTCCAAATTCTGGTCAGGAGCATTTTGTTTACTTAACTATCTCCAGATAGCTTGATTGCCATCTGTTTCATACTGAATTGACTGAACATTGTTCAGAATTTCACACACGTCTGTATATAAGGTCCCACAATTCACACTGCATGTCAGAACAAAAACCAAACCATGAAGTCCAAGAAACTCTGTGTAGACTGCTGGGATCAAATTGTGGTGAAACATAGATCAGGACAAGGTGTTAAAAACATTTCTAAAGTTGTGAGTGTTCCCAAGAGCACAGTGGCCTCAATAATTATAAAATGGAAGAAGTTTGGAACCATCAGATCTCTTCCTCATGTTGGCCGTCTAGCCATACTGAGTAACCAGGCAAGAAGGGTCCACTGAATATCCATAATGTAAATCAAATTAACATATTAAAACTGGCAGAAGAAACACTGCCTAGTCAGAGCTGGTAAAAGGTCACAACAGCTGCTAAGGAAGACATCTTATTCTGAAACACCTTGAGCTGGAGGTGCTACACAAGTTGGCCGGCACATCATTTATTTTGTAAGAGACAAGACCCATGACAGCTAGCAGCTTAGCCAACATCCTTCTCTCTTCTCCTCCGGGCCAGATTAGTGTGAAGACCAGAGAGAGCATATGTCTGTTAGCATTTTCCGTTCTCAACTTACCACAGCACAAAAGAGTACATTTTAACCACGGACATGGAAAAAAATATTGCACCCATGCCAAAATTCTGAGACTCCACAAGAAAAAGAGTTGACTCTGACTTTCGCATGCGTGTTTCTGAATCCTAATTTAAATTTCTATCCCAGTGCAGCCCCAGGTACTTACTGTATATACCTGAACCACCTCACTAAATGAAGTCTGGAGTCACTGAAGCTCTGGTCTTCCTGAAGGCCATCTCTACCATCTCCTTGGATTTTACAACCCTGTGCTACAGACAAGGGCTTTGGTCATGAGCATGTATAGTACATTTATTTTTTTTACATGAAGTAATCATCTGGACTTCTTTGTAAAGATAACAGATTTTATTGACTTCTCATAATGCATGGTTTGGATTTTGTGTCTACTTCTATATTTCTCATAACAGGTTTGTGAATGTATTCATAAAAAAGTGTCTACAATAAATAAAGATGCAATGGTTGCTTGGCAATGAAAGACAAAATAAGGAATATCTGTACTCTGGAGTAAAATGTTTTCCACAAGTATAACCATAGTAACATACTTCATATATTGTTAAGCAAAATATTTCTACATCACCCACTTAAATGTTTCTTCCCTACAAAGCCCGGTCTTGAGGAAAAAAAAAAAGTTCAATCAAAGGATACATTTAGCAAACTTTAAAGAAATGTTTCAGCCTCAATAAGCCAAGTAATGGCATAAAACATGAACCAAATAATTAGGAACATTAGATAAATTGTGCTGAGAACAGGCCATTCAGCCAAAAATGCTTGCAAATCCTATTTACCTCGATTGTCCAAAATAACATCAAGTCAAAATTTCAAGGGTCCTAAAGTCCTGTTTTCCACCACACTACTAGGTAGCTTATTCCATGTGTCTATGGTTCTTTGTGTGATGACAAACTTTTACATTTTTGTGAAATCTGCCCTTAAAAAGTTTCCAACTATGTGTTTGTGTTGTTAACGAAGAATCTAAGAGATCCACTACTCTAATTCCCTTTATAATTTTAAATACTTCAATCATATCACTTTTTAATCTTCACTTGCTTAATCTGAAAAGCTTCAACTCCCTCAGTCTTTCCTCTTACCTTATGCCTTGCAGTCTTGGTTCAATCTCTCTTTTCTGGATCTTCTCTAGTGCTTTTTTTTAATAATATGGAGACCAAAACTGTTGACAGTACTCCAGATGAGGCCTCACAAGTGCATTATGAATCTTAAGCATAACCCCCATGTGGATGTCTGAATTGCTAATTATTCAGTATTCATAATGTCTTTGCTAACATTATAATGTTTTCCAGAAACTCAAAGTATCAGCTGACGGAGTTCTAGTTTGTTCATAAGATATATTTAACTTGTCATGTGCATGCACATCAGGAGCATCCATAGGTCTCTTATAAGGTTGGCACACCAACACCAGTACCTGAGGAAGCACCGTTGCTAACCCTCTCTTTTCTTTCACCTGTAGACCGGAGAGGCCGAGTCTCTTGATGTGCCTTGAAGTATTTTCCGGTTTAACTTCCTGTAGTCTGTTTAAAGAACAAAGGCATGAGAAACCAGGCATACATTGCCAAACCTGAATCCAGAGGGTAAGGAGCTCCGCAGGACAGAGCAATTGTAAAAGCATCTACGATTTTGTGTTTTGGATCTTTTCATTTGCAATTTTCAGTTTCTCATTAAATAGGGCACTCAACTGGTCTCCAGCATTTCACCATCTCCTTCTTATTAAAGACTCTTTGTTGGTGTTCTCAGTACAGCAAATATTCCTGGCACCTTAAATGCATATGTTGCACTCTTGTCATCCCGTTCACTCCTTTTGGTCTGCTGTCTGTTATTTGGTATCTGTGTCTTTATTTCATGAGGTACAACTTTATTTACGTTGTCCACTTTCAGAAGGAACATTTGCATGCTATGAAATGATTGCAGCTAAATTGTTGTTAATGTTATTATTATCTCATTTTTAAAATATAATTTATTTAGAGCTGTCAGCATTGTCATTGGATAGGCTGGCCCAGCACTGACTCAACTGCAGAATGGCCAGCAGGGTGAAGGCAGCTTGTTGGCCGAGGTCTCCAGGACTCTCTCTGTGTCTGGCTTGCTTGACTCTTTTCCACAATCTGGCAGTGGTTCTACGATTAACTGATGGACAGATATTGTTGTTTTTCATTTATGTTAATAAGTTTCTACTTTGTTTTTGATGTATTTGAACAAATCTGTATCATCATATGTGATAGTTCTGTATTTAGTGAGTGATATAATCTATTCTTGCATTTTGCCGTGTAGTAGATTGGCCATCTAGCACTGTGAAGAGGGTTACTTGTGTTCTGTTTTCTGTGTTATATTTACCCCATTTATTGACCCCTTTTACATGCCCAAACTACCTCGAAGGGGGTCCCCTCTGTGAATTGCGCTTCCCAAGATTTCTTTCATTTTTTAAAAATTTTTTGGCAAGGTTTTTTGGGAGTTTGTTTCTTATCTTCTTAGAGAATCAAGGCTGTGGGGCTGTCGAAAAACAGGGCCTGCTAAAGCCCATTGAGCTAGTTTGGGCTTTACAAGAAATGAATTGTTGTTGTTGTCATCATTGTAAAAATGCTCCTTACCTTAGAAATGGTGGTGAAAATACCCACAATATTCTGGGAAGTTTTATGTAGACCTAATCCATTTTACCATGCAGGACATTAGTGGACTGGGGGACAGAGTGGTTTAATTTGGATTTATAATATTTCCTTTCCATGTCTCAGTGTGTATTAAGTCTTGTTTCTGGTATTGGGGTATAAGGAACTGTACTTCCCTTTCTATTTTTATTCTGTTCTTCTGTTTTGATTATTTATATTGCTGTTTTTTGTTTTGATTTTACTGTAATAAAAAATTGAGCACAATGAAACCAGTGTTTCCTCTTTTGTTGCACTTTGATTGACGTACCTCCTAAAAATTGGATTTGAAAATGTGTGCAGAACTTCTACTTATTTATTAGTTGTTATCACTGTGCAATGCAGGGTGTTGTAAAAGAATAATAACACTATACTTTGCTTTTTTTTAACATTGATAGATAACACAACAGCTTAATTTATTTTATAAAGTCAAGTCTGCCAAAGGCTCAACAGCTGAACCTGTTTCTGCTTTTCTTTTCATTCCCATTGGGATTAATAAAGTATCTATCTATCTATCTATCTATCTATCTATCTATCTATCTATCTATCTATCTATCTATCTATCTATCTATCTATCTATCTATCTATCTATCTATCTAAGTGTATTGCATTTTCCACATGCCTAAGTCTAATTCTCACAAATATCTCTCTGCATTTTAGCGTCCAACCCAAACCAGTGCTTACACAAATTATGTGCTTCTACACACTGGAGATTCCAACACTGTGTATAACAGAGTGCCGTTGCCCGACATGGATTACTGACCTTTATTTCATTTGGCAGGCTGGTAGTCATTGGCACAAGAGCTGTCAAAAGCAGAAAACCAGTCATTTCTGCCTCTCAAATTAGCTAGGCTTTTCTTCCACTTAATTGGCTCCAGCAAATTTGCTAGCACCATCATCGCCACTGGATCAGTATTTTGTGGTTATCAGAGATGTTTCCATCAGCACCATGCTAGTAATGTGATCATCTCTAAATTAATTTTCCGTGAAAGCTTGTAAACAACAAAAGAGTGGCTTGGCAGGGACATGTTTTTGGCAGATGATAAATAAGGATGCACAGAAGCTATAGCTAAAAATATTTGTTTTTCATTTTTGCTAGGGCTCACAGTAGGATGTTAAGAGATACTGCATTCAGTAGCTGTATTTTAGCACAATCACAAAGACAGATTTTCCAAACACAATAGTCACAATTTATGTGTCTGCATAAAATCTGGGGAAATGCATCTTAAGTGTAAACCAAATTTTCAATGCAACATTATAGCTTAAAGGCAGAAGGAGTGTTAATGAAGAGGCCAAGCACACAAAATCCTGTGTTTGCTTCAGGAATCAGTAGTAATTTTCAGATGAATGTGTGGTCAGTAAGTGGGCATGGTGGCACAGAGGTGGCACTGCCGCCTCGCAGGAAGGAGAATAGGTTTTTGTGCTCCGGGTGGAGTTTGTATGTTCTCCCAGTGTCTGCTTGAGTTTCCTCCCACTGTCTGAAGATATGCAGGTTAAGTGGATTGGCAATCCTAAATTGGCCCTAGTGTGTGTGTGTGTGTGTGTGTGTGTGTGTAGATGCACGTGTGTTCACCCTGGAATGGATTGGTGCCCTGTCCATTCCTGCCTTACACCCTATGATAGCTGGGATAGGCTACTGCAGACCACCGTGACTCTGTTCAGGACTAAGTGGGTTAGAAAATGACTGACTGTGTGGTCAGTGTTAATAACCTTATAAAGACTCAAACCCACGGCTTTTGAAGAAGCTGAGCTACCCTTGTGCTTTTGAATATTGAACTAACCAACAGCAAAATGATTTGAAACTCAAGGAAGTTAAATTGCAATATAACAATTTATATGAATCATCAATTGAAACACTGGTCTTATTTTAAAATCTATTGTGAGAAACCAACCCGGCCACAGACAGACAGACACTGAATGCCCCGATTATACACATGCTTTATTTCAGCACAACAACACAATGCACAATTAACCACAATAATGCTTTCAGTCCCTTTTCTTTCTTTTTCTCTTTCTCTCTCTTTCTTTTCCTTTCTCCAGCCACCTTCTCTTCCTCCTCCTCCTCCTAACTCAGGCTCCTGTCTTCTCCCTCCCGACTCTTGCCCCGAGTGGAGTGCGGTGGGCTCCTTTATACAGTACCCGGAAGTGCTCCAGGTGCTTCTTGATTAGTATCCGGCAGCACTTCCAAGTGTGGTGAAAGTGCTGCCTGCCGATTCAGCGCCTCTTCTGACAGCACTTCCTGTTGTGGCGGAAGTGCTGTCAACCACTGTTCTGGAGCTGTCCAGGCGCCCCCTGGCGGTGTCGAGCATCCTGGCTCCATGGCCCCCATGCAACCCAGGAAGGCTGTTTGAGCACCACTGCGCCCCTGTTGCTTTTGAAATTAAATAGAGCTGGCCAGTTCCAAGCATCAACTGGATAATAACATACATACAAGACCACAAGACAAGCACATTAGTGAGTCTTCAATGTTTGTTAATTTATTTTTATTTTTAAAGTTGTGCTTTTTTTTAAGTAAATTTTTCTCAAGCAATTAAAAAAAAAAAACACTTTATTTTCCTCCTGGGCAACGCTGAGTATTTCAGCTATAGCTAGTAAATAAATAATTCCTTAGCTAATTCCTGCTGATTTCTTTAAGAATTGCATTTGAAGGCTTACAGCACTGGCACCCTAAAAACATGGAACCCAAAAACACATTCATTAAGTAAAACTGAAAGTCATTTCTTTAGTGTGCTGTGGAAAAATCAGCCCCAGACACACACAGGCACAGAGACACAAGTACAAAATACACCCTTTTATTTTCTTCTTCTAAGCACACAGTCCACAAATCACCAACAATGAGCTCAGTTTCTTTCCTCTCTCTTGTCTTTACCACTTACACTCCTCCATACAAGCTCTGTCCTCCAGCTCCTTGAACGGAGTGAGGCAGCCCTTTTTATGTTGTACCCGGACAGGCCCGGTCTTAGGTATTATGGGGCCCTAGGCAAAAGGGGGGTCCAGGGGCCCCCTGAGGGGGGTGGAGCCCCCCTGGAAGCTCTGTGAAATGCGTGAAAATTAGACCAAGGAGTCGATCCGGGGCCCCCCAGACGCCGGGGCCCTAGGCGGTCGCCTACTTCGCCTATGCCTAAGGCCGGGCCTGATTGGGACAAATAATGCTGTAGTATATTTAAGTATATATGACAATTGCTCACTCGGACAATTTGTTTTGGGGGCCCCCAAGAAGGCGGGGGCCCTAAGCTATAGCTTGTGTAGCTTATACGTAAATCCTGCACTGTACCCGGATGTGCTCCAGGTGCTCATTGATAACATTCCTGCAGTACTTCCTGGTGTGGCAGAAGTGCTGCCATCTAAGGTTTAGAAACTGCCCAGGTGCCCCCTGGCAGTGGCCACGGTCCCCATCAGGGGTGAGCTTCCAAGCTCTGTTTCCGTGGCCCTGACATCAACCAAGACGGATGCCCTCTCATGTCACAGGGGAGATATTGTTTCTCCCCAAGTCCTTCCATTCTCCAGGCGTCCTGGCATGGCAAGGGTCCGTCATAGTGCCTAGACGGTTATGATTGTATAAACGCAACTTCAGCAAAAAAAGGCAGCCATAAAGATCAATCTGCATTCAACACATCATTGTGGTATTTTTGTTGGATAAGCCTTGCACTCACTGTGTATACATATATACCTACTTATGAAATATTAAGTATACAATAAAATATAGATTTATTTCAATGTATTACTTTGCATGCTTTCATTTTTCATAAATTATACTGTATAATATGGAAGTGAAGGTCTGTGATACAGTTTGTATATTTTTATCTGGAAATCCACAAAGGGAAAAAATAAATCACGTATCTTAAAATAGTTTTTTATTCCTAAGCTTTCGACTCCTATCAGGAATCATCATCAGAGGAACACGGTTAGCCTTACAGGAATCCAAGGCAATATACAGCAGATAAGGAGGGGAGAACAGATGGATAGATATGGGGGGATTGATGAGGTGAGGTTTGCAGGGTGTTGCTCATAAAGTCGGATTTATGACATATTCTTGCTTTTTGTTTTCACAGTTTTGCTGTATGAGTCAATGAGAAAAATATTTATTGGGTTCCATCAGGAAAAGCACTGAGGAAGTTATTTGTTTCCAGAGATTTCTATAAAAATTATTTCATACTCCTAGTTAAATACTGACTGATTTATTATAAGGCTTTAGAAAGCATAGCCATGCCCTGGCACTTGAAAATCCCAGTCACTAATCCAATATTTCAGGTATCAGTCATCTACTTAAAAAACCTGAAACACATGTACTTCAGCTAAAATATTATTAAAAAAAAAACTTCAGGATATCATAATCATGAACAACAGAGAAGCACATTCAAAAGCTATTGAACCGAACAGTATGTGGCTGAAGGCATAAAATGCATGTTTTTAATAATAATATCACAAAGTTAAAAACCAAAACCTAAGAGGATTGTGGTGTTTGAAACAGCATTTAAACAAGTCGTTCCTCAGACGTGTATTCTCAAAGATTGATCTTAATCATTATTATTTGTTTAACATAGCCCTAATTGTTTTTTTTTACCTTGTACACGATGTGCACAAGCCCTTCTCACAGGCTGTAAGTTATCTTTTATGTTTATGTTTATGAACCAACAGATTTAGGTTTAGGATTAGGGTTAGAAGGGCTATTGCTGTAATACTATAACACTATTATTGCTATTATTAATGAGTGAGATAGAATAGTGTTGCTGCCTTAGTGTATAGTAGTCTAGTCTTAATCAAAATCAAATGCACTACATTAAATGAATTGCTTAATTATAATCAATCCCACACTTTTTTAAAATTAGAAAGAGTGGATAATATTGCATACACAGAGATCAGACAGTGATGTTTCGTTAAAGAAATTGCACAGTGCAGCAGGGGACCCAGGAGGACTGTGCTGTAGATTGCTTAATGAAGCAAATGATGGACTGACATACTATCTGACATTTCAATTACACTGTTATATCCTTAAGCAAACAATTCTCTATCTGGGTGTGTTTACCTTTGCTCTCTGCTGAAATACTTCCCAGCTTCAGATCCTGTGCACAACTCTTACCTCCACTTCACTTCAGTGCCTTAGCAGACACAGGTAACTGAGCAGAGAGCTTTAGCGAGATGATCTAAGAAATCAGTCACAGTTAAATTTATTTAAAAAAAAATTCTTAATTAGTTGTCATTGTGACTTTCTACATGAGTGTTATAATGTATTTATTAAGGGCAATACATGTGGAAGCAGAGATTTATGAATCTGGGTTTTATTTAACCTTTTTAACTAGCAAAGATGTATCAGAATTAAAATCCTCTCAAAGAGTTGAAATTTGACCATGATTGAGTTGACCAAGTATCAAGAGACAGATTTCTGTTTTAAGCCCAGACTTAACTCCAGGTATAATCTCATAATGCTCAGGCACTGGGAAAGTGGTCTCTTTTAATTTGGTTGCTGACATGTAGAGGAGGCAGACTAACACTCTCTTTTTCAAGAACCAGAGATTCAGATTTTGTTGTTCTTCTTCCTAAACTGAAAAAAATTATGGAAAAATATACCAATATAACCATGGAAAATATAACCAATATTTAAAATATGAATATTGCCAAATTGCTCCCAATTTGTTCATATACATTACATTAATGCCATCTAATTATCAAAATGTATCTGAAGAAACTTGATAGTTAATGGTGGCTTATGGCTGCCTTACATTGGAGTCAATTAAAAGTTCACAGAAGTTTGGATGCAGCAGTTTTAAAAGCTGATGATATTTAAATTAAAAATGTTTGGCTAAAGGGGACTATAATATCATAATGTCAATAATATTTCAGCACTGACTTTAACAAAAATTATAACGTTAGGGCAAGTCAAAAATCATGACAATCAAAAACTCTAAAATTAAATAAATCAGAAGAAACGGAAGAAACACCCTGCTACATGATATGTGTCTCTAAACAAGTATTACATATATCAACACCTTCTTTAAACATCTGGCCAAAAGACAAAATGAGCTTCACAGGATTTTGCTGATATTTTCTTTACCAAGCAATAGTGCATACAATTAAACAAAAGAGGCCTGACAAAGATCATCACATGAAATATTAATGTGTGTTGATCAATGAAACCGATAAAAGCATTTTTCATAGCGAATTGGCTGGATTCTCTGACAGCATTGTTTGCCGAATTTTTCCCTGATAATTCACACTAGGGCCGGCTTAGACAATGATGTTTTGTGAGACCACTGTGACATTATAGAGTTGTGGCAGCCATGTTGGATGGGGATATCACTACCTGATCTATCTGCTCTATCTGCATGGCATATTAACAGAAGTTTCACACATATGTACTGTAACTATACTCAAATTCACATTTAACAGTATTCCAGCCTTATATGAACCTTGCATGCATTTACTTAAAAAGAAAAAGAAAAAACTTGCAGTATTTTCATTTGAGGGGTACATTAGCTGATCATAATAAGAATTTTATTAAAAGACTCAATGTACGTTGTGTCTTTACTGCTGGATTAAGCATGTTATGCTCCTTGGTATGTAGCACAGACCATGTCGTGACAGGGACAGCCTCCTAAGTAAATCGGACTGATCTCTTGCATCACAGACTCTGTGGTGATAGGAGTTTGGGAGACACAAGGAAAGATAAAGGACTCAGAGTATTGTGGATAAGGAGTATAGTTTTATCTCATGGATAGTGCAGTGGTTAGCACCAGTGTCCCTTCTAGGTTGAGGGTTTGAACGCTCAATCCTTCATTTAGGAGCATCACTCACCGATTTTACATGGTTGCTCACAAAAAGACATAACTTTCAAACAAAATGAAAGTATAAAAATAAAAATCATTTAAACTAAATCAGTTACTAACCCAATTTAAATGAGCTTCAAACAAAATCAGAAAAACAAAAAAATGTAAAAGGTACTCACAATTATTTAAACTCCATAACTTTCAATGTCAGTCTGGAGGGCCTAACTCTCTGCCTCAATTAAGCAGACATAGTGCTGTCATCCAGCTGACCATTATGGTGGCCCTCCTCACTGATACTCAGTCTTAAGGGGAAAGGGTGAACTGAATATTAACATAAGAAATTAACAGACAAAATAATTTTCAAAACATGATAAAACATAATAGACACAAGAATGATATTTAAGGACTGACAAAAAGATCATAACACATAACACTAAATTTAAGCTAACGTTGACACCCTTGTTACAACGTAACATTATCCAAGGTGGCTTTTGCCTTGCAACTAATGCTGCTTTTAAATCCCAGTTGAAGACTCACTACTTCATTGTAGCATACCCTGACTAAAGCTGCTGATTAGCCGTGCATACTGCATTTCTGAATGTTGAATCATTTATACAGAAATACGATATTTTAAACTGTTACTAACCCTCTTCTGTTCTGTTTCTGTTTTTGGTATCTGGAAGTGGCACTTGTGCCACTGCCTTACTGCCAGGCTGCTTTCCTGCATACAGAGAAGTCATTTCAGATAAAGGAGCATTGGAATCATCGGATGGAAAGATTCTATCATTGGATTGGACGGCCAGAAGAAATTCCAAAATGTTGACTGAGATCTCCAGGACTGGGACTTTGTTTTTGCTTTCTATTTTACAATTATAATCTAATCCATTGTCAGTGGCCATAGTTTGGTATATGTGTACCAGTTCTGTATTTAGTAATTAGCATAATATATACTTGTATTTTGACTGAGAATTATTCACATCACTCTGCACCAGCACATAGTGAAGAGCACAAAACAGACAATAAGTTGTATTGTATTGTAATCCTTTTTTCCCAGTTTTGTTATAGCTTTCATTTATTTATTAAATCCTCAAAAGTCAAAGAAAATATGTTTTTGTCCTGAGGACCAGGGTTTTACAGTAGTCCTCTCCTCTAAAAGACAATTATGTGATATTTTTAAACTTTCAAAGCCTGAGTCCCATTTTGGGCCTGTGCTGACTGAAGCCTGCCCTTTGCGTTTGGGATAGATTGCCAGGGGTGAGGCCCACTGTAGGTTTTCAGATCAGGACAGTAGATTGAGACCTGTACCCTTTTTTGTTTTGTGTGGTCACAGTCATAATGTGGTCAAATTTAGAATTGGCAGTCAATTAAATAGACACATCTTGTGGACAAAGGAAGAACAAACCCGCCTTTGATGCATCTTTTACCGTCTGTTAAATAAATAATGATGTGAATATACTGTACATATAATAATATCATCTGGAATAAACATGAGCCAAGCTACTGTATGTATGAGCTCTGTCTTCCTTTTCTTCTGTTGTCCATCATAAAGCAAAAAATTCAGATGGCTTTTTACTACAAAATTAGGAAGATTTTTTTTTTTTTGCATTCTCGACCTGCCAGTGTTTCTGCCAGAAGCTCATTTTAGGTCACTGCCAGCGAACCAAGCCAACCTACCAAGGGAAGCTGGGGCATTGAAATGGCATTTTCAAATGTTCCTAAAACACACACACACACAAATCAATCTTTGTATTTATCATTGCCTACATCTAATATATACAATAAAAATATTTTAGAGGGTTCACTGTTTGCATATTGAACACCCATCCATCCATTTTAGCACAATTTCAGTTCAGTTCAGGGCAGGGTGACTGGGCAGAGGCTATCCCATCAGCACTGGTTGTAAACAGGAAACAACCTTGGAGGAAGAGTCATGTCTCGGGGCACATTCACACACTCATTTGGGCCAATTGAGAATGCCCAATTACTCGCACACATCTCCTTGGTTAGCAAACTTGAGAAACATGAGGAAAAACCCATGGGGGACATGCAGACTCCGCACAGACTTCTCAGAGCAAGGATTTAAACCCAGTTGCTTGGAGCTGTGAAGCATTAGCACTAGCCACCATGACATCACCAAAGAGATGTTTGAATCATTCATTCATGCATTCTGCAATGCACATAATGCACCTATCATTTCGCATATAATATTTCACACGTGCAATTGTGCATTGGGTCCATTTATAACAAATACATAACAGAGAACGGTGAGTGCTTGAGGGTAGCTGGTGAGTAATCACGATTGGCCGTGACACGGTTTCAAATGTCTTTATTTTAGCGTTTCATCTCTAGAGCTTTTCATTCATGTTGAATGTAGCGTACCAGGTGTGGAGACTTGCAACAATAGCAGTTATTTTCCAGGTCACCTGCAATTGAATTGATCTAAATGCTGAGGATTCCCACCTGATCCACATGACATGTATATCAAAGCTTTGCGGGGGAAAAAAAATAGCGCAAAAGACTAATAACACGGTTTATTAGAGGAAACATTTTCCAACACTGCTTGTAGCAAAGCATGCCATTTAACATTTGCTTGCAGCAGTTTAATTCTGTGTGTGATTAATAACTATATCCTATGACCCTGAATTGGATTATAGGGGTTCAGAAAATGGATGAATGGATAATAACTACGGAGGACAATTATGCTGGCAGATCTGCATATTCAGCTATACATGTTTTCTAATTTGGGTTTACTGTATTTCTAAATGCTCAGATTTAAAAGCACCTATTTAAGTATGCAAAGATCTCAGCATCAACAATAAAAAGTCTGACTAATGAGAAGCTCATAATCCTTTTGTGAGAACAGATTGGGGATAATTAGCATCAATAATTATTATTTGAGCCGCAACAAGAGCAGGAAAACAACTGGTGGATTTTTGACAGAGGTAATTTTTTTTGGATTCTACTCCTTATATAGCTACCATATTAATTTGGGGTTAATCGTTTATTTATTTTTTTAGTCTGTTGTCTAGATGGCTAATCTGTCAACCAGCAGGCTGTTGCGTGCACAGGTTCTTTCTTAGGTTAGGTCCACAATGAGTGGTATTGAGATCTGCATTTCATCCATACAGTATATCCATCTAGTGAACTTGATTAATCCAATTTAAGGGTCGCTATACACTACTGGATCCAACTGTGTACAGGTCTCCCACCACTTCAAGGGTAAACTTACTCACAAACCCACATCCATTTGTATGGGCAAATTTAGAACTAACAATTAACCAAACACACATGTCTTAGTTGGTGTGGGACACTGGAGTTGAAGAAAAAAACAACAAAGAAACTGGATAATAAATTTGAGCACATTGTATTGGAACCTTATTCAGGGTTTTTCAGTTTTGGCCAGATTAAATTAAAGGTAGGTTATTTACTTCAGAGTAAGATGGGTACAAATTAATTCTATAACAGAAATTGAGGTAAGATATCAGGAAAGACTTGAGTCATGCACCACCTGTCTTTCACTTGTCACAAACACAAGCCCCATGAACATGCCACTAGCTCTAGTGAGGTAACTGTGACGAGGAAAGATTTGAGTATAGCACAGTCAGTATGTCCTTTTGTTTTGCTTCCTTAGATCAGAGGAAGAAATTTCAAGCAAGCCAAGATGTTACTCTAGCCAGAAAACCAGAAGCTCCACCACTTCCTGCCCTTCCCTTATTTAAGATGAAGGACAACCAGATGTTGACATTTGAATTTTCGCTTACCAGAAGCTTTTATACAAAGTGACTTACAAAAGAGGTCAACAAAATCAAGTAAACCTCAGTCTGGTGGTCTGTTTAAGAGAAAGTGTTACAAGGACAAGGTTACAAAATTGATCATCACATGTGAAGATCTCAGAAGAAAGTGCAAGGCAGTTACACTTTTTTGGATTCAAGAGCCTATCAAAGACATCATCAATTAGACAGAAATTCACAGAACAGGATAGTCTTCAAATGCTTCATTGAGGGAGACAGAATTTTGAATGGAGGTGGGCAGCTCATTCCACAAGCTAGAAGCTACACATGAAAAAGTCTGGAGAGACATTTAATACCACACAAAGATGGCATCACCAGATACTGTTCATCAGCAGACCCGAGTGAGCAAGAAGAAGCAGAGGACCTCACAAGTGTCTCCATATAGTTGCTAACCTATTGACTACTTTGTAGGCAAGCCTCAAAAATTTGAAATGAATACACACTGCTACAGGGGGCCAATGAAATGATCTGAAAAGAGGAGTGACATTTGTCCTCCTCAGCTGGATGAACACAAGGCATGCTTCTGCATTTTGAAAAATCTCCCTCAGCTTGGTAGCACATGCCAGTGCACCTGCCAGCAGTAGGCTGTAGTGGTCCAGATGTGAGAAGACCAGTCTGGACCAGGAGTTCTGTTGCACACTGTCAGATAGGGCCTGATTCTGAGAATATAATATAAAGTGAATTTCTAAGACCTAGACACAGTTGCATTATGGTCTAAGAAGAACAACTGGCCATCAATCACCACCCAAAGATTGCATACTGACTTGGTGAGTGTTATCACTACTGAGCAGAGCTGAACAGAGATGGGATGTCGATTAGGAAGGCAACTTGGGGTAACAAGGAGGTTTGTCTTTGTCTGGTTGCACTGTAGATGGTGTGACATGCAATGAGATGTGCAGTGGTTTTATCTGATATGGTGTGGTTCTCTGGAGGGAATGGCAGGTACCACTGCATAGCATCAGCATAGCAGGGCATGAGAAACAATGGGATTGAATGATGGGGCCTAGTGAAGTAGTGTAATGAGATAAGAGGAAAGAAACCAGCACTGATCCTTAGGGCACTCCCACGCTTGATTGATGCATGCTGGGCATCTCTCACAGAATAGGCTTTTCCAAGGTGGTAGTACCCAAACTACCTGAAGGCAGTCTCAGTGATGCCAAGTTCATAGTGAATGGCGGGGTCGACCTGACAGTTGGCTGTGTCGAAGGCAGAGGAAAGATCAAGAAGGATGAGGACAGATGACATGTTGGTAGCTTTAGCCATAGTAACATGTTAAAAACATAGAGTAGAGCAGTTTCAGTTGAATGGCCCCTCTGGAAGCCTGACAGATTAGGATGAAGTTGTTGTTCATATCGGACTCTGCTCCCAAAGAGATAGCATCTCACATGGAGACAGCCTTAATTAAGTAGCCATACAACTGCAGCATACCTTTGAACCTAAGTTCCTTTCTCTCTGATTTTTTAGCTTAAAGACATGTATTAAATGGGGCTAAAATGCTGGTACCCCAACATTTTTACATAGTCCCCATCTTCTTTTAACACTCTTTAGTTCAGTCAGGTTAGGCTGAAAGATACAGTTTTAACGATGAGTGATGCAAAATAAGTATCTATTGTTATATTATACACTCTTTAGCTACCTTCAAGCTGCTTAAGCCACTCTTAAAGCTGGCTTCCCTTAGACTAAGCTATATTGGCTGATGGCCTGTTCTTTCCATTAAATGTTTCTTATTTCTATTTAGTCAAGTAATGAATGCTCCAATCTGTAATCAATTTCTGAAGACAAACAACACTCTAATATGTCCTCTGTTACTTTCTGGTATTTGGAATATCCTGAACTAAATTACAGTTAAAGAACTGCCAAAGCTGATGGTCAATATCACTACTACTGCCTGACCGAGAACAATCCTAAGCTGAAAGTCAGCCTGGATCTAGTAGCCTTTATGTATCTAAATCCTGGGCTAATACCTTATGTAAATCTTGGTGTGGGGCTATAGGGCAGTGGTATTCAGGTTCAGTCCTGGAGGCCGATTATGGCACCAGATTTTTGCCCCAACTTACTCCTGCTGTGAATGGAACTTCTACCTTTGCTAAGCAAGCTGTTTTCCTAATTTCTGTGTTTTGGTGTCAATCCAAAAATTACAAAGCTAATATACAGGGGAGTGCTAACAGGTGTGAGTATGCGAAACAGAGTTTATTCTTGTTTTATTTATTTATTGATTGATTGATTGTATTGCATTGTACTGTTTTGTATTGTTTAATTGTATTAATTGTCTTCTTTTTATTATTATTATTAAAGTGTGCTCGAGTGTACCAACCACAACCTGCATGTCTTTTTCTATACGAACAACAGTAAATCTACTTTGCCCACCCCGTATGAATATATGTATGTATGTATGTATATATATTGTGGCACGCGGCTGGGGGTGGTACCCAGCTGAGATCCCCAAGAGGACCGAAGGAGGGCTCACGCCTCCTCCAGACCACGAGGGGGCTTCCGCCCTGGTTGTGTTGGGGACCACGGGTGCAGGGCTGTAAAGCCCAACCCTGTAGGGGCCCGTGGTCACCGCCAGGAGGCGCCCCAATGCCTGGAGAGCCCTGGACCTCAGCACTTCCGCCACACCAGGAAGTGCTGGGGGGAAGAGGAGCAGGGACAGCCAGAGTGCTTCTGGGGTTACAGCCAGCACTTCCGCCATACTGGGGCGTGTCGGTGGAAGATTGCCGGAGCACCCCTGGAGCACATCCGGGAGAACATTAAAGGGGCCGCCTCCCTTCATTCAGGGCTGGAGTCGGGTGGAAGAGGACAAGGTCTGGGGAAGGAAAGAGGCGGCCTGAAGCAAGGAAAGGCAGACTGTGGTGTTGGCCTGGACTGTTGGGGTGATTGGTGCTGCAGCACTGGGTTTGTGCTTTGAATTATAATTGTAAATACAGTAATCCCTCGCTATATCGCGCTTCGCCTTTCGCGGCTTCACTCCATCGCGGATTTTATATGTAAGCATATTTAAATATATATCGCGGATTTTTCGCTGCTTCGCGGGTTTCTGAGGACAATGGGTCTTTTAATTTCTGATACATGCTTCCTCAGTTGGTTTGCCCAGTTGATTTCATACAAGGGATGCTACTGGCAGATGGCTGAGAAGCTACCCAGCTTACTTTTCTCTGTCTCTTGCGGTGACTTTCTCTGATCCTGACGTAGGGGGATTGAGCAGGGGGGCTGTTCGCACACCTAGACGATAAGGACGCTCGTCTAAAAATGCTGAAAGATTATCTTCACTTGCTATCTTTTGTGCAGCTGCTTCCTGAAACGACATGCTGAACGGTGCTTCGCATACTTAAAAGCACGAAGGGCACGTATTGATTTTTTTATCTCTCTCTCTCTCTCTCTCTCTCTCTGCTCCTGACGGAGGGGGTGTGAGCTGCCGCCTTCAGCAGCTTTGTGCCGCGGTGCTTCGCATACTTAAAAGCCAAACAGCCCTATTGATTTGTTTGTTCCTTTGAAGAGGAAGATATGTTTGCATTCTTTTAATTGTGAGACTGAACTGTCATCTCTGTCTTGTCATGGAGCACAGTTTAAACTTTTGAAAAAGAGACAAATGTTTGTTTGCAGTGTTTGAATAACGTTCCTGTCTCTCTACAACCTCCTGTGTTTCTGCGCAAATCTGTGACCCAAGCATGACATTCTAAAAATAACCATATAAACATATGGTTTCTACTTAAAGGATTTTCTTATTTCGCGGGTGGCTCTGGAACACAACCCCCGCGATGGAGGAGGGATTACTGTATTGTAAATAAACGTGTGTTGGGTGCAAACATGATGTCCGTCTGTCTGTGTCCGGGCTATCTACTACAATATATAAACAGTATATATATATATATATATATATATATATATATATATATATATACATAGTGATCCCCCACTTTAGCTATTGTGCTCCCGCTATATCACAGAAAAATTCAATAAGTACATCCTACCTGTAGTGTACTTTGTAGCCAATTCATAACAAAGCATACGGTTTTCAGCAGTCACTACGGTAGACAAAGAGTTTCACATTACAGTACCCAGATGATTTCTTACAAGGCCTGTTATTGGCTGAAAGAGGAAACTCAACCAATCAGAGCAGTATTTTCATTCTCTTGGGCTCTGATTGGCTGCTGCTAACATGGTGTAATCTTGTAAGAACAGCGAGCGTGGGTCCCCAACGAATCTAAGTTCTCTGCATACGTTGCTTGTGGTCCGATTGTTGTGAGCAAACTTTTTGTGACCTTATCGTTTTGTTTTAAGCCCTACGATGGCTCCCAAGCATCCTGAATCTTCTAAGAAGGGAAGGAAAGCGTTACGCGGACGTTGCTCGCCATTACGGCTTGAATGAATCGACAGTACGCTACATTATTATTACTGTATTATATTATTATTATTATAATGTTACTCATACTGTATCCTTGGCCCGACATCCACATATGTGTTTACAAAGTGTGTTTTAATAAGTTTATATGTGTTTAAAGCATGTGGGAGGGGTATTTTAAGGCTTAAACTATAAAAAAATGTTTATTTATATGGTCTTTCTATATCTCGGATTTTCACCTATCACTGATGGGTCTGGAACGTAACTTCTGAAATAGGCGGGGGATCATTGTGTATATATGTTATGATCAAATTTTTATTATGTTAAAAATACACAATGAACATCATTATGTTAGGAAAGAGAAAGAGGTAAAAGGCAAACAAATATCAACACCCCATTTCCTCAACTCAACTCCAACCCAACCCAATCTAACGTATCGACCAAACTAAAAAACAAAAGATAACATGAGCCAAACTGAACCGGACATAGGTCAGCAGCCACTGTGGCACTAACAGAGGACTAGGAGAAATGGGGCTCAAAGGGATGAAAAAAGACAAAAAGAAACACAAGGAGGGATGTAATGGAAAATCTAGGCTACTGACCAACAGCAAATCTGTCATGAACCAGTTTAACTCGATTAGACATTGCAATAATTTTGGCAATACATGCTCTTCTGAGACACACTGCAGACAATTCCAGCATGAAGAGATCATAAACATGCAGCCTCCCACAGAATAGGAGAGAAACACTCTGGGGATTTTTATCAGGAGGCCAGTTGCAATTTACAGCAGCCACCAGCATATCCAATATAAGGAGTTGCTTTTGGCAAGAAGAAAAAGATATGGAAGACAAGCCTAGGAGAAATAAGATATGGGGTTCACAAAGGTACAAAGGTACATAGAATTTCAGAGAAAACAGATGAGACAAAAGAGCAGAAACAGAGAACAGGTGGGGAGGGCCAGAACATGTGAAGGAAAGTGCCAACTGTGCTATACAAATACAAATGACAAAAGTAGTAAGGGACCTGTCCAATAAGGTGGATTTTCTAGAGGACAACATAAAGAATCTGCAGTACTCTTCAGAACCAGGCTGTAATAATTGGAAGCAATAGCAGAGACTGAGGTATATACAGTATGTCAATGCTGAAATAATGAATAGACTGGACTAGTGAAATAGAGAGAGGAAGATAGTCAGCTGGTGCAGATTTGTGAAGAATGGGATAGCAAGGATTTGTTTCAATTAATTTTGTAGCCAGATAAGGCCTCACATGAGTGAAAAAGTTGGAAGATCAGAGGAAACGTTTCCTAAATAAAGAACATCACCAGTATAAAAAGAATTTTTATGAATTGCTTTGTGCACAGCAATTGGGATTTTCTAACACATTTTCAGATATCTGCAGCTAAGGGCTCCAAGGAAATATTAAAATGTAATGGAGAAAGGGGACTGCCTCGTCTGGCTCCTTTACAGATAGGAATGGTTGTGAAATGTCCATGTTAGTGAGAACAAAAGCAAAGGAAGTTGAGAAGACTGTATGGATCTTATTTACTAATCCCATACTGAAACCCATAGCTTATAGTACTTGCCAGAGAAATACCCAGTTTATCTAAATAAAGGCTTCGGAACATCAAGAGCAATGAGGGCAGCAGGGGAATAGAGAGTGGGGCAGCATCAATTACATGTAGTAATCTCTGAATGTTATTTACCAAGTGATGGAATTTGATGATTGATCAAGGTGCATGAGCACAAGGAGGAAAACCTTCAAATGTCTGGTAAGCACTTTGACTAATAGTTTAATGTCCGCCTTCATTAAAGGAGATGGATGGTACCTGAAGCAATTAGCTGGGTCCTAAACTTGTTGAAGCAGCAGCTTAATCAGAGCAGCATTAAGTTGTGAATTCAGCTGAGCTGAGACTATTGCAGCATTGACCATTTTAAAATATGGCATCGAATGCTGTTTCAAGAAAGCAGTCATCACTTCAAGGGGAAAACCATCTGGACCCAGGGCTTTTCAATTACTCATGGAGTCAAGAGCCTCCTTCAACTCTACAACAGAAAAAGGTCTATCAAGTAAAGAAACTTCTTCCTCCGAGAGTCTGTGGAGACTAAGAGACTCAAGAAAAGAAAAGTGGCTCTGTGTAGTATATATATGGTCTCCCATAAAAAGATTAGCATAAAAGTGCTAGAAAGTCTTATTTATTTCACTCTGATTATTAGTAAGAGCCCCAATTTTTGACCTAAAACTACTGATGTTAGCAAAGGAAACATTTCCCCTAAGGTTATTTCAATATTTTCTTCATAGGCAAAAGTATTAAGAGATTTTTTTTTTCAATATTTCCCACTTAAACAGACAATGTAATTTTAATCTGTTTTTGCAAAGACTAAAAGAACTGCACTAAGAGAGAAAAGTTAACTATTTTTAAATTAGGCCTACGGTGAGTTGTAGATTTCCACCTTCTTGTTTTAACTACTAAGAACGTCGAATCATTAGTAAAATCTCACCTCATTAATCTGCTAATTGAAAAAAGGAAACAGTCTTGTGTTCGCTGCTTGGCAGATGTTGTTCCATTTTGAATGTTACTTGTCAAATATTTGGAGTTGTTAGCAAATTTCATTAAAAGACATGAGGGGAGATATCAGATCCATATGAGGCAGTTGGTTTTCAAGCTGTTGCTTCAAGATCTGAGTACACTATATATATCTGATATAGAACAAATAAATCTTATTTTACACTAGAGAGTTTTGTCAGAAAAAAATCCATGGAAACAAGTGATGTCCAAACCAATTAGAAAATTAGATACATTGATCCATTCCCCACAACAGATGGCATGGTTGAGGCTGGTATTTATAGTTCAGACAGCCCAACATTTGTTGCATGAAAGATTAACAAGAAATTAATAACTGGAGGCAAAGGCACTTAACTATAGTTAGCCTGGATTTAGGAGAGTTATTAAAGCCAAATGACCTCTGGTGGTTCACTGATCCGATTGACAATGACATTATTACCATCACGGTTGATACTAGGAGGGTATATGTCACAATTTGCTTACTTTAGACTTTGATATAGTCTGAACGAGTGGAGAGGTAAAAGAAATTATTGTTGTGAAAGGACTAATATATTAGAGGGCCGTGTTCCTTGTGAGTACTCTATATTTGTACTGTATATAGTCTGGAATACTAATAGTGTTTATTTTTCATTAAGGTCATGGCGATGTGATGGGAAAGTAATGCATAATATGAGTTGGTGTTTAGAAGTTTTTCAATGCTGAAAAAGAATTTAATAAACAAGCAAATTCAATACATCTGATAATAAGATAATAATATAACACAGTATAAATATTAATTCATTCATTATCTGAACCCACTTGGTTCAATTCATTGTCACAGAGAGTCTATTCCAGGAGCACAGGACACAAGGCAGGAACCAACAGTCAGCAAGATGCCATTGAATCACAGGACTCACTCATTTACACAATCATAATTTCCATTCTTAAAAAACCTAACATGCACATCTTTCAGATGTAGGTGAAACATTTTAGGATGAGATGAAACAGACAGGAAGAGGATGTGCAAACACCAAACAAACAGTAATCATGTCCACTATTTAATTCCTGGACCTGTTAGACACAAGCACCAACCACTGTGCCACAGTACTCTCTAATGTTTTGATGTTTACTGTCAAATTAAGAAAATAAGATTTCAGTACAGCCTACTACACTGGTCTATAAACAAATAATGACAATGATGCTTGTGGGGTGAATAATTTTGAAGAACAGTCCCTATTCAGCAGTGATAGTGGCTGCAGAATGAGATAAGAACCTCACCTGTGAAGACTTTCTTGTGTGGGATAAGATGTTGTAACTGCCCAGCTGGAGTATAAGACTGGAAAATATTGAATGTGATGTGCCCTGTGTATGACATGTAAGGCTTTACTTACTCACAGAGAATCTCTAAATGAACTTCGGACATCTATCATTGGTGATCGCCATTGGTGATGGAGATGAAGTGACTGTCTGATTTACACTAATTAGAAAAAGATGGAAAATTGTCCAGACACTCTGAACTGTGCCCCCATGCCACAGTAAAAACACAGAATTTAGAAACTAGGAATTATGAAAACACCCATTTATGTATTAGAACAAATACAACCTCCAAAGGCTAAGTCTAGTGTTTACATCATTTTTTTCCTTCTTGTGAAAACATGGAACTTATCAGATACCTATTTATCGGTGCATGAAGTATTGTTGTTTATGTTTTAAGTAAGTGGAAATCGGTTGCCTTCTCACAGCCACATCCACCCTTATCTGCTCCTATTAGTCACACTTAGCAGTAGTAAGTAAATCGGTGCCGTGGTCAGAGCATAATCGCTTGAAGTTACAACTTTATGATCCACTGACATATTACTGATTTTCAACAAGTTTTACTGATATGCAGTCTTTAAAAAGTTCAGATGCTATGATCCACAGACATATTAAGGATGTTCAAAATGATGTCATGTACAGTATATGTATATCTGTTACATGAAATCTCCATGTCATAATCTCAAAGAAGTCACATCTGAAAGAGATGCTCAAACCAGAATTTCTAAGAAGAACCCATCAATGGTATATCCAACTCACTACAAAGGAGACAATATTTGCAAAACTAGATATTTCCCAATTATAATAATTTTATTACTTCTCATATGAGAAAAAAATGTTTCATGGTTTTGACTGTTTCAGAAGGAAATATAGCTTCCTAGCCCATCAGTGCTCTTGTCATTAGAAAGTTAGAGCAATTGTGACAAGAAAAGCCCATTCAGCCCAACAAGTTTGTCCATCCCACTCACTTAGATTGTCCAAAATAACATCAAGTTAAGATTCAAAGGCCGCCAAAGGCTTACACTCCAACGCACTACTTGGTAATTTAATCCATATGTCAATGGTTCTTTGTGTGAAGGAATACTTTTTCACATTTGTGAAAAATCTGCCCAATAACAGGCTTCAAATCATCTCTCCATGTTCTTGTTACAGAGTTTATTTTAAAGTTGAATCCTGGATTCTCAGCACTCATTCCTTTAACAATTTTAAACACTTCGATTGTGACATCTCTTAGTTTTGTTCGCTTCAATTAAAAAGATTTAACTCCTTCAATTACTCCTCATAGCTTGTACCTCTCAGTCCGAGAATCAGCCTAGTCTCTCTCCTGTGGACTTTTTCTAGTGTTGCTATGTCTTTTTTTATAATATTCTGAATTAAACTGCACACAGTACATTAGTTAAGGCCTCAGTAGTGAGTTACATAACCTCTCTTGACTTGTACTTGACACATTGTCTAACTTCAAGTCCTGTTAGCTTCCTTTATTGCTTCTGTACACCGTTGTGATGTAGATAGGGATAAGCCCACTATGACTCCTAGATTCTCTTCAGGTGTACTTCCAAGTTCCAGACCTTTCATTGTGTATTCAAATCTAACATTTCAACTTCCTATGTATATTACCTTTCCATTTACTTACAGTACATTAAATTTCTGCCCAAATCTATATGGTGTCTACTTGACTTCATAGGTGGATTGGGAGAGCATGGGGGGGGGGGGTCATGAGGTCACTGGAATGGGATGGGTGCTCTATGCAATAGGATGAAGGTCCAAGTCTTTAGAGTCCCGGTGCTTCCTGTTTTGCTATATGGTTGAGAGACATGGATGCTATCCAGTGACCTGAGATGAAGACTGGACTCCTTTGGTGCTGTGTTTCTCCAGAGAATCCTTGGGTACCACTGGTTTGACTTTGTGTTGAACGATCAGTTGCTCACGGAGTCTCAAACAAGGCACATTACCTGCATTATGAGGGAGCATCAGTTATGGCAATATGGCCATGTGGTGCAATTCCCCAAGTGTGAGGATCATTGTTGAGGACCCAAGTGGCTGGACCAGGCCAAGGGGACACCCACGTAAGACCTGGCTGCGGCAGATAGATGGTCATTTCTGGAGGGTGGAACTGGACCACATGTCTGCCTGGGCGGTTGCCAATCAGGATCCCAAACTGTTTTGTCGTGTGGTCAGTGCGGCAACGCTCTGTACTAGTGAATGTTCCCCAACCTGACCTGACCTATATGCTGTCAAAGTCCCTTTCTAAGAATTTAGCTGATTCTATATTATCTGCCCTTCTAATCTGCAAGATTAAATATATTCCTATTCAGAGCATTGCTGTACATTAAAGGTATCAGCAGGCCCAAAACTGACATTTGAGGGACAGCAATTTTAACATCATCCAGTTTTGATAAGGGTTCCTTCACTATAACCCTGTGCTTCCATTATTTTACCCAACTGTACACACATCTACACACTACAACCTGAACTCCCACTTCTTTTAGTTTGATGCCCAGCCTCTCCTGCGGAACCTTATCCAATGATTTCTGAAAATCAAGATAAACAATACTATGCACCTCTATTATCATACATTTTTGTTGCTTCTTCATAGAATTCCTCCATATTAGTAAAACACAACCTCCCCATCTTAACCTATGCTGACTGTTCCTTAAACTCCCGTTCTTGCCATGCTGCACAATCTTCTCCTTAATAATTCCTTCCATTAATTTATTTGTCATGCATGTTAAGTTTACTGGCCTATACTTACTTAGATCTGTCTAGTCATTGCTTTATGTAACAGGATCATATTTGCAGTTTTCCAGTCCAGTCATAACAACTTCTTGTCTACTGTAGCTCAGCTTTCAATAGAGCCCTTACTACTTTTTATGCGTATTCAAGCTTAATGAGAAAAATCTAAAAATAAGCACAAAAAATACAGTGGTCATCAAATCCTAATTTCACTTTTAGTTCATTTTTGGATATG
This sequence comes from Erpetoichthys calabaricus, assembly GCF_900747795.2. Classification (NCBI taxonomy): domain Eukaryota; kingdom Metazoa; phylum Chordata; class Cladistia; order Polypteriformes; family Polypteridae; genus Erpetoichthys; species Erpetoichthys calabaricus. Next base: position 36,837,947 of record NC_041406.2, read on the forward strand.
CATTAGGGATTGCATCCTTATGTTGGAGTATTTCAGATCAAATGTGTTAAGAAGCCATTAGGATAGGCTTTTTCCCCCACCTAACCCCAAACTGGACTAAGCAAGTGTGAAAGTAATTAGATGAGTGGATAAATCAAGGAAACAGGCCATTTCATTCATCTGGCATACATTAAGTTAATGCTGACTTAGTTCAGTGATGTCTTCTCTTTTCATGTATTCCCAAACCTTACTAAAAATCACTTCATAAGTATAAACCATTTCTTTACACATTGACTCAAATCTGTTTGTTCTGTGTGACCGATCTGATAAAAAAATAAGGGACTATTCTGACACTTGAGCTTCAGGAAAAAAAATAAAAAGGAAAGAAGTTTTGATCTTCAGTTCATTAAAGACAAAGTTTAATTTAATAATAAACAAAGGTCTCTTATATTTGGCATAAACACTTTCTATTTTAAAGGAAACATTATGCTTTGATTATGAATTTATATCTGATTTGGAAAAAAGTATATAAGACAAATCAACTTATGTCAGGCAATCTGACTTATATAGTACATTTAACAAATCTTTTGCTGTAGGAAATTATTCATGGAATGAAATAGATTTTGAAAGAGAGGAATATGTGAGAAAATATCATTTCTTGCAACTATACTGTATGAAGCAATAGGGAAGTTAATTCTACACACTGTATCTGTATGGCCTACAATAATTTAATTAAAGATATCTACATATGAATGGTTCAGTTAAATTTGGGACAGCCATTAACATTTACAGCTATTTGTCTTCTCTGCTTTCACAATTTGGGGAAAAATAAAATGAGCATGGTTTTTGAAGAGGAACTGCCTAAGTTATCAGATACTCCAAATTCTGTTGTTTTTGCACTGCACCTTATTTTTGAAGTGTTCCTTTTAAAATTAAACACATCTATTAATATCTACTTCAGATCTCTCAAATGTCCAGGTTTATCACTTGCTTTTAAACAAATAGGTAAACCGAGAATGAAATGATATACAGCAGGGGTGGCGAACTCCAGGCCTCGAGTGCCACAGTGGCTGCAGGTTTTCATTCTTACCATCCATCCATCCATTTTCCAACCCGCTGAATCTGAACACAGGGTCACGGGGGTCTGCTGGAGCCAGTCCCAGCCAACACAGGGCACAAGGCAGGAACCAATCCCGGGCAGGGTGCCAACCCACCACAGGACACACACAAACACACCCACACACCAAGCACACACTAGGGCCAATTTAGAATCGCCAATCCACCTAAGCTGCATGTCTTTGGACTGTGGGAGGAAACCAGAGCGCCCGGAGGAAACCCACGCAGACACAGGGAGAACACGCAAACTCCATGCAGGGAGGACCCGGGAAGCGAACCCAGGTCCCCAGGTCTCCCAACTGCGAGGCAGCAGTGCTACCCACTGCGCCACCGCGCCGCCCTTCATTCTCACCATCTTCTTAATTAGTGACCAGTTTTTGCTGCTGATTAATTCTTTTAATTAACTTGACTCAGCCCACATAGTTGTTTCTTTTTCTTTAATTAGCAGCCAAACAATAATGAGACACAAAACAAGCCACCACGTGACCAGCTCACCTGTGCCCATCGCACAATATCTGAAATTAAAGAGAGGTGATGGTCTTAGTAAGGTTGATCTCTCCGGTCACCAAAACATTTTGGCGGTGCTCTTAGTAAGAACAGAAAAACAACAGTTTTCGAAATGTGTGCTGTGGAAGAATGAGAGCAGCAACAAGCCATGGAGTTAAATAACGGGTTTAATTAACAGCAAGAATTGGCTTCTCATTAAGAAAGTGATTGGAGTGAAATTGGTTGGAGTTTGAAGCCCCAGTTTAGCTGGTCATCTTTTAGCTTGTTTCACATCTCATTTCTGCTTGGCTGTCATTTAATGAAGAAAGGAATCAATTCAGAGGGCTGAACTCTTCTAACAGGGCTATTAAAGTGATGGGGAAAAAGTTAATTAGCAGTGAAAATTGGTCAATGATTAGGAAAAGGGTTAGAATGAAAACCTGTAGCCACTGTGGCCCTCCAGGCCTGGAGTTCGCCACCCCTGATATACAGAATAACACAATCCTGACCCATAGCCTAGTCACTAAAACCCAAAGTTCTACTCGAAGCACAGAAAAAATAAAAGTTCATTGTAGTGGTGCTCCCCTGGGATGGCAGAGTGCTGCCGCCACACAAGAGACCTGATTTAAATCCAGGTCACGTCACAGTCTGCATGCTCTTCATATGTTTAAATGTACCATGTATACTCACATATAAGTCGGGTCTTGAAACCTGAAAAATCGATCATTAAATCAGGCCCTGACTTATACGACTGTTCAAAAATGTGACACTTACATTTTTATTTTTTTACATCTTCTTGCCCCAAGCCCTCACATCCAATCTCGCATCAGTTTCTAAGATGCATCGAATTTTGTTGCAGCAGCGCAGTTACCAATTTCTTTCGCTACTTCAAAAACGTTTAATTTAAAACCAGCTTCATATCTTCTTCTGATCGAACGCTCCATCATAGATAAGGGATGTTCTTACGATAAAGGTGTATGACGGTGTGAGATACAAAAAAACACAAATCAGTGCAAACATTGCTTTAGAATAGTTTGGGTATTACCGTGTGGTCACGTAGGCACAATACATAGAATAAAAAAGGCAGTGTGCTCCGTGGTTACTCTCTCAGGTGGGCGTTAGCATATCATAATCTCTTGGACCAATAGAATGAGTTTTCTGCATTTGACTAATACGACTGACATTATAAAATACCAGAAATTATACAGTCAAATCAAGTCCCGACATATCCACGGGAGAACGTAAACGCAAGTATATATATTTTTTTTCCTTCAGCCACTCCAGTTTTCCACCCATAATCCAAAGATTTTAGATTAATTAGCAGCACTAAATTGGCCTGTATATGGAGGGTGTATAATGCAGATTAATATTTCATAATTTGATAATTGTTTTTAAATTGCCATTCAACAATGAATTAGATATTTAAAAGTAAGCACATATTCTAAGTGAAAAGTGTAAAAAGTATAAAAAGAGGCATCGTTTTCAGAAAGGCATATTTTACTAATAAGAACAGTTGTGCTTTATGATGTTACAAACATTTACTTCACCTTCCCCCCAAGTCTTTGGAAATATTGTTAAGTGCTGATTCAGGATGTGCACAAGAATACTTTGTATAACAAATACACCATTTCTGGTATAGTTTAGAAGTGACTAAAATTGCTGAATACAAAGCTGGTGCTTCAACATTCTATCTGTGACATCAGAAGAGTGGATTTAGTTTGTATGAGCTTCACATATTGAATACATGAACATTTTACATTCTGTGAGCCAGCCCCCCAAGGAAGTTAGTGTAGACTGGAAGGAAGATTTGAGAAGGCAGTTTACAACCTAATTACTTGTGTATCCTTTTTTTTCTTGTTTGACTGAAATTGGAGAATATGCTTACATGTTGGAATAAAGCATGGGCTGGGCTGACAGGGCTGTATCTGTCTGAGCTGAGAGTTTAGGAACTATACACTCCCATTTGTGCAAGGAGCATGTCAAGGACCATTAGAATTGGTAAAATGAGGCCTGCCAAGGCATGCCCTCTCTCCCACTACCATTTTTCCATCTGTGGAGGAGGACACGGCCACTGCATTCAAAGGTCATGCAGGAGCAAAGACCAAGTTGGACCAGAGGTTAATCAACATAAGAAAGTAATATAGTAAGTATTTGAATGCAAGATGAACTGCTTTTGGGCATATTATGTATAAAACATTACGGATAAATGTGTAACTTTTTCTCCTACCTGTTCTGGTACTCTTATCTTGTTGTATAAGGTCATACAAATAAAAGGTAGTGTTAAATATAAGGACTATAGCAGGGATTTGGGCCATTTAGTTAAGGTTTACATAATAAAGAGTATAAAGAGGATAAGAGTGTCACCCTAGGACCCTAACACGACAAAACAGTATGGTAATGGACAAGTGTTCTGCCAAGGGTTTGCTTCTGCATTGAACCCCACGCTTTTAGCGTAGGCCTTAAACTTGGTCAACATAAACATGATTAAATGGGTTTGAAAACAAGTTGATGGATGATGAATGGATGATGTTCCCTGCAACCAACCTAGTCTACTTTTTTGTATGAAAATATGCTATATAAATAAATGTTTTTGTTGCTGTAGTCAATAGTAGCATTTTTTACGTTTTTCTTCAATGTTTTTCCTTTTCCGAATCTGTCTGAAAACTTCTTCAAGTTTGTATGTTCCCTTAAATCTGTTAAAATGCAATCTACAACATACCCCTCACTCTCAAAGTACTTTTTTTTATTACTGGCATGAAACATTCACACTTACTGCTCAATAGATCAGTCAAAGGGTTAAAGCTAGCTAATGCCAGATTTTTAACCTGTCCATGTGTCAGTTAGCCAGTGAATATACAGTAAAGCCTAAAGCTTCCTGACTGCTGCCATGTATCTCTTGGTACTGCAAACATCACCCACTTTATAGCTGTCATGACAGACTCCTATAAATTAGATGATTTGCCCTACAGTTGTTACCTTAACTTATGCAAACATAAAAATACTATTATCATTCAGCATTTAAATTTTTTTTATCATTAAGCATTTATTTTCACTGCAATTTAAACTAAGGTGCAATCCCCTCCACAAACATAAAAATAATTGGCCTTATTAAAAGTATGCCAGACAAGTTAATAATGCACATTACATGTAGCTTATTAATGTCATTCTAATTTGTGACTGTCTTTTTAATACTGTTATTTTTTATAATCCTTGTATGTGGATCTGAATGACCTTGGGGCTCATGAAGGGGAAAGAACACCTTTGGGGCTGAGTCAATTGTAAAATCCCACATGTTAGAAGATCCCCACTGAAATATGGTGTGGACAACAGAGCTAGAGCTAGAGCTAGAGAACAAAAGCCCACTTAAATACACAATAGTTCAGGTTAAAGGGTTTTGCTGACAAAGGAACTGATTGTGAGAAAAAGATACAGGGAATCTGGAATAATGCCAAACCTCATCCTTCTTACCTCAAGGATAATGCAGGGGTACTTAAGAGAGACTCATAACAGAAAGGCAGCCATTACAGGATATTAGGCATCTGCTGCTTTAAATAATGGAGGAGGCTGACAAATAGGGATGCTTTACAGAGATTTCAGCCACATTAAAGCAGCTCTAGCTGTTAATATCCACAGCCTTCCATTAGAAGAATATATAAAAGGCTACCACAACACAGTCTTGATAGCCCCAAAGGAGGACATATAGACAAAAGCTAGTAGAAAGTATGGAGGCCATATACAAACTGAGAAAATGAACCTGAAAAGGAAGTGTTATTTTATATCTTTTGTGGTGAAATGGCAAACAAGCTATCCTATAGAGAAATATGGATGCCCTTTGACACAGCAGGTAGGGCTTGAGCCACACTACATGACAATACTAATGTACTCTTCATTTACATAACCTTAGCAAGCCAGTGACAATCATGGCACGCATTTGTCACCACCGGCCATAGAATATGACATGCCCAGTGACTTGTAATGTATATGCAAGACTTGATGACCAATAAGAGGTAAGCAAAGAAAACCCTAATCTTAAGAGTACAATGTCTACAATACAGCTGCTAGAAAATAAGGAAAGTGGGACCGTGCAAACAGAAGTATGGCTTGTCTGTCTAGCATCTTGTGTTTGTTAAATGTAAAATGACTGGTGGACACTGTGGCTGACCTTATCATCAGTGGGCCACTAATCACCATTTTATTTATAACATTATATATATATATATTGTGGTGGGTGGCCGGCTAAATATTCCAGCCCTCACCCCCAGGCCACCAGGTGGTGCTCTCCCAACAGCGTGGACATTCCCCGAATTCCAGCAGGGCCTCATGGACTTTGTAGTTTATATGCACAGACATGCTGGATACCATGGGGACCACCAGGAGTCGCTGTGGGGAGGCTGCCAGACTCTTACTTGCCCTATAACTCGGAGGTGCGTCATGATCACATGACAAGAGGAAACGACGTGCTTCCGGGTTGAAGAAAGGAGCTTTTTATCCGACCCGGAAGTGTTCATGATCACATGGACAGAAGGGAGAAACACTTCTGGGTCATGGACTATATAAAGGACTATGGGAAACCAGTACGCTGAGCTGAGCTGGGTGGAAGAGTGGCAATGCGTCTGGGAGTGGAGGATTGGTTATTGTTTATTGGTTAATTTATGAGTATTGTGGAGTGGAGGGTGCTTTGTGCACGTGATTATTATTTAATAAATAATAATAGTACTTTTACCTGGTGTCTGGAGTCGAGTCAGAGGGTTCAAGAGGACGACAAGGGCCTCAAACTACCACTATATATATATCCATCCATCCATCCATCCATTGTCTCCCGCTTATCCGAGGTCGGGTCGCGGGGGCAGCAGCTTGAGCAGAGATGCCCAGACTTCCCTCTCCCCGGCCACTTCTTCTAGCTCTTCCGGGAGAATCCCAAGGCGTTCCCAGGCCAGTCGAGAGACATAGTCCCTCCAGCGTGTCCTGGGTCTTCCCCGGGGCCTCCTCCCGGTTGGACGTGCCCGGAACAACTCACCAGGGAGGCGTCCAGAAGGCATCCTGATCAGATGCCCGAGCCACCTCATTTGACTCCTCTCGATGCGGAGGAGCAGCGGCTCTACTCTGAGCCCCTCCCAGATGACTGAGCTTCTCACCCTATCTTTAAGGGAAAGCCCAGACACCCTGCGGAGGAAACTCATTTCAGCCGCTTGTATTCGCGTTCTCGTTCTTTCGGTCACTACCCATAGCTCATGACCATAGGTGAGGGTAGGAACGTAGATCGACTGGTAAATTGAGAGCTTCGCCTTGCGGCTCAGCTCCTTTTTCACCACGACAGACCGATGCAGAGCCCGCATTACTGCGGATGCCGCACCGATCCGCCTGTCGATCTCGCGTTCCATTCTTCCCTCACTCGTGAACAAGACCCCGAGATACTTGAACTCCTCCACTTGGGGCAAGATCTCGCTACCAACCCTGAGAGGGCACTCCACCCTTTTCCGGCTGAGGACCATGGTCTCAGATTTGGAGGTGCTGATTCTCATCCCAGCCGCTTCACACTCGGCTGCGAACCGATCCAGAGAGAGCTGAAGATCACGGCCTGATGAAGCAAAAAGGACAACATCATCTGCAAAAAGCACTGACCCAATCCTGAGCCCACCAAACCGGACCCCCTCAACGCCCTGGCTGCGCCTAGAAATTCTGTCCATATAAGTTATGAACAGAATCGGTGACAAAGGGCAGCCCTGGCGGAGTCCAACTCTCACTGGAAACGGGTTCGACTTACTGCCGGCAATGCGGACCAGGCTCTGGCAACGATCGTACAGGGACCGAACAGCCCTTATCAGGGGGGCCGGTACCCCATACTCTCGGAGTACCCCCCACAGGATTCCCCGAGGAACACGGTCGAACGCCTTTTCCAAGTCCACAAAACACATGTAGACTGGTTGGGCAAAATCCCATGCACCCTCCAGGACCCTGCTAAGGGTATAGAGCTGGTCCACTGTTCCGCGACCAGGACGAAAACCACACTGTTCCTCCTGAATCCGAGGCTCGACTATCCGACGATATATATATTGTAGAAGGGTACAGCCCGGACACAGACAGGCAGACACGTTGCAGTCCATCACCACACGTTTATTTACACTCTTATTATTTACAAGTCACTAAGTGCACCGCCACCAACAAACCCCAACAGTCTCCCAAAGTTCAGGCTCCTCTGTAGCCACTTCTCTATCTCTTCACACAATACTCAGGGCCTCTCCTTGCCGCCTCCTCTGACCTCGTCCACCTCCTCACCCGACTCCAGCCTTGATTGCAGGGCGGCGGCTCCTTAAATAGGTAGCTGGGTGCGGCTCGCAATCAGCCACCTGCCACATGATATATATATATATATATATATATATATATATATATATATATATATATATATATATATATATATTACTAAACGAAGGTTGTATATATGCATGGATGCCAGATGCACCATGAGCGCACGCGCACTGCGCCTCAGAGTCAAACCCAGCGGCTTCCCAGAGTCAGTAGGTGGCGCCCAAACAACACAACACAACCTGTAAATTAAACTTCAGGTCACAATACAACTGCCGCCCGAACGCGAACACGCACACCACCGCATATACAACCTTCGTTTAGTAATGTTTGTATATATGCAAGGATTGCAGAAGCCAGAGGCCAGAAGCACTGACAGCGCACGCGCACTGCGCCTCAGCACCTCAGAGTCAAACCTAGCGGCTTCCCAGAGTCAGTAGGTGGCGCCCAAACAACACAACACAACCTGTAAACTAAACTTCACGTCACAATACAACCGCCGCCCGAACGCGAACACCACCGCATATACAACCTTCGTTTAGTGATGTTTGTATATATATGCAAGGAAGAAGCACCAAAAGCGCACCCGCACTGTGCCTCAGCGACCCCAAGTCAGTAGGTGGTGCCCAAACAACACAACATGACCTGTAAACTAAACTTGAGGTAAAGCGTGCATGCCAGGTTGTATATATGCACAGATGCCAGAGGCCACAAGCAAGCCGTACACAGTACAACCCCCGCCCGAACGCGACCGCGCACACCACAGCATATACAACCTTCGTTAAGTAATGTAGACCTCCAAGCCCGGATCCGCCGCAATGGTCACTTCGGCACGCGAATCCACCACCGTCACCAAACGACTTCTAGCTAAGGACACAGCAATAGAAAAACAAAAACGAGACCGCATGGATAAAAACAATGAACGAAGGTGCCTACAACGCGCTTCTGAAACACCAGAACCAAAGGGGTCATGGCTCCAAAAAGAAACAGCTTTAGTACAAATATATTTATTTAATTGAATGAAAACTTTCCCAGGACGCACCCACCCTCCATGATTTTTCTTCCCTCCATATATTGCAGGGAACAGAAAGTGATTGATGTCTTGTCCTATGTGTACCTTCAGCTCCTTCCTCTGCATTTACGGGTGTGAACATCTCTTAACAGTTGTGTCCTCTCTTGAGCGACTTTCTGTAAACGACTGTCATTACTTTTGAGGCCCCTTTCTGACCTCCTTCCTGGTTTTATACTTGCTGTCTTTGAAAGCAACCCTCTCAGCATTCCTCATATGCCTTTACTCTTACTTGTGTGTCTCTCACTTGCACTTTCTCTTTTGTCACATCATCAAAGCTAAACTGATCAATTACATCAAAGAGCCAAAATCACCAATCAGAATGCTCAGAGGGATTGAACACACAAATCGTATTATTTTAATACATAGTAGATAGATTTTATTACAGTATATTTATTTTATATATATATAGCCAAAACATCTAACATCTAGAGTACTTTGTTTCTACTTCCTACTTTGATTTTTATTTTTTTCCACTTCAGGCACTGCTTTCTATACCTGGTAAATATTTGTACAGCCACTGATCCTGTCAGAGAGCATGTTAAATGGCCTCTTTCTTCTTTCCTTGTAACTACATTGTATGCATTGTACTTACAGGTAAGCAGACATTGGCTGTTAGCTCTTGCACATACACAAACCTGTTCATACAGCTTATGACAAAATTGTCAGACTGAGTCACAGACCAGTATGAATGAGCTACTGGGGATGTCACAAAGGACATGGGAGTGCACTGCGACTGCCTTTGACTCACTAAGATTATGTAGTCTATGACTTGAAATTGCTGAAAGAGTCACATAGAGTGACTAGAGCTCAAGTACCATGTAAGTCTGCTCCAGACTGGGATTGTGTTAAAGGGTGTTCAAGTTTATTATTTTTACTAAAATACATTTTTCTATTCTTACTGTGTAGATAGCCTACTGTAGAAATAAAATTGACATTGTAACTAATGGGTAAACTAAAAACATGAAAATGACATTAGGCAATAAATCAGACACTTAATGCTATCGTACTTGATTACTTTAACCCCTTGATGACATTTTTAAAAAAAATGAATGTGCATTTCTAACACTCTTGACTCTTAGTTTGGAAAGGTAAAGCTGGATGTGATGTGTACACCCATTTACTCATTTATCATCCTTATTTATTGTTATGTGGATTGCAGATACAAGAAGAGCTACTGTCATTGAATAATATACTGTGTTACAAGAAAATACAAAAGTCCCCTCAGTCGCTTGTCACTTATACATTGACAGTAAGCACCTGTGATGCATGTTTCTATTTTGATTTCTGTATATCCCACTGGCAGCTATAGCAATTTACATCTCTGCTTTAAAAATAAAAACATCACATGTTTGGATGAGAGGAGATCATTCAGCTGGTAAAGTTGAATTAATTAGCTAATAGCTAAGTTTTCCCAGTATCTCATCCAGATAATTGTCAAGCCTTCAGCCTCAACTACATAATTTAGTAAATGTTTTTCCAGAATTCCATGATACCTTGTGGGTAAAAGTGCTTCCTGATTACGGTCCTAAATCCCCACCATAATTTCTTGTGTTACTGTATATTTCACTATTTGGATTCAATTCTGTCAAATTCGTTTTATTAATACCTTGGATTATTTTGAAGGAATTGTAACAGGTAAGATTCCAGTTAGAGTAGCTCTTTACCAGGGATCTTCTTTAAATCCTTATCTCTTTAATCTATTAATGGATTTGTTGACTAATGGGATAAAAGACCAATCCTCCTGATGCATGCTTTTTACTGATGACATTGTGTTGTGTAGCACCAGAAAGGAGGAAGTGAAGAGGAAATTGGAAGAACTGAGAAGGGCTTTGGCTGATAAATAGGAAGAAGACAGAATATATGAGGCTTAAAGCTGACCAGGATTGAGAAATTAGTCTGCAGAGAAAGCTATTGAAAAGTCTGAAAATATTTAAATATCTAGGATCAGTGATAGCCCAAGATGGAGAATTAGATATAGAGATAACCCACAGAATGCAGTGTGGATGGAAAAATTGGAAGAAGATATCGGGAGCATTGTGTGATCAAAGAATTCAAGCGAAAGTTAAAGGTAAATGTATAGAGTTGAGACATGGGAGCACAGAAGAAGAAGCTGGATGTTGCAGAAATGAGAATGTTGAGATGGATGTGTGGAGTTAAAAAAACACAGAATAAGAAATGAGACAAAGGTACAAAACATTAGGAAAGACAAGAATGTACAGTGTGAGGGATGGCCGACCTGTCATCCTGGCCAACACCCCCAGGCCGCCAGATGGAGCTCTCCCTGCGGCATAGAGGTTCCCCGAATTCCAGCAGGGCCTCATGGACCTTGTAGTTTTTACAACCAGCCCTGCTGGATACCATGGGGACCTCCAGGAGATGCTGTAGGGAGGCTCAGGGAATTCTACATGCCCTATAACCTGGAAGTACGTCATAGGCAAGGTGACAAGGGAAATGACGTGCTTCCGGGATGAAGAAGAGGATTTTTATCTGACCCGGAAGTGATAGGAGATCACATGGACTGAGGGATTGGAAACACTTCCGGGTCAGGGAATATAAAAGGACTATGGGAAATCCCAGACGAAGAGCTGAGTTGGGAGGCAGGGTGTCTAAGCGTCTGGGAGTGGACGATTGAGTATTGTTTATTGGTTATTGTGGATTTATTGAGTATTATGAATTATTATTATTATTATTATTGTGGAGAGGAGGGTGCTTTGTGCACTTATTTATAATAATAAATATTATCATTGGACTTTTATCTGGTGTCTGACGTCTGGTCTGAGGATTCAAGGGGTCAACAGTGCCTTTATTTGTCACAACAGGAAAGTAGGTTGAAGTGATATGGACATGTGCTGAGGGAAGAGATGCAGGATGGAGGTGTTATGGAGGAGGCTGATCAAGCACATTGACCTCACGTAGAAGTGAGAAAAGATTAAGAAGAAGGAGAAGAAGAAGAAGAAGGTTTAAACCACAGAACAGGCTTCTCTATATAAGACTAGGGAAGTTTTGTAAGTTGGACATGGTCTTTAGTTGCTCTTTCATACATCCAAGAGCTACTTTGTCTTTTTTGTAATGTAGTGACCGGACCCCTGACTTACATTAAAATGTCCTTTTAATGTCTCTTTTGTCTATTTTTGATTAATTTATTACAATTTACATTCAGTTCTTTATGTTTTCGCATTTGTATAATGTATTTTTATCAGTTTTGTTAATTGTTTGGTTTCCATGTGTGAATGCTTATTCTGCCGGGTACCCTGCATTTTGTGGGTGGTTCCCCAAGAGGCAGGGCCACCATCAGTCTCCATTGAGGGACTGCTTCCAGCTCTAGAAAGACTCAAGGAAACCCTCTGCAATACACTGTATGCGCTTGTGTGTGGGTGAATTCTCAGCTTATTGTTCATTGTTGGCCTTTAGATTTTCTGGCTTTTGACATTTATTTTTGCTCTGTGTAAGGGTTTTGACTTTTGATTTACATACTGGGGCTTGATTATTACCTTTTAGCTTTATTAATACCTTTGATTTTTCTGAAGGAATTGTAACAGACAAGTTGTGGGACCTGTTTCTGCTCTTGCACAGTTACATGGTTCTCCCTGTAATGAGACATTGTCAAGAGTTGAGACTATTTTCTATGTTTTTCAACTTTAAAGCTTAATCTTAATTTTGAGACCTAGTCAGGCCTTAAGCCTACCATTTTCCTGGGTCAGGCTTGTCTTATCTGTTCAGTGGGTTTTTGAAGGCCTCACCCCTATGCTATTTTGTATAGTAGGAGATTCATGATTTTTGTTTAGACCATGAAATATCATTATAAAAGCAAGATTCTTTTGACAGAAATAGTAATATAACCAAACAAAAGAACACGAGAGCAAAAAATAATTAAAAATAATGCGACACAAATGAGATCCAAACTGAAATCCTCAAGAGTAATCCAAGCAGTAGCAAAAAGTTGAGAATCAGACAAAAATCAAAGAAAATCATAATACTCACGAGAACCATCTAAATGCACCAAAGTGCATTTGAATGATTTGCCCTGAACTCCAATTCCCAGCCTGCCTTTATAGGGTGCAGACCATTAATGGTGATGGATGGGTGGCCCTGCCTCATGGGAATTCATACACAAAATAAAAGAAACATGATACAATTGCAAGGCACACATAGATACTAAATAATAATTAAATTGAACAATAGAACAATATCATGAAAACAATGAATGATGATGAAAAAAGATGATGAGAAGCACTTTAAACATGAGATAGGGGATGATCCCTGGCTTGATCATAACAACATGAGGGAGATGTGGGACGATATCCTATTGTTAGTACACTTGCGAAACACAAAATTCAGCAAATGATGAAACTGTGTCATACTACTGGCTCTGTGGGCAATGCACCAAAACCAAGAACACCTACCATCCTTGCACCAAAGATTGTGACTGACATTGCAGACTGTATGGAAAGAAGTACTCAGAAGCTAGTGTAACAATTTTCACAACAGCCGTGTGTATCAGAAGGGTCATACAAGCACTGTATGTCTTTCATGATTTGCAGGATACTTTTCATAAGTCAATTTTATTCTCTCTCATACCACTTTCTATGTTACTCTTCATATGTTTCTATTTATTTACAATGTTTTTATGGTAAACGTTGAATTGTTTCAGAAAGGATTTAATGTAAGTTGTATCTGTAGCGACGGTAGGGAGCAGGTTGAGGAGACCCTGGAGAGGTGGAGATATGCTCTAGAGAGGAGAGGAATGAAGGTCAGTAGGAACAAGACAGAATACATGTGTGTAAATGAGAGGGAGGTCAGTGGAATGGTGAAGATGCAGGGAGTAGAGTTGGCAAAGGTGGATGAGTTTAAATACTTGGGATCAACAGTACAGAGTAATGGGGATTGTGGAAGAGAAGTGAAAAAGAGAGTGCAGGCAGGGTGGAGTGGGTGGAGAAGAGTGTCAGGAGTGATTTATGACAGACAGGTATCAGCAAGAGTGAAAGGGAAGGTCTACAGGACGGTAGTGAGACCAGCAATGTTATATGGGTTGGAGACGGTGGCACTGACCAAAAAACAGAAAACGGAGCTGGAGGTAGCAGTTAAAGATGTTAAGATTTTCACTGGGTGTGATGAGAATGGACAGGATTAGAAATGAGGACATTAGAGGGTCAGCTCAAGTTGGACGGTTGGGAGACAAAGTCAGAGAGGCGAGATTGCGTTGGTTTGGACATGTGCAGAGGAGAGATGCTGGGTATATTGGGAGAAAGATGCTAAGGATAGAGCTGACAGGGAAGAGGAAAAGAGGAAGGCCTAAGAGAAGGTTTATGGATGTGGTGAGAGAGGACATGCTGGTGATGGGTGTAACAGAACAAGATGCAAAGGACAGAAAGATATGGAAGAAGATGATCCGCTGTGGCAACCCCTAACGGGAGCAGCCAAAAGAAGATGAATTCCTAAAGCAAGTTGTTGTTCATGTAGCTCCTCTGTTGCAGGTTATATGGGAAAGAAGTAGAGAAAGAATGCAAAATCTAAGATATGTATGCATTATAAACTGGAACAGAGTATTTTTAACATTGTGTTCATAAGAATTACCCTTGTTATTAAGAGCAAACCAATAGGCTCTTTCAGCAACAATGATCAGAAGGAGTTGAAGTTGTGTATGCTACATCAACTGACCCCAGAAGTTCACCCTTTTATGGGATACGAGGGATCAAAGTTACTCCTTCTCACAAAACTTGCAAAAAATGGGGGGAGGGAATATAAGCATGTGGAGTGTCATTTTATGCTATTTCAAGGTCACTGACCATGAATATGGTGCTGTTTTTGATATTTAAATCTTTACCGGTGGTCTCATTTTTTACAGCCATTCCCAGAAGGTTAAAAATTGAAATTTCAACTTACAAATGTGGGGTATTGCTTTATACTATTTCACAGTCAGTTTACACAAATTATTTGTAATAATAATAATGAATTTGATTATTTTTGGTCTTTTACTATGGATCTAGTCTCTAGCCTCTATTGCCTTCTATCAGAAAGTGAACAATTGATAAATTACTATTAGAGTTTGGAATATTCAGACTTTAAATTGAAGAACATGTTTTGATACAGCCAAGGCATTACTGGTGGTTCTAAAGGCTATAACTGCTTAAAATGACTGATCTTTAGTTTATTATTCACATATGACTACCAAGTGCCATTTTCAGTAGCCATTCCTTTAGTGTCCTAATTGGACATTAGAGAAACCTTTTGAATGTTAGTGGATGTGGATTATCAAGGTAAAAAGGACGTCAACTTCCTGCAACATCCCAAAGCTTTCCAAGCGCTGCAGGTTTCTCATTTAGATAGATAGATAGATAGATAGATAGATAGATAGATAGATAGATAGATAGATAGATAGATAGATAGATAGATAGATAGATAGATAGATAGATAGATAGATAGATAGATAGATAGATAGATTATTAATTTATTAATAATTTATTATTTATTAATCCCAAGGGGAAGTTCACATACTCCAGCAGCAGCATACTGATAAAGAAAAATATTAAATTAAAGAGTGATAACAATGGCGATAACAATGCAGGTATACAGACAGACAATAACTTTGTATAATTTTAACGTTTAGCCCCCCGGGTGGAATTGAAGAGTCGCATAGTGTGGGGGAGGAATGATCTCCCCAGTCTGTCAGTGGAGCAGGACAGTGACAGCAGTCTGTCGCTGCAGCTGCTCCTCTGTCTGGTGATGATCCTGTTTAGTGGATGCAGTGGATTCTCCATTATTGACAGGAGCCTGCTGAGCGCCTGTCGCTCTGCCACGGATGTCAAACTGTACAGCTCCGTGCCTACAATAGAGCCTGCCTTCCTCACCAGTTTGTCCAGGCGTGAGGCGTCCCTCTTCTTTATGCTGCTTCCCCAGCACACCACTGTGTAGAAGAGGGCGCTCGCCACAACCATCTGATAGAACATCTGCAGCATCTTATTGCAGATGTTGAAGGACGCCAGTCTTCTAAGGAAGTATAGTCGGCTCTGTCCTTTCTTGCACAGAGCATCAGTATTGGCAGTCCAGCCCAATTTAAGATCCAGCTGCACTCCCAGGTATTTATAGGTCTGCACCCTCTGCACACAGTCACTTCTGATGATCACGGGGTCCATGAGGGGCCTGGGCCACCTAAAATCCACCACCAGCTCCTTGGTTTTGCTGGTGTTCAGGTGTAGGTGGTTTGAGTCGCACCATTTAACAAAGTCCTTGATTAGATCCCTATACTCCTCCTCCTGCCCACTCCTGATGCAGCCCACGACAGCAGTGTCATCAGCAAACTTTTGCACATGGCAGGACTCAAAACTCAAAATGATTACATAAAGCATCCCGTACTTAGCCAACCTGTTTTTAAAGCATTCAGTAAAGGTGATTATGGGATTTAATTTATAAAAAAAACTGATGGCTTATTTAAAAATGAGCACCTAAAATGAAGACTCATTTTTCACTAAATTAAGGAAGAGGGCAAGGATTTTGGTTCAGTCGATGTACAATCATTTCTTAGACTCCACAGAGCTTAAGCATTTCTGATAAAAGCACCCTGTTTCCCATTGGGTTTGCTGTCGTCTTTTTAAATATATGATGGGTAGCTTGCTGGTCTCTCAGGGGGTTTGACTATCGCTGCATTCTAGACATGTTCTTTCCTAACTGCATTCTACAGGAGTGGCTAATGACGGCTTTTATGTTCAATCCAATTACTTGAAATATTAAACATTTTTCTTAAGGAGTATTTCCACATCAAAGATATCAGTATTTTACATTATCATCTCTCCAAGTCTGAGGACACGATAGTGGTGGCACTTTAACACAGCTGTTAATGTCCCTGAACCTAAGGAATTCCAAGACACAAATGGAACAATAAATGTTAATTTTTTCATAACTATCATTCCAGTTACTGCGGTAATTGATTCATAAATGATTATTTTCCCCTCAGAATATTTGCTGCTGCATGCCAGCATATCAGTGTCAGAGCTGTGACTGTTTCCATGACAATGCAATACTAAAATATTTCCATTGTTTGTATTCCCTGCATCTCTGAAAATATAGTGAAATCATAAAGCCCTTTGCAATGCCTAACGGTGCCTTAATTGTCCTTTTTTTATATGGGGAAAAAAGGCAGCAACAAGCAGGGGTGCTTTAATAGAGGAGATTGATTTCTATATTACTGAGTGGGCATAAATGTAAACCTACTATATTATAGCAGTAAGTTCATAGTATAAGCTAATGCAGCGGACAGATTTTACATAAAGCATTCAGTCTGCTCCTGAGGCTTCTAGCCAGCACATAAAATAATAAATGCAGACAAGACTACAGGCGGCTGTCATCACACCTGCCTCAATTATGTACTGAAAAAAATCTAGCTCGGGGTCTCAGAAGTCTCTACACAGTCTGATCACTCACATTTCTCCATAGCACACATTGATAAATAACAAAGCCAGCATCAGTGCACATTTGACAGAAACAAATACAAAATAAGCTATCAGTAAAGTGAAGAGACAAAACAGGGTATTGCAGGATTGACACATCAGGCCTTCTGTTTTTTGTGATCAATTGTATTTCCAATACAGCAAATTAGTTGCACCTTGTTAAAAATCATTTTTAGAAGCCAGTCAGCTTCAAATGCTGAAGAATTCAAAAAGGAAAATGACGTGTTTTATCACACATGCAAATTTATGACTTATTTTGCTTATCTTGCAAGCAGAATGGGATAAGAAGGAAAGGATTTTAGCTTATCAGATGATCCTCTAAGGTATACTGATTGAGATATTGCACAGCCTTTAGTATTAAAATAATTATTTATAGAATTACATTTCTTTTTAAATCGCTCATTATACATACATGAATTAGTGAGCACAGTATAGCAGTAATACCATTTTTTTTTTTCATTTATTTGCTGACATTTTCTGTTTTTCTATGGAGTCATGTTTTCATCTACTTGTCAGATGTCTACCACAGCTTTTTAATTTCTTAGTCTGAAAAGAAAAGAAAGTAGGTCAGCCATCAATGTTTTCTGTGTAATTTTACTTTAGCGCATTATCTTCTTAATGCACATTGCTGTGTGATAATTTCAATGTGACATATTTTGAAAACTTGTTTTAGGACCCACTGCATGTCACCCACGAAAAATAAGAGATGATTTTCAAAGGTAGTTCTTTGTGTCAATTTATAAATTCAAACTTTCTTTTATTTTATCACAGTAGGGTCATTTTATTGTAATCATAATCGTCTCTTTGGGCTCCTTCACCAGGCTTTAATGCAGGTAACTGCAGTTACAGTCAGGGTGACCAGGAGTTACTAGAGATGCCTCAAGGCAATTGTGTGCTTATTACCTAGACCGATAGATGCTGCAGTTGTACCAACTCTGCTGGGTGGCAGCAGCATTTAAATAAGAATGGAATCAGGAGAAGGACAAACAAACTTTAATTGCCTTTACTTCACTACTAGCACATAGACTTACTGTATCTTGCTCAAGTGGAAGAATCCTAACCCCCCTCTTCTAACTCAGTGGGTAACTGATGTTATACACTATTTGAAATTGGAAAAAATCTAATTCTCACTTAGAGGATCTGGCAGGACCTCATCAAAAACATTTTAGAATAAGCTTTTATATTGGGGGGAGAAGACTCCTTTCTCTCTTTACTACTCTTAACAGTTTTGCGCTGGTTGTTGGCCTTCCTCTCTTTCTCACGGGTGGGGGTTGATTCGATCTTAGTTTAGTTAAGTTTGACTTGATTGTATAGAATGTTAGATACTTTTAATAAATTCAATGAAAAATAAAAAAGGAGACTGACTGGGGTTTAATTAAGGTCGAAACTGGGAGGACAATACTCTAATAAATAAGCCCAGATTGCAAAGTTGGAATTGTAAGTCAAAGAACATAGTAAAGGAGTCGAAACCAAGATGGTTTCATGTAATCAGTTGTAGTGAATTAATTTTAAGAATTTGTTGCCAAAAATCCAACTGGAACACTAATGAGAGCTAGCTAGTCTTTTCTTTGTTTGTATACCAGGAGGTGTACAGGTATAATGCGGATGTTCATACTCTTGACTTGACGATGTCATGCACTGCATGCTTCTGGTTAACCTTTTCTAGAACTGCTTGGTTACCACACCAAACAGAATGCACAGAATGGCGGTGCCCACATCCCAAACAAAATTTACTTTTAAGCATTATGAAGAACATATCTAAATAAAAAGAAATGAAACCATTGTGTTACTTGACCATTTCAAACCCCCAAAAAGGTCAAGTAACAACTGAAAAAGAATTAAAATACAACTCAGGTTATGACAATGGAGGTTATATTTCAGGTCAGGGCTCCTCCCCTATATTGTTTTATGCATTTTTGTTCATTTTTGAGTCTTTGATTTGTGTTAATGTTACTTTTGTTTATTGGTTGCTGTATTCCCAAAATCTGTGTTATGTGCCATGTGTTTTGTAGGTGGTTCCCTAAGAGGCAGAGCCACCTGCTGATCACTGCAAGGGACTGCCTTCAGCCCTATAAAGGTGGTGGAAACCCACAGTCCCTTGTGGTTCATTCAGATGCATTTGGGAGTTGGTGAGTGTTTCTTGCGACTATTTCTGTGCTTTTTACTTCTGTAATTCATTGGATTTTTAACCTTTTTCCTCTGTTTTCAACTACTCATTGGATTTTGTATTGGGACTTTGTTCTTCTTGGACTGACTTTGCTGGCAATTCCTTTTTTGCTACACAGAGTTTCCTGTTACTACAGAGCATTTTTATAACCAATAAATCTACTAAATTTTTTTAACCCTAACTCAAACCTTACTACTTCCAAGGGTTTAATGATAATATTCCATTCCAGTTGGTATTTTCAGTAATTTCAGGATTTTGGGGACTCTCTAAGTTCATAACAAGAACCTTTCCCAGGCAGATTGCTGAAAACGCCCTTTCTCAGTTGGATATATAGCCATGTGATAAGCAAGGATGTTCAAATTTGCTTCATCATACCAAGTTTTCTAATTCTCAAGTGCCTGTGACTGTTTGACTGATGTGGCAAGTGTTTTTTTTCTTCCCTAACAAAATATCAATTGGTTTCCCAGCTGCCAATCCCCATCATGACTAAATAAGACAAGTTGTATAATTTGATGTTCAACTTTCTGCACTACTGTTCTGTTTAGGCAGTAACCTCACTGGCACCATACAAATCATGAAATCCTCTCCCACCTATGGCCAAAACAGTGAATAAATGGCTAGTCCAAAATGTAAAATTACTTATAAGGACCATATAGCAAAGAAGGATCTGTTGAGTTCGGGACATGTAATGTTCATTCCAGAGTGTTGGTCAGAACAATGGTAAAGGATTCAGAGTATTCCACAAAGCTGCTCAAGAAGAAATTATGGCTGATTTATTTGAGGATATATAGAACCATATATGTATTTGAATATGTGTGTGTGTGGTCTACAATAAAGAAAGGATACAGAAAAATCTATAGTCAATTACACAACATCCACTAGATGTCAGTTTTATTCTCAAATTAGTCTATTTAGTAACGTCTGCAATATGAAATTTTAAGCAATAAAGTTTATCATTAAACGGTATCAAAAACT
Source organism: Erpetoichthys calabaricus (assembly GCF_900747795.2). Lineage (NCBI taxonomy): Eukaryota > Metazoa > Chordata > Cladistia > Polypteriformes > Polypteridae > Erpetoichthys > Erpetoichthys calabaricus. Next base: position 36,858,492 of record NC_041406.2, read on the forward strand.
TAAAGTCAAATATTATAGTAATGTAGTAACATGAAATTATTCATCCATCCATCCATTCTCTTCCGCTTATCCGAGGTCGGGTCGCGGGGGCAGCAGCTTGAGCAGAGATGCCCAGACTTCCCTCTCCACTTCTTCTAGCTCTTCCGGGGGAATCCCAAGGTGTTTCCAGGCCAGCCGAGAGAAGTAGTCCCTCCAGTGTGTCCTGGGTCTTCCCCAGGGCCTCCTGCTGGTTAGACGTGCCCAGAACACCTCACCAGGGAGGCATCCAGGAGGCATCCTGATCAGATGCCCGAGCCACCTCATCTGACTCCTCTCGATGTGGAGGACTAGCGGCTCTACTCGGAGCCCCTCCCGGATGACTGAGCTTCTCACCCTATCTTTAAGGGAAAGCCCAGACACCCTACGGAGGAAACCTCATTTCAGCCGCTTGTATTTGCAATCTCATTCTTTCGGTCACTACCCATAGCTCATGACCATAGGTGAGGGTAGGAACATAGATCGACTGGTAAATTGAGAGCTTCGCCTTGCGACTCAGCTCTTTTTTCACCACGACAGACCGATGCAGAGCCCGCATTACTGCGGATGCCGCACCGATCCGCCTGTCGATCTCATGCTCCATTCTTCCCTCACTCGTGAACAAGACCCCGAGATACTTGAACTCCTCCACTTGGGGCAGGTTCTCGCTACCAACCCTGATAGGGCACTCCACCCTTTTCCGGCTGAGGTCCATGGTCTCGGATTTGGAGGTGCTGATTCCCATCCCAGCCGCTTCACACTCAGCTGCAAACCGATCCAGAGAGAGCTGAAGATCACGGCCTGATGAAGCAAACAGGACAACATCATCTGCAAAAAGTAGTGACCCAAACCTGAGTCCACCAAACCGGACCTCCTCAACGCCCTGGCTGCGCCTAGAAATTCTGTCCATAAAAGTTATGAACAGAATTGGTGACAAAGGGCAGCCCTGGCGGAGTCCAGCTCTCACTGGAAACGGGTTCGACTTACTGCCGGCAATGCGGACCAAGCTCTGGCACCGATCATACAGGGACGGAACAGCCCTTATCAGGGGGTCCGGTACCCAATACTCTCGTAGTAACCCCCACAGGATTCCCCGAGGGACACGGTCGAATGCCTTTTCCAAGTCCACAAAACACATGTAGACTGGTTGGGTGAACTCCCATGCACCCTCCAGGACTCTGCTAAGGGTGTAGAGCTGGTCCACTGTTCCGCGACCAGGACGAAAACCACACTGTTCCTTCTGAATCCGAGGCTCGACTATCCGACGGACCCTCCTCTCCAGAAACCCCGAATAGACTTTTCCAGGGAGGCTGAGGAGTGTGATCCCTCTGTAGTTGGAACACACCCTCCGGTCCCCCTTCTTAAAGAGGGGAACCACCACCCCGGTCTGCCAATTCAGAGGCACTGTCCCTGATGTCCATGCGATGTTGCAGAGACGTGTCAACCAAGACAGCCCTACAACATCCAGAGCCTTGAGGAACTCCGGGCGTATATCTCATCCACCCCTGGGGCCCTGTCACCAAGGAGTTTTTTGACCACCTCGGTGACCTCAGTCCCAGAGATGGGGGAGCCCACCTCCAAGTCCCCAGGCTCTGCTTCCTCATTGGAAGGCATGTTAGTGGGATTGAGGAGGTCTTCGAAGTACTCCCCCCACCGATCCACAACGTCCCGAGTCGAGGTCAGCAGTGCACCATCCCCACCATATACAGTGTTGACACTGCACTGCTTCCCCCTCCTGAGACGCCGGACGGTGGACCAGAATCTCCTCGAAGCCGTCCGAAAGTCGTTCTCCATGGCCTCCCCAAACTCCTCCCATGCTCGAGTTTTTGCCTCAGCAACCACCAAAGCCGCATTCCGCTTGGCCTGCCGATACCTATCAGCTGCCTCCAGAGTCCCACGGGACAAAAGGGTCCTGTAGGACTCCTTCTTCAGCTTGACGGCATCCCTCACCGCCGGTGTCCACCAACGGGTTCGGGGATTGCCGCCACGACAGGCACCGACCATCTTACAGCCACAGCTCCGGTCAGCTGCCTCAACAATAGAGGCATGGAACATGGCCCATTCAGACTCAATGTCCCCCACCTCCCTCGGGATGTGGTCAAAGTTCTGCCGGAGGTGGAAGTTGAAGCTACTTCTGACAGGGGGCTCTGCCAGACGTTCCCAGCAGACCCTCACAACACATTTGGGCCTACCGGGCCTGACCGGCATCCTCCCCCACCATCGAAGCCAACTCACTACCAGGTGGTGATCAGTTGACAGCTCCACCCCTCTCTTCAACCGAGTGTCCAACACATGTGGCCACAAGTCCGACGACACAACCACAAAGTCGATCATCGAACTGAGGCCTAGGGTGTCCTGGTGCCAAGTGCAGATATGAACACCCCTATGCTTGAACATGGTGTTCATTATGGACAATCCGTGACGAGCACAGAAGTCCAATAACAAAACACCACTCGGGTTCAGATCGGGAGGACCATTCCTCCCAATCATGCTCTTCCAGGTCTCACTGTCATTGCCCATGTGAGCATTGAAGTCTCCCAGCAGTACGAGGGAGTCCCCAGAAGGTATGCCCTCTAGCAACCCCTCCAGGGATTCCAAAAAGGGTGGGTACTCCGAACTGCTGTTCGGTGCATACGCACAAACAACAGTTAGGACCCATCCCCCCACCCGAAGGCGGAGGGAGGCTACCCTCTCGTCCACCGGGGTAAACCCCAATGAACAGGCTCTAAGTCGGGGGGCAATAAGTATACCCACACCCGCTTGGCGCCTCTCACCGGGGGCAACTCCAGAGTGGTAGAGAGACCTGCCCCTCTCAAGGAGATTGGTTCCAGAGTCCAAGCTGTGCGTCGAGGTGAGTCCGACTATATTTAGCCGGAACCTCTCGACCTCACGCACTAGCTCAGGCTCCTTCCCCTTCAGAGAGGTGACATTCCACGTCCCAAGAGCCAGCTTCTGTAGCCGAGGATCGGACCACCAAGGTCCCCGCCTTCGGCCACCACCCAACTCACACTGCACCCGACCTCCTTGGCCCCTCCCATAGGTGGTGAGCCCATGGGAAGGGAGACGCACATTGCCTCTTTGGGCTGTGCCCGGCTGAGCCCCATGGGTGCAGGCCCGGCCACCAGGTGCTCGTCATCGAGCCCCACCTCCAGGCCTGGCTCCAGAGGGGGGCCCCGGTGACCCGCGTCTGGGCAAGGGAAAACGCCGTCCAAAGTTTTCATTCATCATAGAAGGTTTGTTTAACCGCTCTTTGTCTCATCCCTCACCTAGGACCAGTTTGCCTTGGGTGGCCCTACCAGGGGCATAAAGCCCCGGACAACAGAGCTCCTAGGATCATTGGGACACGCAAACCCCTCCACCACGATAAGGTGGCGGTTAAAGGAGAGGTCATGAAAGTATTATTAAAATAAATATTACTATATGTAAATAACACTGTGGTAAACATTCTTAATTTTGAAAACACTAAACAGTACACTTTAAACAATGTTACATCTTAACTGTATAACGAACAGGTAATGCAAGTTACATACAAATTAACTTACAAATAACTGTTTCTCTGTGTGGAAATGAATGGTACACGTGCTTCTCTTTCTCTCAGTACATATCCCATAACACTATGAGCTCTCGTGCATGCTGGGACATGCACCCTGAAATGTGAGATACTGTATGCACCCTGATTGGTGCTGCCTCTCTAACAGACCCAAGAGAATGCAAAAAGAGGAAAAAACAAAAGTAGTTGTTTAAACAAGACAAGAAGGTCATACCCAGAAAGTCAAAATGAGCCACCAAGAAAAATTAGAGTGCAAAACCAAAATTGTGACTGTCCTAACACTATAACACCAGCAAACATTGTGGAATACTTATAAAAAAAAAAAAAAAAAAAAAAAAAAAAAAGCAAAAGCTGAGAATCGATGTAGTGTGTGCCACCATCTTAAATAGGTGGAGCAAGAAGACATCATTTTCTTGTCACGTGATTGGCAACAGGCATAGAAATACCAAACAACATTGCTGTGCCATGTAAGTAGCAACATAAAATAGCTGTGATGAAAATGAAGCAAGATCATAAGATACAGTAGTTAAAATGGCCACAAGTCATTCACAAAGACAACTGAGGGGGAAAAATCCAAAACAAACAAATATCATGATGGAGGGGAGAACACCCACCTGAGTAAACATTACGAACCTTCCTTGTGTTATCTCCTACACTCTTTAGTCAAACTCATCTGTGAGAATACATTTGAAATTTTGTCATTCAGTATTTTCCATTTTCCTGCACATACAAGGCATTTTTGCTGCATTCTGCTTTTAAGTATTGCTAACTGCTTTGCAAAAAGTGATCTGCATCAGTTCTCAGTATGGATGACACTCAACAAAAAGTGATAAATATTGATTAATTACAGAATCACTGCATATAAAGAAACTATTATAGGTCCTGGCCCTTACTGAATATACTCTAGCTGGTTAAATAGTAATGTCTACTGCAATCAAAGTGAAAACTAACATCATTTTTATAAGAGAACTCTCCCTTATGCAACCCTGTAGGCTCAAGTGCTACTTCAGCTTATTTTTTTACAGGCTATCCCACAATGTCAGTATCATTACAAAGACCTCTTTATACCGTAGAAAAGAACAATGTGCTAATACAATGGTCTCAGTTGGGCGCCTTATCATTTGTTACCATCTTTTCAAATTTTTCGAGGATGATTGACACATCCACTACACCCATGGCAGCCAGCCTATTATTTATATGAAGTATGCCCTCATTCAAAATAGCCTTGCAAATTAGATGTGACTGTAGTGATTTTATTTTACTGAACCGTTCATATTTTTGATATTATAGTACAAGCTTGTTTTCTTTGTGAGGGTACATATTCTTAATGATTCTACATAAAACATTTTATAGTTCACTTGTTGTTACAGTTCATGTCTCCAATCCATAACATTTTAAAACCTTCTTAATATAATTGTCACGGTTATGGGCGGCTGAAGCAAGAATCATCTGTGCATGGGGTACCAGTCCATCGAACAACACATACACACACACCCAAACGGGGCCTGCTTAGATCAGTAGTTACTTCTTACACTGATCTGAATTCTGTAATTTAGTGTACATCATTTATTTAAACTTACCTCTAACTGAACGCCTCGGTTATTCATTTAAATTCAGTGTGCCTATTGGCATCAGGTGTGTGATTAGTTTCAGAGGCTTGCCTGTTAAAATGCACTCCATGTTTCCACAGTAAGAAGTGTGTTGATGGATTGGTCGGTTCTATCTATGCTGTTAATATACAGATTTCTCTTCTTCTTTTTGATGTCATATTTATAAGACTTAACTGAATATCTGAGCAGTCACAATAACAACCCTTCTCATCCTTTAATGAAGCTCTTTCTTGGAGTGTAGCAAGAAATTATACATTTTTGAAAAATTGAAAAAGCAGGAATAAGGTGGGCTTTGACTAAATAATTGCTTATTCAGTCTGCCAGCTAGACAGTGAAATGAATGTCATACAAAGCTTCCTGTGGAGCTAGGATTCCCTGCACTACCCAGACCTCTCCTGTAATGTTTTGTGGTGTCTCTGTATTTTACTCCTATTTAGATCAATACTTGCTGTCTGATCCAGCCCATTGGGTATTGTTTCTTTTAACCATATGCTATTTCTATACTTTACTTAGCTTCCAAGAAGCAACATTTTAATTCTCAGAAATGATGCAGATGCCTATAGGCTAAAAAAAGTTTGCCTTTCTGCCAACATCACCTATTCAACTGCATTTCTCTATTCACTAAATACCACTACCTTCTTCCCATTTTATAGCTTTCTTTATGGTATCGAAAATATACAAACATATCATACTTTATTTTTTATTTGATGATACATCTCTGCGGTGGGTTGGCACCCTGCCCGGGATTGTTTCCTGCCTTGTGCCCTGTGTTGGCTGGGATTGGCTCCAGCAGACCCCCGTGACCCTGTGTTCGGATTCAGCGGGTTGGAAAATGGATGGATGGATGATACATCTATCTTAATCTTAGAGTTAGGGGGAGCTGAAACATATCCCAGCTTTATCAGGTATAAGGAAGGCGTTATAAAAAAGGAGTTCCAAACATGGCAATTGGTGGTGTACTCCTCTGATATCAGCCCCAAAGTAGGCCAGGACCTTAAAACAGCCTCACGGATAGACAGCCAGTCCCCAACTACTCCTACAGGCTTCATCCTACTCAGGCCCAGAATGGGGAACACGCTTTAAAAATTCAAAATACAATCAAAGTTCAGAAATATATCAAAATGTTTTACAAGAGAGAGAAAACCATAAAACTCTGGCTTGTAAAGACAATCCAAACAGGATTTTTTTTTTTATAAAATAAGGAATTACTAACAAAAATAGAACAATAAAAAGAGGCACATAAAGGGCAGAAGGATGAACCTAAAAAGGTAATCTGAGGCAAGTAAGTAAGTGTGTTGATGGATCGGTCCTCAGTTCCTGCTTTGCTACCGATTTTGCTGGAAATGGTTGCTTTCCATGACAATATTCATCACTAGTTGAGGCATTCAGTGTGTGCACAAAGCTCTTGAATGTTCAGGTGTATTGTTAGCTCTCATTGACTCATCATTCAGTAGGTTCTGGAGGTGCCAGCTGGTCTCTGTGTATGGCATGGAGAAACACCAAAAATATTTGTTCTTTGGGCTGACAATAGATCAGTTGGGTGCTATGTTAGAGATGGGTAATTATTTGTGTATGTGTGCATGAGTGTGCCACAGCATCCAGTTTAGTTCCTGCTGCATGCCAGTTACAATCTGTAATAAGTGCAGCCTGTCTGTAACCGTGAATTGAAAAATAAGTGAGCAGAACCTTATGGATGCATAGCATAGAATACTGTGTCTTAAAGTCAGGTGGCACAGTTTTGTGTAATTCAACCTGATGCTTCATAAACCCAGAGTGTGGGGTTTGACTCCTGTGCTCAGTTGTTTTCTGTATGGCGTCTGCACATCCTCTCCCTTTCTTGCCATTATTTCTTAGGATTTTCCTCATATTTCCCCAAAGATGGGCAATGTCTGAGTGAGTGTGAGTATGAGTATGGTACATGACAGGGCTCTATGATGGACTGGCTCCCTGTCTATGATGTCTCCTTTCCTTGAACTCAAAGCTACAGTGAAAAGCTCTGGCCTGCTGCGAGTTGAAAGGAGTTGGATTGAGTGGATTTGGGAATGTTATGTTCTCTTAAAGACAACTCATTTCCAAATTCTGCTACTTTAAATTCCCTAGAGAAATCTACTATTTAACTGTACAGTTTTGGCAGGCATTAAGCCGTAAATAACAGTTTTACATATTGGTTTCAGGGCAGGCTATAAACTCTCACTTAGACATCCCATTTATAGGAAGGTAAGGAGAGAATCTATACCATGTATACTGAATTTTGCACAGAGTGAGCAGCTTTCTTGATTTTAAAATGGCAATATCTAGGTTGTAATTTAATGAGCTTATTTATCAGCAATTCTTTTTATTTGGTAGTCCACTTGAATGATTTATGTATAGCTACTGTGCATCTAGTACTAATTAAATTCATAAAGGCTCCATGAATTCACATGAAGAAAGTGTCATGGGCCCTGCACTCCATTTTTTGTGGCTAAAAGAATTAATAAATAAATATATAAGCAATTTTTGTATTCCGCACATAATAGAGCTTTTCTAATGACTGAAACCCTTAATTGTCTTTAATTTAATACGGTCAGTTCATAACTTGAGGCTTCTTCCCTCTTTAATTATATACTTATGCTTCCTATAAATAAATGCTGCATGTCACAATCATATTTCTCTCTGTATTATGTTAATGTTTGTAATTTATCTTCATTTTTAAAGGACTGATGAATGTTTGGAGGACCTGCTGAACTATACCGCATGATTAATTTAAAATATTTAAGCTTTGTAAAACTTACTTTTTTATACATTACTTAATATAAAACAAAAGTGGACAAAATGCAAGTCTGCAGAAATGTAGAAAAAGAAATATTGGCATTGAGATTAGTGCTACTCCCCTCCAGACTCCAGGGATCTGGGTTAGGCACCAGCCATGATGTTTACCTCAGTGTGTTCGAGTGTGTGCTCTCGATGTGGTCATGTGAATATTCCCCAGGTACTTCAGGTTTTCTCTGACATCTCAAAGATGTGCGCTAGGGCCTGGTATAATTAGGAGTGAGGGGATGTGTGTGCCCCCGACAACTGGCCCACATGCTCAGAGTAAGTTTCTGCCCTATGTCTGATCACTGCAGCTCTGAAGTTTGATGGGTGGCTTCAGAAAAAGTGAATGCATTAAATTTTTATTACTTTAATAAAAATAGATTTATAGTAAACATTCAATTTTACCTTTGAATTTGTAGTTGTGAATAACTTGGCCATAAGTAAAATGAGAATGCAAAAATGTCAAAATGTTATCTGTGTCTGCTGCAACAGTAGCTAAAAGAAACGTGCTTAATTTGCATGGAATCAAATCGCTTTTTACTGTTCAAAGGATATCCCCAAAATATCTTTGAGGAATTCAGAATAACTAGTAAACACCCTTCCTCAGAGAAATACATATCTCACATTCAGGTTCCCTGAAGATTTTTGCTCAGCAGTCTAACTTGTTTTTCCTTGTTTTTAGGTGTTGAAGCCGAGTTAATCTGTCACCATTGGGATGCCCATTACACTGGGTACTTTTTGCACTCAGACTGCCTCTTTTCAACAGAACAGTATTTCAAAACAATATTTTTTATACTATTCTAGTTCAAAAGCCTCACTTAAATATAGGAAAATATACTGTATGCATTTAAATGTTTTATACAGCTACTCAACAATATTGTTTGCAGTCTGCTATATGGGCTGCAGGCCTCTACACCTCTTAAAAATGGAGTAAGTGTGTTTAGACAGTGAGTGGATGTGTGTTATATCTCTCTATTATATAAAAAAATCTTGGGTTGAGACGTGATTTTCTCGGAGACACTTTAATGTCCCGCAAGACAGAGAGGACAGCTGCTGTACAGGCTTTCGAAGCGCAGCACGACATGCAGATCACGCAGCACGGCACAAGCAGCAGCAGCAGCAGCAGCAAGCCAGCTGATCGAGAATAGAGGAGATAAAAAAAGTGTTTGTTTCCCATTGTATCACCGTTTAAGAGGGGGTTTTGGAGGAGTGAGCGCATCTCCTTAGCATGTGTTCAGCCTCCCTCTTCACAACGCAAGAGGCAGAAACGCGAAGTGGCTGGAGTGTAGCGTGCCTCGGTGGGGAAGGGGGTGGGCAATCGAAGCCCCCTAGTAAATCCCTAATTTTAAAGATTGAGTGTAGGCCAGTGTGGGTGATTGTAGGTGTGTGCATGAGTTTGCCTTGCAATGGGCTGAAAAAATATGTGTGTTAAATACGTGTGTTAAAAAATGTATTGTAATGGCACTGACAAGGTGCATGAGCTTTGGGATGAGTCACCAGTACTATGTGCTGCCATTCCTTCATGTAGATGGAATCCCAGCCAAAAAACAAGTAAGCTTGCAAAAGTTATATAAGAATACTAGCAAAATACCCGCGCTTCGCAGTGGAGAAGTAGTGTGTTAAAGAGGTTATGTAAACATATATATACATATATACATATATATATACATATCTACATATACACATATCTACATATACATATATATATATATATATATATATATATATATACATATACACATCCACATATATATACATATATATATATACACATATCAACATATATATATATATACACATACATATACACACATACATACACACACACACACACACATATATACATACATATACATATATATATATATATACACATACAGACACATATATATATACATATACATATTTACATATCTACATATATATATACGGTTCCCTGCCTTGTGCCCTGTGTTGGCTGGGATTGGCTCCACCAGACCCCCGTGACCCTGTGTTCGGATTCAGCGGGTTGGAAAATGGATGGATGGATGGATGGATATATACATATCTATATATATATATATATATATATATATATATATATATATATATATATACATATCTACATATATATATATAGACATATCTACATATATATATATATATATATATATATATATATATATATATATATAGACATATCTACATATATATATATATATATATATATATATATATATATATATATATATATATATATACATATCTACATATATATACACATATATATACATATCTACATATATATATACATATATACATATCTACATATATATATATATATATATATATACATATCTACATATATATCTACATATATATATACTGTACATATCTACATATATATCTACATATCTACATATATATCTACATATATATATATACATATATATATATATATATATATACACATACATATCCTGCGGTGGGTTGGCACCCTGCCCAGGATTGTTTCCTGCCTTGTGCCCTGTGTTGGCTGGGATTGGCTCCAGCAAACCCCCGTGACCCTGTGTTCGGATTCAGCGGGTTGGAAAATGGATGGATGGATGGATGGATATATACATATATATATATATATATACATATCTACATATATATATATATATATATATATATACATATCTACATATATATATATTGTAGCAGTAGAGGCTTGTGTCCACCTCTCGAACCCTCAGGTACCACTCTGATGACCAGGTGAATGTATAATAATATTTTATTATAATATTATACTGTGCACAAAGCACCCTCCACTCCACACTCATTAAACAATAAACAATTCTCTAATCAACAATCCTCCACTCCCAGACACGTCGCCACCCTACCTCCCAGCTCAGCTCGGTGTTCTGGGCTTCCCAGAGTCCTTTTATAGCCCCTGACCCGGAAGTGGCTCCAAGCCAAACCCACAAGTCCGTTTTCCTTCCGGGTCAGGGCAAACAGTCCTTTTCTTCATCCCGGGAGCACATCGCTTCTTCCAGTCACATGACTGAGATGCACTCCCGGGTTATAGGGCATGCCAGTGCCCACTAGCCCTCCTACAGCGACTCCTGGCGGCCCCCAAGGTATCCAGCAGGGCTGTGTCAAAACACTACAAAGTCCATGAGGCCCTGCTGGAACTCGGGGCACAAATATGCTGTCCGGAGGGCTCCTCCTAGCGGCCTGGGGGTGACGACCGGAGTCCATAGCCGGTCGTCTGTCACAATATATATATACATATCTACATATATATATATATATATATATATATATATATATACATATCTACATATATACATATCTACATATATATATATATATATATATATATATATATATATATATATATATATATAGACATATCTACATATATATATATATATACAGTATATATATATATAGACATATCTATATATATATATATATACAGTATATATATATATATAGACATATCTATATATATATATATATATATATATATAGCCAAATCCGCGCGCTTCGTAGCAACGAAGTACTGCTTTTAAATTTTTATTAAGAAGAAAAGAAAACCTTTTTAAATTGAGGGAAAATATACCAATAACAATTTGTTAAGGATCTGTTTTTTTGTGAAGCTTCCTTTACACAGCCTTTCTGCTGTTTTATAAACGGACGCCATATAAGGCCATCCTTTCTCCTTACTTAGCGGTTCTGTATTGTTTTATTGTTCGTTTATTACAATTGTTATAGTTATTGTGTAGCTATTTGAGACTCACTTTTCTGTTCAGGTACCCATTTCCTTTATGTAATCCGCGGATTCTCCGCTATTTTTTGTTCGTTTATTACAATTGTAGTTATTTATTGATTCTCTTCTTTAGCTGACTACCTGCTCATATAAGGCGTTCTGCTGTTTTTTTGTGAAGCAGCCTTTATACAGGTTCTGCGCTGTTTTATAAACGAACGCCATATAAGGTCATCCTTTTTCCTTGCTTCGCCAAGGAAGCAGCCTTTTTATTTAATCCACGGGTTCTCTGCTGTTTTATTGTTCGTTTATTACAATTGTTTTAGTTCTCTTTGTATACCACATTGTCAGTTCAGCACTCCGCTGGTAATATGACCAAGCCGTGCAAGCTTACTGTTGAGAATGCAACGTATAGTTGTACAGGAGAAAAGCAATCTTGCCTCAAATCAATTGCAACCTTTTGTAGGTCTATGAACTTAATTTAAACTTTAGGTTTACACGGTGCTTTGTTTCCGAAGTACCTGCACTCATGAATATGTCTGTTTGCATCAGTCGCTTCATATTCTTTTCCTACATTATCAATTGTGTAATGTGTTTTTTGAACAGGTTTGATTCATCGAAGTGATCACTCGTGCTGCGTTCAGTCAGTTCACGTGAGCCGCTCTCTTGTGTGATGTTGCGATGTCCACGGCTTTATTTAATGTTAGCTAAGACCCGGCACTTAAAAGTTTCTCGCTACAGCAATTTTAACTCCGTTACAAAGTGATCCAAAGTCTCGTTTATACCTCGTGTCTTCTTATTAAACTTGTATGTCGCGAATATGGTATTGCAAACGGCAGCAGGAGCGTTTCTATAAACTTAATTTAAACTTACGGTTTACACCATGCTTTGTTTCCGCAGTAGCTGCACTTATGAATATGCTTGTATGCGTCACTCGGTCGCTTCTTATTGTTTTGCTGCCTTCTCAATTGTGTAATGAATGTTTTCTTCAGCGCTCTTTGGGGCTCTTCCTTGTTTTGTACGTACTGCGTTCACAGTCAGTTCACGTGATTACGTGGGAGGTGTGATGACGCGATACGCAACTCCGCCTCCCACGGCCATCGAGCTGCAGTCTATTACAGTATATAGACAAAAAAGAGGTTCCAGTTATGACCGTTACGCGTAGAATTTCGAAATGAAACCTGCCTAACTTTTGTAAGTAAGCTGTAAGGAATGAGCCTGCCAAATTTCAGCCTTCCACCTACACGGGAAATTGGACAATTAGTGATGAGTGAGTCAGTGAGTGAGTGAGTGAGTGAGTGAGTGAGTGAGTGAGTGAGTGAGTGAGTGAGTGAGTGAGTGAGTGAGTGAGGGCTTTGCCTTTTATTAGTATAGATCAACTAATGCGGCAACAGTGAGTGCTTCTTTTAAAGATAGCAAGCTACATAAAAGAGTGATGTAAAGAGCAAGAATCCATTGGCACATGGCGTTGATGCTACAGAATATATTTACAATGTACAGTATATAATAATTTAAGACTCACTTATTTCAGGTTAGCCAAAGCCTTTCCCAACAGAAATCGAGGGACCTTTTGCTTAGACTGTATAATACACTACGCTACAAAAAAGACATAGCAGCACTTGAAGCTGTACAGAGAACAATGAAGTGCATCCCAGGATTTAAGGACATGTCCTACTCTGACAGGCTCAGAGAATTAAACTTGTTTAAGTCTCGAGCAGAAGAGACTGCAAGGGTAGCTAATAAAAATCTTGAAAATTCTCAAAGGCATTGATACAGTAGATCCAGACGACAAATCACATACTCGAAGACACCATTGGAAACTAAAGGGAAATGCATTTAGGACTGAACACAGGAAGCACTTCTTTTTTGAAAAAGCTGTGGGAATCAAGGACAAACTACCAAGTCATGGAGTTCAAGCAGAAACCTTGACAACCTTTAAGAAGTTTCTGGATAAGATAATAGGACATGTTAGATACTGGCTAAAAATACATGCTTGATGGACTGAACCATCTCCTTCCATCCACCAAATTTCTTTTGTTCTTTCTCATTGTCTTGATTCAGCGGCATACCAGCCCCAAACAGGGAGCACTCCTGCACACACCTATTCTGTGCAAGTTTGGAATTTCCAATGAACCTAACACAGCCATGGCACCAAGGATCTGGGAGGAAAACCAGAGTACTCAGAAAAGAAACTCACGAGGAAATTTTGGGAATGTGCAGAATCCACAAAGGCAATAAACTTGCGTGGCAATCAAACTCAAGATGCTGGACTTGTAAGGAGACAGCACTAGCCATGGTACTGTACACACAGGTATAACCAGGGGAGGGGATTTTAGGTTTTAACCCCTGAAATATATTTTATGACAGTTCCAACTTGATCATTTACAGAATTATCATTTATGTACTTTCTCATCTGATCCAAATAGATTCCCTGGCTATGTAATTAAATATATGAAAACAGCAAAATACATCAAAATATTATTGCCTTTAGTATTTAATTCAAGAGGTTGGGAGCATGAGCTGATAGCACAATGTCACAACTACCACCTGATGAACCACTTGGATTGGGACACGAGTGCAGCAGGTGACACCTCAGCACCACACTGAACTGTGTGAGGTTTTTTACAGTGGCTGGAGTGCCAATCCTGCCACCAACCCATCTTTTCCCAGTAAGTTGGAGGACCTGTTTGCGGGTCTGGATGCAGATTAACCTCATACCTAAGATGGAACAATTGCTGGTTAAGGGTCTTGCTCAACTACCCAACGAAGTAGAGTCCATTCTTGCGTTTACAGGATTGCCAGTGCACATCCCTATCCTAAGAGCCCTGTTAAATTCAAGAAGCAACCTAAATCAGAAGCAAGAACTGCACATTGGCTTGAAGTAATTTTACTTATTCCTGTTATCTTTAATATCAGAACTATAGTGTTATGTTCACATAATGGTGTTGCGTCAGTAAGCTAACAAAAGTTTGAGAGCTGACCAAGAGAAGAGTGAAGGACAGAAATGGGCTGAAAACCAGGAGATCAACAACATGATTGACAAACCAAAAATTAAATTTGATGTCATGTGAAAATGTTGTAAGCACAAGGTCAGAACCAGAGTAATAAAACAAAATAGACAGAGTAAAAACTCATTTTGAAAAAGGAATTTCTATCTGCAATTTGAATGAGGAAATGCACCTTCAGCCTGTAACCCTTCATGTCAATTACATCCGGTCACGACAGCTGAGGACGCGCCCTTAGCAATGCAGGCAGCTGTCCTAATGATAAGACTCAAAAACAGCAGCTATCTTTATGAAAACAAAATGGCAGGTGAAATTCTGCAAATTTTTAAAAAAAATTACTGTAATAACGTGTGCAGAAAAATGAAAAGTAAATAGCAGAAATGAATTTAGAACCACGGTGGTGCAGTGGTAGCGCTGCTGCCTCGCAGTTAGGAGACCCGGGTTCGCTTCCCGGGTCCACCCTGCGTGGAGTTTGCATGTTCTCCCCGTGTCTGCGTGGGTTTCCTCCGGGCACTCCGGTTTCCTCCCACAGTCCAAAGACATGCAGGTTAGGTGGATTGGTGATTCTAAATTGGCCCTAGTGTGTGCTTGGTGTGTGGGTGTGTTTGTGTGTGTCCTGCGGTGGGTTGGCACCCTGCCCAGGGTTGGTTCCCTGCCTTGTGCCCTGTGTTGGCTGGGATTGGCTCCAGCAGACCCCCGTGACCCTGTGTTCGGATTCAGCGGGTTGGACAATGGATGGATGGATGGATGAATTTAGAACCTCAAAATCCCACAAAAGGAGTGCCTGATCAATAAAAATGCTTAGGAAAAATGCATACAAAAACAAGTGGAAACGCTATTGTTTACACAGGTCAGGCAATAAGGACAAAGTGGAAGATAGATAGATAGATAGATAGATAGATAGATAGATAGATAGATAGATAGATAGATAGAAAACTTTTTTAAATATTAAAGTGAAATATACTTTAGATTGATAGATCCCATGAGTGATACTTGCAGCTATCCATGATTTTGTAAGAAATAAAAAATGATTCAGAAAATGGATGGGTAGATGAAATAAAGGAAAGTGAATTCTCATAAGGCAGACATAATAATTTAAATGTCTTTGCACTGTCAAGGTGGCCTTTCCTACTGTACTTTGTGACTAAAGGATCAATAAAAGTCTCTTATTGTATAGACCAATGCCATGAATCTGACATGAGTGTAAATAATGCACTCATAATTTGAATGACCTTGGCACACTGCGCACATGTGAGGAATTTTTATATCAAAGATGGATTAAAATAAAATAAAAACCAGGACATGTTGGTTAGTCCTCAATTATTCAAATTATTTGACTTAGAAAATGAAGGACAAAAAAGGAAATATCCTGCAATGTCTCTAATTATCGTAATACACAGGTGGGATCCTTTTGCCTTATTCATTTATAATTTCATCTTTAGCATTAATGGCTTCTTTATTGAAATGACAGTTGATTAATTTATGTTTTAATTTTTTATATAAAATTTATGCTTTCACTCTGTTTATATATATATATATATATATATATACAGTATATATATATATATATATATATATATATATATATATATATATATATATATACAGAGAGAGAGAGAGATTGAACCCTACCTACTGTACATCTACACACACACACATGCACGCACGCACGCACACACCCACACACACTTGCAGGCTGTAAAATGAAAAAAATAAAGTGCAGAGAAATGTAAAAAACAAGCAAAAATCAACACTGTTTCCCTCTTGGTGTCCCTATAGCCAAAGAAGTACCACCCTTAATAGTAAAAGTGAAACTGTAGAATGTAATATTTAAGTAGAAAAGTATAAATATTTTCAGTATGCAGTCTGTGCACATCCAAAATTATTTTCAGCTATCTACAGGAAGTTTTCATTACACCAATTGGTTAGATCATATCGTTCACAACAGCTGTCATTTGGGTTTTAAATTGTTCATTGTTTGAGTTGTTTTCATTGTTCAAATTGTTTGTAGATTATTAGGGGATCTCTTACCATTTATTAGCAATCACTGAACATTAACATGAAAGTTCATCTCTCATGAGTAGGCCATCTAAGTCCATGAAAAACTTTCCAACAGCTCTAGTCGATGAAGGAGTATACCAACACTGAAAATTTCTCCTGCTACAATGGCGTCTCAATGACTGGATGTGGATGCTATTAGCAGAGCCACACATTTTCTGTTTTTCAAATGTGAGCTCATGGGTGTTCAAGAACATCAAACTGTTATCAGTGTAATTACCAATGGAGTATGTTGCAGACAATTATAATTGAAGTTTATTTTGGTTAAAAATGTTGCACATTCATAGATGTGATGTTTAAGCAGAACAAATATAACCCGAAAAAAGTATTTGAGTACAGAATGTCATACACTAAATAGTATTAAATACTTTTCTGTAACAGAATGACAAATGGCATCATAGCAAATAACAAGTGACAGTCTCACCATTTTTCTGTTAGATCCATACTGGGTATACTTGAATTTAGTTAAACAAATAATATGTAGTCAAGAGATAAACACATTTTTCGTGAATGGATCATAAATACCTCTAAATTGTACTCTTCTACTGTCCTCTTCAGTGGGTCCACAATCTGCCAGCAAATCAGGATGCAGAGATCAATCAACAACATCCCACCAACAATTATCAGTAGCTTCTGGTCCTTAATAATCTAGAAACAATAAAGTAGGAGAAATGTTTTAAAATCCCGATAGGAAAACCATCATAGAATGCAAAGGCTACAAAAGATTTTTGAAGAATGCTACTTTTATTTTTCGAACGTCTAAGTGACATAATTTTTCCCTTTTCTACACAGCATTTCTGTACCCATTTTTGGGATGTACTGTAGCTACCTTATTATTTTGTGCTCCTTTGTAAGGCACATATTCATAACGTTCTTTGTGAAAGTTGCCAAGTAAAAATAAATACTGATTGACCATGGAAGGCTTAAAGAGGTTTATTAATATGAAACGGGACACAATTCAGAATTGGAATCGTCAAGGTTATGTATGAATGACTAGAATGTGAAATGCCTGTAAAGGATGGACCAACAAAACAAACCCTCATATACCAGCAATCCTCCATTAGACAGCAGTGTTTATCTATCAAAACTCTGAGGTTACTGATAGTGCTGATTTTTTTTTTCAGATTTCTATATTCATGCAGTAAAGATGCTGTAGATGTGGCATATAGAGTACAATATTAGAATTATTGACATAAAAGAAATTCTCATAGGTGTAGAAACAGAGAAAAACAAAAAACAGGAGACTGAAACGGTAACACACAAGCTAGTTACATTTGCTGATGAAATAAAATAATAAAGAATTAACGTATACCTTAAGAACATATGAAGACAAATGGAAAAAGAGTTTTCAATTCTTCAGGATTGCTTGGTTAGCTAATAGTTAAGCTGTCTCAGTTCACAGTACATACATTATTACCAATGAACCCTAAACCAATATATATATATATATATATATATATATATATATATATATATATATATATATATATATATATATATATATATATATATATATATATATATATATATATTAAAATTGAAGAGAATTAAAAATTGTCCAGGCATCTGGCAAAATGTTTAACACAAGCAACTATAGAGCATTACATGTGGGAATTTTAAAAAATGACATTAATATACCATTTAACATCTGGTTCTGGGAGTCACACAGCCCTCTGATACTCTGACCACTCTCCTTGGCAACACATCTATTCTCCGTGATCCAAATTTATCAGCAATAAAACCAACATCAGCAGTCATTTGACAGAAGTAAACATCATTTAACTACGGGAGACTAAAAGCAAATGGAGTATAGCCAAGGGGACATGTCAGACATAGCAAGCTTCATAATTTCTACCATTGCTCAAAAATGATTGAGGATTTCAATAAATGTTTCATATAAATACAACGGATAATTTTATCCCCAGCCACTTTCATTTGAAACATTTCTATGCAGAAAATGAACACATAAAATGAGAGCAGACCACCAAAATATATAAATACATTAAAAAAGAACTCTCATGCAAGTTTAAAAGACTGGATTTGAAAGTGAACAAAGTTAGTGCTGACCTAAGATAAAAGGGTACACTACTCCAAAGCTTAGGGGTCGCTATTACAAAGGCACAGCCACTTAAGTCTAGACCTTGGCACAAGCAGTGACCTCTGGTCAGGAGACAAAAGTGATTGGAAGAATAAGGGTGTAAGGGGTCACGAAGGTAGGAGGGGGCTAAACCATTCACAGACTTAAAAACAAACAATTCAATTTTAAACAGAATCCTGTAGCGAACAGGAAGCCAGTGTAGACAAGCTTAACTTGGTGTTATGTGATTATGTTTTCGTGTGCCTGTTAGGAGCCTGGCTGCAGCATTCTGGACTAGCTGAACAAGGATAAGGGAAAGAAGAGAAAAAGGCATACATTCATTTTTGAAAATCAACTGCAGAAAGAAAAGGCTTGGCTGTAGTTAATACCCTGAGCTGATAGAAACTGGCTTTAACAATGGGGTTAATTTATTTGGTGTGATGGACGGCCGGCATTTCAGTCTGGCCGGGACATCCCTAAACAGAAGGAAGGAGGAAGAGCAGGCTTTTTAGGGCACTGCATCCCCCGGGACGCTAGGTGGCAGCTCCCCTGGATGGCAACGGTTCCCCAGATTCCGTCAAAGCATCCTGGGATGTGGAGTTCGCTTCCTCAGCCCTGTTGGGAGCCGTGGGTGCCACCAGGGGGAGCTCACAAAGAACCTGGGGACTCCTACTATTATGACAACCCGGAAGTACTTCCAGGCTACTTGAAGGATGATGTGGCGTTTGACCCGGAGAAGGAATACTTCCGGGTCATGGACTATTTAAAGGACTGGTCAAAACACAGCAAAAAGAGCCGGAGTTGGGAGGTTGGGTGACTAAGCTGCTGGGAGTGGAGGATTGATTTGTTGTATTGATTATTGTATTATTATTGGTGAATTGTAGAGTGTGTGATGCTTTGTGCACTTTATTCGAAGAGAATTATTAAAGAATTCATCTTGGTGCTTTTACAAGTGTGTCTTGGATGTCTGTCTAGTGGGTTTAGCGGGGCAACAGCGCCTCTAGTGTCCACATTGGATATTACCAAAAATCACAACAAGATTTTTTTGCGAATGTTTACAGTAGGTTGTCAGAGGGCCAAAATTACTTGCAGGAGCACAAGTAAGATCAGAAGGTCCAAAACGGACAATGTTGTTTAGATTAAGAAAATTTAGTAATATACATATTTTAATCTCATTCAGACATTGCAATAGGGGTTTAAAAGAAACTGCTTTGCTTTGTTTCAGTGGAAGATATATCTGTGTATCATCTGCGCAGCAATGAAAAGAAATGTTAGGTTTTTAAACAAAATGGATAGTAAGACAGACTGATAGAACTTTATTTGTCCCCATGGGAAATTTTGCTTTTTGCACAAGCTTTTTAAATAAATAACACATAAATAGGAAGATAGATAAATAGATAAATAATTAAATACATACATACATACATACTGTACATACATATCCACACATTTGAATGACTAAAAAGCAAGTAAGTTCAAACTAAAGAAAAGTTTTAACATGGCTGTCACATTCCCAGTGAGGCATTATGAAGACTTATTGCTGTTTGTATAAAGGAGCGCCCTTGACACACTTCTGCTGAATAATGTGTTGGCTGAAAGTCCTCAGTGCTAGTGTGTCAGAGAGAGGATGTGCAGTTTGTTCATAATGACACTCAATTTTGTTTTAATTCGCTCCTTTGCTGCTAACTTGAGAGGGTCCAGAGTGTGTCCAATAACTAATCTTGCCCTTTTATTCAGCTTGTTGATTTGCTCTCTTGAGGTGATGATACCAGCCCATCACACCACAGTATAGAAAATCACACTGGCCATCACAGGACTATAGAAGGTGTGAAGGAGGTCGCTTTTCACATTAAAGGAACACAGTCTCCTAAGGACAAAGAGCCTTATTTGCCCTTTATATAGTTTCTCTGTGTTCTGAGACCAGTCCAACCTGTCATTAATGTGGACCACCTCTACATCCACTCGTCAAACAGGGCAAATTGTAGAGTGAAAAAAGAATAGGCCCAAGGACAGATTCTTGAGGGTCCCCACAGGTGAGAGGAGCCAAGGAAGAGGAGAAATTCCCCAGGCTGACTGAAAAGTTCTTCCTGTCACTTATGACCTCAGCCATTCTAAAGCAGTAACCTGGATGCCCACATGGTACTCATGACAAGCAATGAGGATGTCATGATCAATTGTATTAAATGATGCAGTTAGATCTAAAAGCATTAGTTCAACAATGATGGAGAGATACTGTTAGGTTCAATTTACATTAATCAGTTTGGAACTGCTTTATTTATTGTGTGTTTAAAACAATCTGTATCTTCATGTGCCTGTACTCAATGAAAAACGCTATACAATAATAAACTGAACTAAGATAAAAGAGTAATAACTTTTTTATTTTTAAAAAACTTAAAACACTTTTACATATGTATTAAAGCTCTTTTGTTTGACTGCATGGAACTTCTAACCATCTGCTCAACAACACTAGCTGTTTGATAAGAGGTTTTGGACCCAGTTTAGCCCGGGATCTCTCTTAAAGGAATACTCCACCCATAAATATTTTTTTACATGTTACACTCCCCATGTACTTTGTATTGGCAACAGAGAAAAAACTTTAATGCAAGCAGAATGGAGAGAAAGATGCCTATGATATAATAGAAGACATAGTGACCAATGCTGTACAATGACAAACATGCACGTCTTGAGGATACAACTGGTGAACTGACATGTGGATTATCTGACATTAGTAACATGAGATTTTGCATTTTCCTTTTTTCATAGATGTTTATCACATTGATGCACAGCATTGGTCACTGTTGGCTTCTGTTATGTCATAAACTTATTTTCTCCATTCTTCATGAAAAGATACATGGGGTAAGTAACATGTAAAAAACTACCAGTTCTGGGTAGAGTGTTCCTTTAATTGCATTGGCCTTTGTATTTTTCAAATCCACTAAAAATAGGTGGACACCAAGACAAACTTTCACATGTACATTTTAGACGACAGGGATTAGGACTCAAAAATACATATCAGATGATTTTGCTATATAGTTACACTTGAAACAATGCAGATATTTAGCATTGTAATTTGATCTATTGTAATACATTATAAATGTATGTTTACATTGTTGTCAGTACATGAGAGGAAATACAAAACTAAATGTAAATAATAAATGATCTGAATGTAGCATACAGCTGTAGATCAACAAAATATGAAAAGAGAGTTGCTCATATTATAGATTAACAGGACATAATTTAGGTATTTTGATTAATTAATACTCATTCTGTTTTAATACAGGTTAATTACATGCTATTGATTTTCATACATATAAACTATTTTGTTTACATGTGTTTATCACTAATATGTGTACTGGTTTGTACGCATATATTGTTGATTTACATTTGATCCATATTAGTTTGGGCTGTTTGTGTATACTGTTGGTTTGCATATCAGTTTTATTACTGTATGTATACACTACTTTTTTACATATGAATTGTATTGGTTGGTTGAAAGGGTAAGTAGCTCAGCAATTTAAGAGATCCTCAAAGTAGAACCACTGGTTCTCAACAGCAGGAAGAGTCAGCTGAGGTGATTTGGGCATGTCCTAAGGATTCCCCTGGGTGGCTTCCCCTGGAGCTGCTACAGGCATGTCCCTCTTGGTAGAGACCCTGCAGCAGACCCTTGGCTGGCTTGGGAATGGCTGGGATTCCTCAAGAGGAGCTGGATTCTGTAGATGGGGACAGAATAATCCGGACTGACCTGCCTAGCCTGCTGCCATTGTAATGCAGACAAGAACCAGACGAGACGAGAATGCAGCTATTAAAGAAGGTATTGACCTAGGAGTTTTAGTCCATTTCCTGAGTGGACATATTTCTAGTCTTGTGATCAGTAGATGCTATATAATTTTGCCCTTCAAGGCCAAAAAAGCTGAGCTTTTGGCCACTTTCCTTGCTAGCCAGTTTGGGAGGAGTTTCTAAATGGAATTCCCTAAGTCATCAAGATGCCAGAGAGATGCCACCTTACATTGGCAACATTCATCAGATATGGAGAGCAGCTTAGGTGCCAGATGTTGCTTTGCATGAAGTTGACGTATACCAGGAGGACCATGCTAGTAGTTATCCAAAACTAAACCCATCTTTTCACTGTGTTGAAAAATGTAATAATTTAAAATATGAGTTAAAACTGGTTT
Organism: Erpetoichthys calabaricus; assembly: GCF_900747795.2. NCBI lineage: Eukaryota > Metazoa > Chordata > Cladistia > Polypteriformes > Polypteridae > Erpetoichthys > Erpetoichthys calabaricus. The sequence continues at coordinate 36,881,505 of NC_041406.2, forward strand.
TACCTTTTTCTTCATTTTCACATTCTTAAATATAGCATGAACTCTCCAGGTTTTTGCAAACATGGCTCCAAAAGCAGTAGTGTATCCCACAGTTAGGATCCAAGTGCGCACCTGCAGATATACACAAAACATAGGCACAGTCAAAAACAACAAAAAACAAAATAAAATCTTTTACACTTGTAAAGTATATTACACTATACATTCTTTACTGATTTTTAGACAAAGTGATAATAAATTAGTCACAAATCACTGCACAGTCAAAAACAACAAAAAACAAAATAAAATCTTTTACACTTGTAAAGTATATTACACTATACAGTCTTTACTGATTTTTAGACAAAGTGATAATAAATTAGTCACAAATCACTGCATTTATTACTCATTTGGCTGGCTACGCTCATTTAATACGTTCCTGTTTAGTAAGATGAATTTATATACCAATCAGTTATTATTATTTAATCACACAAATTCATTAACATAAATAACTGAATTTTATGTAAAATGAAATTCAAAAAGTAAAATTTGGACTGATTAAAAGTTATTGTTCATTTATCAGTTTGACAGTTTTGGTAGATAATAAAGCAGGTCAGATGCTGGGTCAGGAGGCTGAAAGAAATTAACAGGAGATCTTCACATTTTCAGACATGATAGATGTCAGTTAAGCTAAGGCCATTATGAACAGATGGCAGCCTCCCAGGTCAGGTTCTCATTTCATGCTTGCTCCCACTATAACCCTCTGGTTAACCACTTGGGTCTGATTAGATGCAGTGGACAGTGGTAGGATGGCAAAACAATAGTTGTTAATGAAATATCAATTCAAATAGATGTACTATAGGCACCAATAGTAATGTATAAACTGGTATGGATGCAGGGAAGGGTATCTATAAATGATGAAAGAGTAAAGCAAACAGCTGGCACAGAAATTAATGAAATGCTACACATAGTTTTGAATGTTAAACTGGAAAAAGTATGCTCTTAAAATAACAGTGTCTGCAGTGTTTTGATCAAGACTGAACTTAAACAAAACACATTGTTATTGTACATTTGGAATTCACAGACTGACAACTCGAGAACTGACATTCACTCATAATCTGTAAGTAAGGAAAGTACAATAAACACTTTAAATGTTTATCTATCCTTTCAATTTTAATACAACAACTTGCATGCTTAATTCATCGTGTGTGTCTGTGTTTGTACGGTAGTGTGAAGACGCAGGTGTTGATTCATAGAAATTGTTCTGAAATAGTGATCTGAATGGGCATTATCTTTCTGAAAATACTGCACCATTGGTCTTGAATCATTATTCAAGAAATAAAGGTGCGGTAAGACTCAGGTTCAGGATTCTGCCTCCCAAAACACCTTCAACTTTTGTGATATAAATAAAGTGATCCCAATTAGAAAAAGCAGAGATCATTGTATAGTTCTAAGTTTATGAAAAAGAAAAATGAATACATGATGTACGAAAGTGAAATGTTGGACCAGTTGCCGTCATGTACAAGCCTTATATCTTGTGGTAGTTAAAACAAACTTAGGAATAAAGTGCACGTGAGAGGACTTCTTAGATTTATTTGTGCAACTCTGAAACTCACTATACAATATATGTTGTGATGGATGGCCGGCTAAATATTCCGGCCCACACCTCCAGGCCGCCAGGTGGAGCTCTCCCAACAGCGTGGAGGTTCCCCGAAGTCCAGCAGGGCCTTATGGACCTTGTAGTTTGTATGCGCAGCCCTGCTGGATACCGTGGGGGCCACCGGGAGCCGCTGTAGGGAGGCTCAAGGACGTATACGTGCCCTAAAACGCGGACGTGCGTCATGATCACATGACAGGAAGGAACGACGTGCTTCCAGGTTGAAGAAAAGGACTTTTTAATCTGACCCGGAAGTGATAAGGAATCATGGACTGTAGGATTGGAACCACTTCCGGGTCAGGGGTTATAAAGGACTCTGGGAAACACCAGACGAGTGAGCTGAGCTGGGTGGAAGGGTGGCAACACGTCTGGGAGTGGAGGATTGATTAGTGATTGATTATTGTTTATTTATATGAGTATTGTGGAGTGTATGGTGCTTTGTGCACTGTTTATTGATAAAATAAACTCATATTGGACTTTTATCTGGTGTCTGGCATCTCGAACAAGGGTTCAAGGGGTCGACAGTGCCTCTATCATTCACAATGTGTAACGATGTAGTGACTAGTAGTTATCAGCTACTCCATACTAATCATGTCCCTAGCACACATAAAGTATGCAGTCTAACGCCATATATTGCAGAGGTGTCTACCAATTCCAAAGAATTACACAGGGTAGGGGATGTGGACCCATAGTAGTGGACATTTTATTTCAAAAAACTATCACTTCTTTCAGAATTTACTGTTGCAGTATGATTATTATTGACTACTGACTGACTGCGAACAAGTTGATTTGATGTAAATGAATTTGCTCTGACGTTGACTTCAGTACTAGCACATGTATAATGCATCCGCTCATAGAGAGCTCACTTTACATGAACACGTATGCTGAGGCATGATGTTACATGAATGATGCACACAAAACAGTAGTAAGCAAGCAAAATGAAGAATCTGATTGATACAGAGGTATCAGGTACGGCAAAACACAGTAAAACTGGGTCATGTAAGGTAATAGATTTTTCTTTTTACTTATTTTTACCTCATAGGTAACACATTAATTTGGCTTAATAGCACCCTAAAGATACCACAATTGACATAAGCAGTATCTGACTGATACGGAGGTACCAAACATACTTGTTTACCTATCCAGGAAAACTGTCTGTCATGTAAAGGAATGGATATGTGTTAGAAGATGAATTGATATATGGCATATATCAAAATAAGGAAATACTGTATATATTTGACTGGAATATTCAAACCAATATACATAGTGTAACAATAGTGCTTTATAGCACCCGACACATACACACAGAGGCACGTATAAAATAACACACCTGTGGGGCACGTCTTCCCTGTGAACCCCACAGGCAATACACAGTCCCAAAAGCACTTAACACAACCCAAAACATGCCCTTCTGGCACCACCACTCCTCCCTTGAAGCTTCATCCTCTCCTTCCGACTCTGGCCACTGAGTGGTGGTGGCTGGTCCCTTTTATAGCCCATACGGAAGTGTTCCAGGTGCTTGACCACCTGGTTCCAATTGCACTTCTGGGTGGGGCTGAAGATTTGTCCAGCTGGGCTGTAGAATCCATGCAGCACCCCCGGCGGCCACCCCAGCTCCCAACTGGGCTGTGGAGGACTCCATCTCCCATGGAGCCATGTGGGAAACTGAGGCACCATCGTCAGCCAGGGAGGATACCACCAAGCGTCCTGGGGGAGGTACTGAGACGCCTGTGGTTGCTCCCCCGGAACATATGTAGAAGGGGCATGGGACCCGACCACCCACCACAATAGTCAAACCAATTTATTCAACTTTCAGTAAATATAAAAATAGATAACATTATGCATATATACATATTGCCACATGCACAAGATTTTTGTGTTTCTTATGGGTCTGAGGAGAAACTGAACGATTGAAATGGCTTAGAAGACTGCACAGAAACTCATATGCCTTCCTCTTCTGCCCTCAGCATTGAAAAAAACAACAATTTCAAGGACCCGTGATGTCACCACTAGCTCTCATGTTTCCTAGGCATTTATATATTTATATATAAACACACAGTATATGTATATACACAATAGTATGAATAAAATAATGAACTGTATAAGAATCAAATGCATATATTTTCAAACTCAAGTCAGCTTGCCCTATGTCTCTATAGAGTTTTATTGAGTTTTACCTTACTTATGCAGGAGTGTAAGGAATCTAGCCCTAGATGTAGTAGCGAAGGAGAGAATTAAAACAAAACTCAGTGCCATTATGAACAACACTGCATATCCTCTCTCTGACGCACTGACACTGAGGACTTTCAGCCAACAGATTATTCAGCAGAAGTGTGTCAAGAGATGTGATTGGGGATCCTTTATATGAACAGCAAAGCATCTAGCATAATGCCTCATGGGACTGGGACCGCCAAGTCAGAAGATTTTTCTTTGTAATTTTCTTCCTTATTAGTAATTCTGGTGTGTGTTCGGAATATAGTGTGTGTGTGTATATGTATGTATGTGTATATATATATTATTTATGTAAAGTGTTTCTGTGAAAAGCCAAATTTCCCCCTCAGAACAAATAAAGTTCTATCTACTTTGAGAATGCACTGAATATTTTAATTAAATATACAGAATTAACATACACAGAAACTAAGCTAATGGGGGCGGTATTTTTAACTCTACTGTATGTTATGTCCAGTTGCGGCTCGTAGCTAAAATTAGTGGGGGTGCTGCTCCAGAACATTTTTAGCCTTTGTTTTAAAATTGTGTAAAAGGAAACAAACATGTATAAAAAGAAAATTTATTCAGAAACCGAAAAAAAAATGAATCAAATAGAATAGCTGGAAGCAGGATAATAATCTAATTCTACACTTTATCACATTCAAGAATATGGTACACGGTTTTTAAGCACAACACATGCGGAGTAAAAAAAAAAAAAAAAAAAAAAAACACTACCTTCCACCAGCACGCCAGGGTCGGCACTGCGGGAGCGACAGTGACAGTGACAGCGCTCTCTCTCCCTCGCAGCCCCGCGTGCAGCTTCCTATGTGCGCATGCGCACAACAGCCAAACACCACGCCACCGGAACTGTGAAGCGCACAGTTCCATATAAAGATTTTTGTATCTTTTTCATAAACTGGGGGATGGCTACTAACATTAAGCTTAAGAATTATATATTGTACAAGTATAAAGAAAGAATTAAAGAAAAAAGGACTCATTATATTAAATGCTATCGATAATATCAAGTGGAAATAGGGGGTGCTGCAGTTCCACAGTGCCTATACGCAAGCCGCCACTGGTTATGTCAATGCTCTGATCCTTTTATTATTGTTTACATAGGGTGAGCCAAAAAGAAGTACCACATTTCAAACATTGATTCTACAAAAATGCTACAAGATAAAATACATGTCATTATGACAAAAGAAAGGGTATACAAAATAGATTTTTTCACGGTGTTTTAAAAATGATGTCTTCAAGGTGGTGTCCATCATTAGCGATACACTCTTCGAGACGATTTCTGAATGCTCGCATGACTTGTTCGGCCATTTCAAGGGGAATAGCGGCGATTTTGTGGCGAATAGCGTCCTTGAGGGCTTCAAGGTTTTGAGGTTGGTGTGTGTATACCTTCGATATGAGATAGCCCCACAAGAAGAAATCGTATGGAGGGAGATCAGGCGAACGTGAAGGCCACCTGACATCGCCGCGCAGGGATATCAGCTTCCCTAGAAACATCCCCCACAAAACTTGCAAGGATCTCTGTGCCATATGAGCTGTTACTACATCCTGTTGAAACCAGGTATCCACCACCTCCAGTTTCTTCCAAAAGTTCTCTAGCATTTCAATGTAACATTCTGAAGTGATGGTGACCATTGCTCCACCATCCTCAAGAAAGTAACGGCCTACAATGCCAAATTCTGCAACGGCGTACCAAACTGTAACATTCTCACCGTGCAGAGGCCTCTGATGAAGTTCCCAAGGGTTGGCTTCAGCCCAATAGTGAAAATTTTGCTTATTTACGCAACCATTCAAATGGAAATGTGCCTCGTTGCTGCACAATAACGATGGCATCTCGATGAACGGTTTGAAGAATGTTCAAGCACAACACTCAACGGCTCTCCCAGTCTCTCTCAATGAGTTCCTGCACTACCATCATTTTGTACGGATGAAAATTAAGGTCCTCATGCAAAATCCTCCTCAAAGACGTGTTGGAAATGCCTAAGGCAGAAGAATGTTTGTGCGCTAAACGTCTAGGAGACTGCAAAATTGATGCCCTTACAGCTTGGATGTTTTCAGGCGTTTGAACGGGCTGGAGATTTTCTGTTCCATGTTGTAACCATCTGAAAAATTGTTTTCCAGTTTGGGATGTCACTGTTAGGAGGAATGCTGAAGTGCGTTTGGAAGGTGTGTTGCGTAGTGATGACACCTGATGATGGATTCTTTGTTTTTGAAGAACACTTCAAGCAGTGAAAGCACCGTGCACACTGGACCAAGGCATGTTGCTCACTGAAAACTACAAGGGATTGCATATCAAAAGACCCCCACTCCAACCCACTCGGCTGCCTCTACCTTGCGCAATGACCTTAAGAAATGTGGTACTTCATTTTGGCTGACCCTGTATTAACCTTTTAAAGCCATTGAATTGGCCAGTGAAGCAGATGTGACAGACTGCTGTCTTCTGTACATGCTTCGGTAACGTAATCCAAATGCTGCAGTGCCTGCTATTATTAACAATCTCTTCTTTTCCCTTTAAGAACAAAACGTAATACATCAGTAAAACAGAAAGTTGTATAAGCTAAGAGTATCAATACCAGGAGATATGCCCTAACATCATGTTATAAAATATGAGTTTATTATTTTGGATACGAGGCTCCAACTAAATAGCAGTTTAGACTGAAACATAGTTCTAATAGCAGGAGCTACCATTACAGCCAAATTGTCCCTGTTAAGCTGAAGTCCCTCTGTGCTCTCTTGGGTTTAAATTAGAAACTTTACCAGTTTTCCATAGTCTAAAGTGAAGGTAACTGGTGGATTGATGTCTCTAAATAGGCTCAGTATGAGGGTGTGTGGACTGGGAGCCTGCTGAGACAGGCTTGGCCCCTATTTGACTCTGACCCAGATAGAAGGAGTAAAGATAATTGATAAGTGCATATGTTTTACATATAGTACAGAGAATTGGACAGAGCCTGGAGTATACCACTGAAAATCCCAGACTACTTAAAAATCTATGGAACACATCAGAAACAGAGCAACAAAGAACGAGCCAATTGAGAGTTAAAGTAGGAGTTAAAAGTTACAAGAAGAAAAGAGAAAGGAGTTACTGTACCAGGCAGAGATGGCTTCTTTGAAGATTACTTTATGACAGTGGCTTTCAAAACTCCACGCTGAGGGGCCCCCTGTGGATGCCTGCTTTTATTTAAGCCAGTTTCAGTATTAGAGGCGAGAGCCTTCTTTAACTGAATTTGCTACTTAATGTCTTTCTTCCTGCTCCAGTACACCAAACTTTCATTTTTTTCTAAAATGTTTGAAAAGATGTGAACAGCAGTCATAGTCTTTAGTACATAGGGGTCACGATTGCATTTGCTTTCTTTTTTTCCTTGACTTAAATCAATTTCAACAATTGTTTGCTAATATTTTGCCTTGCAGGTTATTCCTTCTAACAGGCAATTAACAAGGAGCAAAAGCAAGGATGGCAGTCTGTGTGCTTTTGAAACCATACACAGTGGAGAACTGCAGTAAAACATCCATCCATCCATCCATTATCCAACCCGCTATATCTTAACTACAGAGTCACGGGGGTCTGCTGGAGCCAATCCCAGCCAACACAGGGTGCAAGGCAGGAAACAAACCCCGGGCAGGGTGCCAGCCCACCGCAGGGTGTGCACACACACACACACACACCAAGCACACACTAGGGACAATTTAGGATCACCAATGCACCTAACCTGCATGTCTTTGGACTGTGGAAGGAAACCCACGCAGACACGGGGAGAACATGCAAACTCCACGCAGGGAGGACCCGGGAAGCGAACCCAGGTCTCCTAACTGCGAGGCAGCAGCACTACCCACTGTGCCATGCGGTAAAACAGCAACTGTTAAAATTTCCTTTTCACCCCATAGGAGGATTCTTCTTGGCCATGCCGCAAATAAATCTTAGATTCTGTACATTTCAAGACCATCTGAAGCGTCCTCTAGGAAATCCCTTATACACTATATGAATCTGCAGCCATCAGAATGAAAGCCTTGTGTAACAAACACCCAACAAAGCTAACTTTGCACCATAAACCCTCTTACTGTATCAGAATATTTGAGAAGGTGTGCCCTATCTCTACTTGCATTACCATGTTTTTGATGTCAAGAGGTTTCACATACCAGGTGAGTCAATTAATACCATTATTTACTACTAGCTGTACCCCGCAGCTCTGCCCATATAGTAGTGAAACAGGACAAACTTAAAAATCCATTAAAAAAATGTAATTCTGGCCAAGCAGAAGGTAGGTATGATCCACTGTCAAACGTTGGCACTGTATCTGATTGTGTTCTGCTCTGATGGGAGAGTGTCCCCCGTGTGGGAAGAAAAGCATGTGGCTGTGATATCTCTGCCAATCAGCAGCTACCCTCTAAAACACACGTAGCTCTGATGTCTCTCTCTCTCTAAAAAACGTCAAACGTTACTCCTTAATAATCTGTAGATGATAACGTTTGTTGAACAAACAGGTATCGCTAGCTAAGCAGAGCAGAGCTAAAGTACACTCCAACACGTGGAGAGAGGCACACTGATTCAAACGGAAGCCATCCCCCATCTCAGATTCGAGCTAATAATTCAGTACCACAAGCAAACTGATACTTAGCGTGATGAGAGAAGTCGCAAAGTCAATTGAAATTTTCAAGCAAATTGTAGAAAAAAACCCAGATTTAAATCCGTTAAGTAGTTCTCTTGTGAAAAGCAGACAGACATACAGAAGTTGGATTTTATATTATATATATATATATATATATATATATATATATATATATATATATATATCTATATATATAAATATATAAAAAGATATAATATATATATATATATATATACACACTAGGGGGTGAAGACCAAGGAGACGCGGTTGCTCCTCTGAAATCCCCTCTTAAACAGTGATACTATGGGAAACAAATACAGTTTTTTTTTACCACCTCTTTGCTCGATCAGCTGCTGGCTTGCTGCTGCTGCCATGCCGTGTGAGCTGCATCTTGCACAGTACTTTGAACATTTTAAAGCCTGTACAGCAGCTGTCCTACTCTTTGTCTTTTATTTCCGACCCTGGGAGTGTGTAAATCTCTTGGCACTCTTGGTTAAGTCTTGTCTTGCGGGACGTGAGTTCTTGGTATTTTTTAGTTTATAATTAAAAAAACGGAATAAGAATATGAAAATCTTACAACATCACATTAAAGTTCAATAAATTCTGAAAAGAATGATACTAAACATATATATGTAGGTTTTAAAATAAGCCCAATTTAAAGCGTGACAAAAAACGTGCCATAAAAAATTACATAATATTGTTACACAAAATCGTTGCACTTTTAGACTTAGGATTTTATATATAGAGAGTATATATATATATATATATATATATATATATATATATATATATATATATATATATATATATATATATATATATATATATATTGTCACACACGTGTGTTTAGTAGACAGCTAAAGGGCTTAAATACATGTGATTCCATGCCAGACCAGGGGGTGACGAAGTGCACTAATTTTCCCTCTCGATCTTTTGCAGACCATTCTAGGGAAATCCCGCCCGGCTCTGGGGCAGCCAATGGCATAACTTCCGGTATTGATGACATCACTTCTGCTACTGGCCTTTAAAGCTGCCATCTTGTCTCCTGAGAGTCATTTCTGTTTTGGACTCAGTTGAATGAACATGTCTTTGATATTAAATCAGTTTTGCAGCCAGGAACAATTATACGTGTGGCTGCCCCAAACCTTCTCAATGTTTTATGGTTGTTGTTCTGACAATATATATATATATATATAGATGACAGGTGCTCTTCATGGGCACTCGTTCATGACTGATGAAGGCTCTACAATCAGAACATTAGTTTACAATTAATCTATAAATACTGTTTTCTTTCACATTGAACAATCACAGACGTTGACAAACTGTGTTTTGACTTACTTGAACAAAAACAACATTTTTACTTCGGTTCTTGTGAATTCAGCAGATTTTCTTTTTTTGTCAGTGAGAAGCAATGACAAGTTTATGTAGTATAAATCCTGATTTTTGTTTTGCTTTTCTGCATTAGTCTTTGCAATTACTGTGAGCCAGACCTCTGCAACTGTATGCAGTTTGAAATTATGTCTTCTTGTCATACTGTTGTTTTTGGCAGAGGCTTCAAGAGGTCAAGCGTTTGCAGCCTTGTGATGTTTTTTCGGTTTGTTTAACTTGACATGAATC